>NC_037540.1:40557425-40581420 GCF_001531365.2 Cynara cardunculus var. scolymus | reverse complement strand
TATTTTTTAAACATGTTTTAATTGATATACGATTATGTATGTTAATTTGATAAATGTTTAAAATAAAACATTTAAAAGTAAATGACGTAAAATAAATTAATTATAGGAGTATAAAATGTAAATTTAAAAGAGGGTGAATGTATGTGAGGAGAGGAAGGGGTGAAAAAGTGAAAAGTAAAAAAGTGAGTATAAAGGGTATTTTGGTCATTTAATATTTTAAGACTTTAAGACTTTTGTTAAATTTGCTTAATAAGATAGTATAAATACTTTGTGCATTAAATATTGTTTTTAAGACTTTTGACAAATTTTGTTTATAAAGTAGTATAGATAAACACTTGAGAAACACTCTTAAAACCCATTGTTTATACATGAGGTACTAGCTATTAATGCATATTACTTAAAATTCAATATTATAAATAATTTATGTATAAGTACAACTAATTAAGCTTCATATTTAAATTTGTGTAACTAAATGTAGATAAATATAATCAAATACATGATAATTCTCATTTCAAATACATCTACAATATAATTATGATAATTATTGAGTTTCCTAACAGAATACTTAGTTATTATCTTTATAAAAATTGTATTATTAAATCAAAAACAAATTACTTCGTCAATAAACATAAATTAAATTATAATAAAAAAATTGAATTAAAGAATTTATATAAAAAATGAGAACTTATATATATATTTTTAATTTTTATGATATCTTCAAATTTATATTTTAATAAAAAAACATTATTGCTTACTCAAAATCACATAAATCCATATTATAATATCAACAAAGACCAAAAAAAAAAAAAATCGAAATATTAATATCAAAATATATCTCGCTGCATTGCTCGAGTACCCTTCTAATACTATTAAAGTTGTTAAAAACTTGTTATAAAAAATTAAGAGGTATAATTTACAAATTTAAATATCTTAAAATAATATTAAAAATAAATCATTTTTAAATTTTAAATTATATTTTGTATCCTTATAATTAGTTATTTAATTATTTTATATCCCTCATCTTTTCATTTTTTATTTTACACAATTATCATATCAATATAAATAATCGCATATATAAACTAAAATACATTAAAAAAATACATTTCTAAATAATGGTCTCATCAGTACCTTCAAAATGAACCTAATATCAAATATTTTTTCATTTTATATTCATATTTATCTGCACTATTTTTTAAAATGGCATTTACGGTTATCTTGATATTTTTAAGAGGTATTACCTATCAAACTTGATGTACATATTTTAAAGCTTCTATCTGCAAATCCAACTATTCTCCTCCCTACTAAAATTTTCAAAAAGTATTAATTGTTAGCTTATTGTACAGGTTTCAAAACTCATAACCTACAACACCTACTTCCTGTGCAACCACCCTCATCCCCTACTCGATCGTCTTCTCTCACCGCAATTCCTAACGGTTGTTCACCCCTACAATGGCGACCTGACGACTTCTATGAAGTTAATAGTCAAAAACGATTTTTATTGACTAGGTTAAAAGAAACCCTCCTTCTTACTGGTTTCCCCATTCAGAAATTGCGATCCCCCTCCCATCTGACAAAATCGACTAGGAACTATTCCTTCTTGGCCATCTGTAGCACCGGTGAGGAGGCCACCGCCACCACCGACCATCTCCTGCATATTACCTGTCACGACGACCATAAACCACAGTCCCGGTTCCACACTTATTGCTTCGATCTCAGGTTTGTTCTTAAATTGCGTTTGTTTTTTTCTTGCTTAGTTAGGTTTGTTACTAGTCTTTAGATTTCAAATGTCGGTTTTTATATTTTGTTAACTTAATTTGAAGATTTGGGGACATAGAGAGTTGGAGTTCCAAGATTTTGATTTTATATCAAGGGTTTCCACTTAGAGATTTGATAAGCTTATATTGAAACATGTTTTTATAATGAATCTAGTATATATTGTAATGTTTATATAGCTTATAGAACCTCTTTAATTTAGTTATTGATTGGTCTTTGATAGGTGCAAAAAAAGGATGGATTTTAATACAAACAGAACATATTTCGAAATTGTTACAAGGTCAACATAGTTTTCTGAAGGAATATGAGGTTGAGCATACTTATGAAATGGGTTTTGGACTGGGCATACGAATTTAAATGGCGTGAATATGAAGCATATTTTCTCAAACGTTCTTAAAAAATCCCAAAGAGAGCCCATATCCTCTCCACATTTTGGATCGGCCTGATGCAGTTTCGATAGAGGAGGAGACGACTTCTGTTCGTGGGCGATCGAGGGAGCGAGGACGTGGGTTCGATTGGGAGAAGTCGTGGGATTGATTGGAGGGGAGAGGAGGGTGATCGAAGACAAGAGGGGTTGGTTCATTATAAGAGGCGAGAAGGAGACAGTAGTGGTCGGGTTCGATTGAAAAGACGGAGGCGAAAGCGGAGAGCAACAGTAGGTGCGATCGATTGGAGAAGACGGGAGGAAGACAACAATGGATTGCTTAGTATTTGCAAGTTCTATTTTTACTAGTTGTTTGAGATGATGTACTACTATCTCACTTTGATTATTCACCTAATTTCTGAACTTAATAGCTTATAAAATTGAATTTCATGCTTTCTGATCAATTGTGTGGAAATCGATTATGGTTATTTTGGTTTCCTAAATCCGTAATTGTTTAGTAAACTAATTTTGATGACAAATAAACAAAATAGGTTTTGTAGAAAATTCCTATCTTTTGTTATGAAATTAGGTGAAACGGAAGATTTAGATTAACCAAGCTCGTGTGTTAATTTTTTCGACTCGGGTTCCATTGATTCTTCATGCTAGTATCAATTTGGCTCTTAAGAGCTTATTTGAGGTCAATTGCATAATAAAGTATGAGAGGAGAGCTTGTTCCTCTCAAAAGTTATGTATGTTGGAATTGATTGTTAGAGCTCTTTAACAATTAGAACCGGGTAAGTATGTGCGGTCGCCTTATACATCGTCAATGATAACAATTCGTGAATAGAGTTGCATTTATAATCCAAAGTCGAGTTTATTTTTATTCCAATCGTCTACAATTACTTTTTTTCGCATGTTTAGTCAAATTAATCAAATCCAACCCCCCCTTTTGTAATTACTTTTAAGTTGTCACTATTGTATTTGATTTTTCTACACATAGTACGTTAAACCGAGTCCCTGTGGATTTGACCCGACTTACCGCTATTACAATTTTGGTTGTAATTAGCTTGTAGTTGGAATTTATTATTTGGTGGACTCGACATCCGTCAAGATTCATCTGCGTGCATGCACTGCACTTGTGAATATGACATTACTGTTTGGTGGACCTTTTATAGAGCTTCATCTGCGTGCATGCACTGCATTTGTGGATTTAACATTATTGTTTAGTGGAAATTTTATTAGAAGTATTACAAACAGTTTGATGATGTGAAACGTCTACAAGAGTTTTCTCAAACAAATTTTAGGTTTTTTCACTTATGATTCCATGTTAACCTAACTTTACCGATTGTTTATGTTACGTGAATCTGTATAATTGCATTGAGAGGTTTACTATTAAATAGGTTGAAGGTGCATATCCCACAAATATTGAACATAGACTTTCGATGTTATATGTAGTACACAGTTTAAGAGTTTTATTTACCTTTACAATGAAGATAAGTTCATGGCAGCCTTAGCAAACGATATCACAACAATAAAAACCCTTCCCAAAAGCCTCAAAAGGATCCCGAAGAAAGAGAGAAATTCATCCATTTAAAATGTCAAAATCACAATCGCCTACCCAAGAAGATATTGTGAATTACACAGATCTAATAATAGCATATATTGTGAAGATGTTGATCATCTCTCTCAGTGATTTGATGATAATCCCTTTTCACTCATACGTTGTATTTATGTTTTTGTCTTTTCAGTTCCAACTATCTTCACTGAGTATGTTCAGTGATCGCTGAAGAACTTGCATTGTAAATCTATCAGAGACGACAATATTTCAAGAAGACAACACTCACACCAAAGAACCTTCAGCAAACGTTGAAGACAGAAACTGAAAATTAGAGACTGGCGAGTACATGATCTGAAGCGGTATTCAGTGATTACAAGCTTGTCTACATATGTGTGAAGACTACTCAAGCTTCAGCGAATGATGAAGAGACCTTCAGGTCATTTCAGCATTCAGCGATCAAAGGAAGCTTGCTTAGCACGATTGTTGTTGTCTTGTCCTTATGCACACAAAGGACAAACCATACCCTTATGAAAGTTGGTACGATACGGAGCCGACTAGTCGACTCTATTGTCCACCAACTTCAGGTAAGGATGTCTGCTCATGAATAGTGCTTTTTATACTATTCACTATATAAAAGGACAAACATTCCTCTTAAGGCTTGACACACACTCTAATCCTACCATATTGTATTAAATGAACATTTAATGTACTGGGTATAAATAGAAGTGTTTCTTCTCCATGCAGAGTGCGCGCAACTCACTCTCTAACCCTAATTCTTACTTCAAGCATTTTCTAGCTTAAGTAAATGATTTTCTCTACAACATTTCTTTTCTTGTATTTGCTAAGATTTCGTGTGTAACTAAAGATTGTTTAGATAGGTTTTTATCACCTTATCTTTCCGCAAACAATCTTATAAAATCTGTATTGATCTTCTTTATCAATATATATTTTAAATTTGAAAATATTGTGTTTGTATTCATTCTCCCTCCTTCTACAAATTGTTTTACTATTCTTGTAGACCCTCAAGGGACCAACAGAAGAGTACAATGCTCTACGCAATTGAAGCATAAAAAGGAACATGGATGAATTACTCACTCTCTAATCATGTTCGTTGTCGCTATTGCATTTTCACGTGTTAGAATGCAACGCTCTCATCCAGTATTTTGATTGTTTACTTAGACATGTACTTATCGAGAAGAAAAGAATGATGACATTTACCATCAGAGTTCTTATTGTATTCAGAAAAACGCTTCCAAACGAAGTTCTAAATTGCAAAGTTGTCAATACTACCCTTACCCAATAGTCATGACATCATTCTAATGTTTTGTATGTTTTTTTAATTAACCTTTATTTTTGTAGACATACATAATGTCATTATGTATATATGTGTATTATTATAAATGATTATAATTTATTTTATTCAAATATAAATTTATGATTATCTTTTTTAATGAAGAGTTGCATTAAATTTTTATTTAAAGAAAAAAGACCTTATGTCACACTGCATCGTACGAGTACATAACTAGGTACAGTACAGTAGCAGTGTTCAAAGTACTTGAATTTCTACTGGTATCTTTAACGGTATAACAAAACCATCTACTGGTATCTTTAACGGTATAACAAAACCATCTACTGGTATCTTTAACGTTATAACAAAATCATCTACTGGTAATCCTGTATTGATGACAACAATGTAGAAAATTTATATCATGTGCATTATGCAGGTACATATATTAGTTTATTAAAAACAAAGTATTATGAGCTTAATATTTTTTAGAGTAAATTATAATTTTCGTCCACGTGTCTCCCACAAACTATTAATGCTCGTCCATATTTTGAGCTAATTACACTTTTGATCACTCCGGTTACCACTCACTATGATGGGTGAAAACCACAAGCATCAAGCACTAAAAAACATGCAATATTTGGGAACAACTCTTCTCCATGGGTTTAAATCCATCGGAGCTAATTTTTAGCCTTTCTACAATGGGATCTCTTGTTATTTTCTAAACTTTTAAATATTTTAATATTGAAAACACATAGAACTTTACAATAATCGAAACAGATCTATACCGATTACAAATATATCATCTAAAATATCTAACACCATTAGATCTAAAGAATAAAGGAACAAGAAACACTAACTCAATATGTAGACTTATAAAGATCGAAGGTCGATCTATTATGAATAACCGAGAGCAAAATAGAGATGGTTTCTTGAGTAGGTGAGAGAGATTTTGAGAAAAATGAGCTGTGTGTTATGAGCTACACCGACTAGAGCACCCTTTATATATGAATTAGATTTGTCAAGAAAGTCCCTTGAAGTTTCATTACTAGGACTCCGCTACCCTCTGGTTTTACGATAAAGTGAGGCGCAGTCCACATGGATTGTTATCAGCAATATCTTTCAGCCTCTTACAAGATCTACCCTTATCTGTCAAACATTAACAAACAAGGATTTCAAAGTTTAATTAGTAACATGCTAACTAGTCAAGATTGGAAAGTGAATGACTTTTAACACCCGCCCTCAATCTTGACTTTTAAACAAGTCTATCATTTTTAACTTTGAACACATGTAATTATGAAGATTAACACTAAGCGCCTTAGTTAAGACATCTGCTGTTTGTTCAGATGAGTGAATTTTAACAATTTTCAAAACACCTCTACTGATTTTTTCACGAATATAATGAATATCAATTTCAATGTGCTTAGTTCTTTCATGAAAAACATGATTATTGGCGATTTGAATAGCAGATTTGTTATCACAAAACAGATTTACAGGAAGAAGATTGTTAACATTTAAATCAGTCAAGATTTTTAAAACCCAGACAATTTCACATGATACAGAAGCCATGGCTCTGTATTCTGATTCAGCAGAAGAGCGTGAAACAGTATTCTGTTTCTTACTCTTCCAAGAAATAAGAGAATTTCCAAGGAATAAACAATAACTTGTGACAGAGCGTCTAGAGGATAAACACTTACCCCAATCAGCGTCTACAAAAGCAGAAAGATTAAACAGATCTGACCTTGTTAGACTAACTCCTTTTCCATGTGATGATTTAAGATACCTGAGAATTCTTAAGGCAAGATTTAAATGTGATTGTCTAGGAGCATGCATAAACTGACTCAAACAATGAACAGCAAATGCAATATCAGGACGGGTTGCAAGAAGGTAAATTAACCTACCTATTAACCTTTGATAACCAGAACAATCGGACAAAAGAGAATCCTTTGAATTGCTTGAATCAGATATTACCAAATTAACATCCATAGGAGTACTAGAAGGTTTGCATCCCAAATATCCAAAATCATTTAATAATTCCAAACAATATTTCCTCTGGGACATACAAACACCATTAATGCAATCTAGAATCTCAATTCCTAATTTTTTTTTTAATTTGCCTAGATCTTTAATTAAAAACTTACTCTTTAAGTACTCCTTAAACATATTAATTTCCACCACACTGTTTCCTGTGATAACAATATCATCTACATATACAAGAAGAATGAGAAACACATGATTCAACATGTTTAGTGAACAAAGAATAATCAGATATGCTTTGCACAAAACCATTTTCAATTAAACAGGACGATAACTTGGCATACAATTGCCTCAGAGCTTGTTTTAAGCCATATAACGACTTAACTAGTTTACAAACCCTTTTATCACTAGAATCATAGTAACCTTCAGGAAGAGACATATAAACATCCTCTACCAGGTCCCCATAAAGAAAAGCATTGTTGACATCTAATTGGAATAAAGGCCATTTAAACTGAACAACAAGGGCAATAATACATCTAACAGTAACCATTTTGACTACTGGAGAGAAAGTCTCATCATAGTCAAGACCTTCTCTTTGAGAGTACCCCTTAGCCACTAGTCTTGCTTTGTACCTTTCGATCTCACCATTGGACTTATATTTGATTTTATAAACCCATTTGCAACCTATGACTTTTCTATTTCTAGGTAAGTTAGTAATAAACCAAGTCCCATTCCTATGAAGGGTCTCCATTTCCTCATTCATCGCATTTAACCAATTTTGATCATTACAAGCATCTTTAAACGACTTAGGCTCAACAGATTTATTCAAATTTGAAACAAAACAAAAATTATCTGAAGAAAGACAAGAATAGTTGACAACCCTTTCAATACCATACTTAACTTTTCCTTCAATGACAAAATCATCAGATTTCCTAGGAAAATTACTGGGTCTAGAAAATCTTCTAAGAGTTTGAGCTTGGGGTTGTGTACCCTCAGATATATGACCTAATCTATCATCAAGAGTTTCAGAAGGCAACACAGCATCACGAGGGGAACTGGCAACCAGTCTAGGGCCACCCAAAGGCTGCCGGCTGGTAACTCTACAAGAATCATCCTCTTGAGGAAAATATTGGTTAACATGAACTTCAGAGCTGCCTAGCGGCTGATTATCATCAGTTCTAGATAGGCTACCAAGTTCTCTTCGGTCACTGTTACTAACAATATTTCGACTATTCGTATCCCCCGCAGAAGGTCTATTATTATCATCATTGGGTCCCATTACATCAAACTCATTAGAAGATCTAGGAATGGAATCAAAGAAATTCAAATTATCAACAGTTTTATTTCCAACCAAACCAGCTTCCTCATTACTCATTTTGAATGGAAAAACATTATCACAAAATTTTACATCTCTGGAAAAAATAATTTTCTTGGTTTCTAGAATATATAGCCTATAACCTTTTTTCGAATTTGCATATCCCAATAAAATGCATTTTTCAGACTTGGGGGAGAATTTATCAGAAACATTAGGTATATGCACAAAGCAGAGACATCCAAAATTACGTAAATGAGTAAGAACTGGCTGAAAACCGTAAATAAGCTCGTATGGACTCTTACCATTTAAAAGAGAAGTAGGGGTTCGATTTATCAGATAAGTAGCAGTCAAGACACACTCAGTGCACATATTAAGAGGGACTCCAGCCTGAAACAAAAGAGCCCTGACAACATCAAGCAGGTGTCTATGCTTACGCTCAACCACCCCATTCTGCTGGGGTGTATAGACACAAGAAGTTTGGTGGATAATACCTTTCGACTCAAAGAATTTACTCAACCTTTGGTTGGTGAATTCATTCCTATTGTCACTCCTAAACACTTTTAACATTTTTACCAAACTGAGTAAGCAACAAATTACAAAAATTCTCAATGTGATCACTAACCTCATGTTTGCCCTTCAAAAGATAGACCCACACAACACGAGTATAATCATCAACCACAGTTAAGAAGAATTTATATCCTTCTCTGCTCTGGATGTGATAAGGACCCCATACGTCTAAGTGAACAAGTTCACCTAAACATCTGGACTTATGAACACTAATGGGAAATTTCTCACGCGTTTGTTTTGCCTTATGGCATATTTCACAAGGACCGATATTTTCATTTCCAATTTTTAATTTGTCCTTTAAAACATACAAAACTTGATCAGCAGGGTGACCAAGTCTGCTATGCCATAATTGAGATGAGACAAAACAGACCATACCACAATCATTTAAAGTGAAAGAAACATTATTGACATGATGCTGATCAAAAAAATATAGCCCTCCATCCTGTCTACCAATCCCCACAATGTTCTTCTGCAGATAGTCCTGAACATAACATTTTGTTTCATCAAAATTTATGCAAACTTTACTATCTCTGGCGAGCTTATGGACAGATAAAAGGTTTACGTTAAATTCAGGGACAACAAGAACATCAAATAGAGTCACATTGTTAGATAACTTCAAATTACCAATTTTATTTATCTTAGCCTTAGTACCATTAGGGTGACTAACTTTAAGATTTAAATCTGTGACATCAACAACATTTTCTAAGTTTAAAGAATTTGAAGTCATGTGTTGATTGGCTCCCGAATCAATTATCCAACCAGAAAGGGAATTTTGAAACATACCTGCCATATTGGCAGAAGCCCATTCAGAGGTAGTTTTAGGATTGATTAAATTCAAAATCTTAGCTACCTGTTCTTCAGAAAAGATAAAAGATGACTTTGGAGAAACAGAGTCAGGGATGGAAACATTTCCAACAGAGGGTCTAAAACTTTGATTTTGAGGTTTTGAATTTTGGGATTGAAATTGAGTACTGGGTCGGTTCGGAAAATCTTTTGGAAAACCTATAAGTTTGTAGCAACGCTCAATAGTATGCTCGGTGTTCCCACAATGTTTGCAAACAAGATTGTTTGAACCCCTTCCTGGTCTTTTTTTATTTTCAAAACTTTTGCTAAAAAAGGCTGAGTTTTGAGTTTTAGAACGATTTTGACCAGAGTTAGCACCTCTATGAGATTCCTCCCTAGACACAAGGGAAAAAACAGTTTTAACGGAAGGGAGAGGATCTCTAGTTAAAATATTGCTTCTAATAGGCTGGTAAACATCATCAAGACCCATAAGAAATTGCATTAGTTTTATGAGCTGACTATGTTTTAAAAAATCATGTGAAACATTGCATGTACAGGATGGAAGCTTTATTAGGGCATCAAACTGCTTCCAAAGGGAATTCAACTTATGGTAATATTCTGAAACAGACATACTATTTTGATTTAGAGAATTTATTTTTTTGGTAAAGATTAAAAGTCACCGACCCATCCACCTTATCGTATGTTTCCTTTAATTCCTCCCATATTTGAGAGGATAATTTTGAAAAAACCTGTCCTAGAAATAAATCCTCTGTCATGGAGCTTAGGATCCATGACAGGACAACCGAATTACATCGATCCCACTGTTTTTCAAGACTAGGATCATTTTGAGGACGAGGACAAGAGCTGTCAATAAAACCAATTTTATTCTTAGTCTCTAGAGCTAAGATCATAGCACACGACCACACACGATAGTTCTCAGTTTCGCTTAGCTTGAAAGATAGAATAGAGCCTCCACTGGTATCGCTAGGGTGCAAATACAGTGGGTCTCCAAAGTCTAATTTTGTGACTCTAGATTCCATTGGACTTGACGAACTAGCGATGACAAGAGGAGATTCCATAAGCAAAGAGGAACACACACACGAAAACAGAAACTGAAATGCTTAAAGGCAGGATTCCTAAAACACTTTATTGTGTTAGGTCAAGCCAACAAGACAGTTTCTCACAAAAAAACAGAGGCACACAAGAAACACAGGGACAAACTTACCGCAGAATTTTTTAACAGAATTAAAGGATAAAATAAAGCCAGATAGTAACAACCAGATGAAAAACAAACTTATTAAGGAAAGAAATAAGCGAACTTATCAGAGAGAGTTCCAGAATGTACCTGAACAAATGAAAAAAGTTAATGTAACGATTAATGCCAGATCTGAAATGTACCAGATCTTGACTTACAAAGCATAACAGTAACATATAACAAAAAAAGAAAAAGAAATACAGTTACGAACAAATGAATCGAAAGGAAACACAGATCTGGAAAAGCAAAATATACATGTACTATAAATGGATCTGGAATGTGGACACAGATCCTCAGCAATTTTCAGAGATATAAGCATGCATTTTCATCAGATCTGGAAATAAGGACTCAGATCCTTAACAATAACAAGATAAGAAAAAATATGTATGAGCCGAATCTGGAGAAGGACCAGATCCTCAAGCCAACACATAAACCAGACCAGATCCTGAAAGGGGACCAAGAAGAAGGGTACTCACCCTTACAATCACTTCTGGAGCAAACCGAAAGCCAGAAAATGAAGAAGCAACAGATCGTAAACGAAACAACCAACGAACCAGATCTTGAAAGGGGACAAAAAAAAAGATGGTACACACCCTAACAATCACTTCTGGAACACAGAATAACAAGAAGATGAAGAGACAACATATATCATGGATGAATCTGTTGTATGATGGTATACGGCACACCAAACATTAAGATTCGAACCAGTCATGTATCTAAGAAGAAAAATAAACACAGAGGCAAGCGTAATGCTCTGATACCATGCTATTTTCTAAACTTTTAAACATTTTAATATTGAAAATACATAGAACTTTACAATAATCGAAACAAATCTATACCGATTACAAATATATCATCTAAAATATCTAACACCATTAGATCTAAAGAATAAAGGAACAAGAAACACTAACTCAATATGTAGACTTATAAAGATCGAAGGTCGATCTATTATGAATAACCGAGAGCAAAATAGAGATGGTTTCTTGAGTAGGTGAGAGAGATTTTGAGAAAAATGAGCTGTGTGTTATGAGCTACACCGACTAGAGCACCCTTTATATATGAATTAGATTTGTCAAGAAAGTCCCTTGAAGTTTCATTACTAGGACTCCGCTACCCTCTGGTTTTACGATAAAGTGAGGCGCAGTCCACATGGATTGTTATCAGCAATATCTTTCAGCCTCTTACAAGATCTACCCTTATCTGTCAAACATTAACAAACAAGGATTTCAAAGTTTAATTAGTAACATGCTAACTAGTCAAGATTGGAAAGTGAATGACTTTTAACATCTCTTTTAGTCTGACGAAGGCACTCATTCGTTCCTTCATGTCTTTATCACATAGAAAAGAACGTAGAACTTTAAGTGCTAAAGGGAGCCCACCACCATAATCGACCACATCTTCTCAAAGCATCCCATAATCTTCTATGGGTCTATGGTCTCGAGGTGCATGCTTGTAATTTTGAAGTTAAAACTTGAAACTCACCATTAACTTAATGAATTCCAATTCCGATTTTACAAGCTCCGACAGAGACGAGTAAAACGATAAGTCCATTCCATCAAGAGTGATCTTCAACTTATCGTTTCCCACATCGTGTTGTTCTTGCTGAATTCTTTCGAGAGATTTTACAACAGACTTGCTGCTGCTGTCAGTTTCAATAAGCTCAAGCGTTGCGATTTCCCCTATTTCAAGGGGGATTTCTTTAAGACATTCGCAGTGCCGTAATGCTAATCGTTTGAGACATGGGAAGCTTGTACTAGAGGCTTCCCAGTGTCTGATATGTAACCTGTCAAGCATCAAGAATTTTAGTTGTCGAAACTGCTGCTCACTTGCATCCCACTATTCAGATTCATGCCACCATCTTTCCATAATGGCAGTTTCCTGAAATGCATATCTCTTTAGTTTGAGAACCTCCAAGTTAGGTAACGATTGAATGATCGACATATGGCTCCATGGTAGAAAACATCTTACGAGTGTGAGTTTTTTCAGAGTTGCAGGGAACGAAATGCGATTATGTGGCATGCCTACCCCCCTTAACTTCAAGGATTCAAGGTAACGGAGTAATTCAAAGTGATATTCGTCGTCCTTTAAACAAGTTAACGCAAGCTTCTTGATACGGGGAAAACATTTCTGAACATTATCAATCCCATCTTTGAGCACCAGATACGAAATGGATTGCAAATTCATTGGTTTTCCAATGCAAGGAAGATAAAACCTGTCGGTCCACAAATGCCTCAGATTTACCAAATCTTGTATATTACGAGGTAAATGCATAGACCAAACATAATCTGATCGAAGAATGAGGGTTTGAAGGCTCCTTAATTTGCATATCGAGTATGGGAATTCAGATGAATAACAAATAGCAAGGTACCTTAGGTGGACTAATAATGCTAACCCCTGTGGAAAATCATGCAATCGACATTTTTGTAGATCTAACACCCTAAGAAGCACAAAGGAACGTGCAACGGCTTCAACCGAGCATATGTCCTTATGAAAGCACAAAAGCGAACGAGTGGTTCGGGTGGGGGAATCAACAATGTTCAAATTGCTGATATCTTGATTTGTGAACACGCGACGTTGCTTATATGTAATAACTTCAAGAAGTTGAGAAGACAATGGCGGAGAATCTATTCTAAGGCAGAATCTTTCTTCTTTTGCTTTTTGCAGGCATAGTTCCCTCACAAGATCATGGAGTTTACAAGCTTTCACATCACCGTTAAACTTCCTTTCTGCAACGATAACAAGATTTCTGTTGATTAGATCCATAAGGTAAGCCTTTGCAGTATCCTCCAAGCTTTGATTTCTAGCTTCTTCGATAAATCCCTCAGCTACCCATAACCATATCAACCTTTCTACAACGAACTTAAAGTCTTCTGGGAAGCCTCCTAGATAAAGAAAGCACTCTCTCAAGTGATCAGGTAAATGATGGTAACTTAAAGCTAGTGTTTCCAGGTTTCCTTTCTGGTCATTTACAACGTACGAACCGATGCTGCAAACAGTTCTTTCCCACAAATCTTTGCTCATCGGTTCTTTTGCTAGAACTCCTGCCATGATACCAACTGAAAAGGGTAGACCTTGACATTTTTTTGCAATTTGCCTTCCGGGTTCAATCAACCATTCAGGACACTCATCACCATGGAACACTTTCTGTTTCAGTAGCTCCCAGCTTTGTTGCTCTATCAAATAAGGCAAGGAGTAGACAAACGCATGTGGGTCTGCATGCAAAGCAACTTCATTGAGGCGACTTGTGAGCAGAATTCTACTTCTGGTGTTCTCATGGGGAAAAAACAATTTGAAGTCATCCCAAGCCTCAATGCTCCAGATATCATCAATCACAATCAAATATCTCCTACCTATTAGTATCTTGTGCAACTTCTCACGAAGTTTAGAGTCATTGTCTTTTTCAAGGTCTTGTTGAACACCGATGGATGTCAGAATTTGAATCAACAAATCTTGTTTTCTATATGTTTGAGAAACAGTGACCCATGCACGGACATGGAAATGATACACAACAAAACCATCATTGAATACTTTGGTAGCGAGGGTAGTCTTACCGAGTCCCCCCATACCAACAATAGAGACGACTCCCAGTCGCTTAGTATCTTCACTAAGTTTATCCCGTATGATCTCAACGTCATGATCAAGTCCCACGATAATTTCTTCCGATGGTTTCTTCGTTCCCAAAGGATTTGTGGTGTAAGAAGTCCCAGAGGCAGCAGCAACAGCAACAGATTGGGTTCTGATGTGGTTGATTCTTGAAGATGAACCCATCTTCATATTACCGATGTTGATTGTCATGAGTTCCACCTTGATAGACTTGATAGATTTCAGTACCTTCTCAAGATCCAGGGAGGTTTTAGAGACATCAATTTTAGGGGGAAATCGTCTGTTTCTGAAGTGAACAGCAGATACAAACAGATCAATGATATCTTGTGCTTCTTCTGCTGCATCTTGGAACCTTCTCTTGAGATTTATAACTTCTTGGATCTCGTGTAGGTGATGGATACTGAAAAGGGTTTGGACGATGGAGGCAAGCTCTTGATGAAGTAGTTGGAATCGAGGTCTTTCAGATGAAATCATTGGATGATAGTTGATGAGTGGATGATGGCGGCCATGGATGAGCTTCTTCAAGTTGTCCATCAACATCTGGAGACCTGCATATGCCATCTTGTATCAAGTTGTTGTTGGGTTGTGTCCAAACCATTGAAGTATTGGTTGATTTTGATGAATAGCTGGAAGCATATTCTCGTGTATCACGAAGAATAGTTAAATATTTGAAGAATGACCACCTCATTTTGATTTAATAATGGTAAGTGGTCTTCTTCATGGTTATGTACTTCATATATATATATATATATATATAGGTTGGTTATTATACAACCCTTTATATTTGTACAATCAATAGGGTGCGTTTGGTATGCAGACGACATGGGACGGGACGAAACAAAAAAAATAGTCTCATGTTTGGCATGCCATAGACAGAAAATGCATAGGACAAGATGGAACTATTTTTAAATTTCATGGGACAAAACTTGATATTTTTTGTTCCAACAAAAAAAGTGGAACAACATGAGACTAAATATAAAATGACTATGTTACCCTTTTATTTTTGACTTTTCTTCTTGTATTTCCTCAAGTTTTTTTGGTTGAATCATCAGTTATTCTTGTTAGTCAATGACGCTGCCAAAATGCCAATTCAATCTTCTTGAAATTGTAAAGGATTTTAACTTTGTGACTTAAATTGCTTAATTCTGATTTAACTTCTCAATAATTTCTTATTTAACTTTTGATAGAAAAAAAAATTCGGCATGTTGAAGCCTGTTTGTACTTTTAGCTTTTGTTCGTTATTTGGATGATTACTATGGGTAGCCCAATGTAACAATGATTTAAAATAACATTGATATAAAATAACATTGAACAACATTTAGGGATAATATTGTCATTTTAACAGTTTTGTCATGTTCTGTCCTGGTCGTACCAAACATAGGACAGACAATTAGTCTTGTCCCATCCCGTTCTGTCCCGTACCGTTCTGTCCCGTCCTGTCCTGTCCCGTTCCGTCCTGTCCCGTCTAGTCTGCGTACCAAACGCTACCATACAACTCAATTTCAATCGTCCATTTTATTTGATTAATATGTGATTTCATAGAAGTTTTGATTGTTTCCTAATATAAAGTATTGATCATAATTAATGAACCATATTCATCTTCCATAAATATTCAAATCATAAAAAATGAACTCTCATAATTTCCATAAATATCTCAATTTATTGGGTTATATTGGTTGTACAAATGCGACGGGTTGTATTTGAAACAAACTATATATATATATATATATATATATATGAAAATCTTATAAATCAATCTCATCCATCCATTTTCTTGATCAATGGTCAAGATTAAATGAATTTATATCAGAAAAAAATAATAAAAGTTTAATTTTTAATTAAAAAAGGGCAAATCTGTAAAATCCCTAATATTGGAGGGTAATAAATACTGTTAATTTTGGAAATGTAATAATGGAAACGTTTCATATAGAAGAAGGTAAATCATTTGTTTTTAATATAAATGTTTTACTATTAATATGTTTTATTATTTTTTACCATTATATTTTATAAAAATATGAATTTTAAAAGTAGCAGAATATGAAATCTGTGTTCCATTTCATTGAAAAAATATATGTACATTGAGTAATGAAACTAATTTCATGTTCAATAATGGCCAACAAAAAATTTCACAATATTTCGGAACGTTTTATGCATGAAAAACGTTCATTAAATAAAAAATATTCAGATTTCATTATTTTTAAAAAATTTAATGAGACATTTTGAAAACCGAATATTTTTTTATTTGCCAGTGTTAATGCTACTGTGCTTTTAGTGAAGACTTCAATCTAAGTGATGATCAGTACATTCATGGCCGAAACAGGTAACATTAAGCCCATTCTGCTCGTATATTCATGTATATGAAGTACGATCATGTATATGAAGTACACAAGCAATTTTTTCCCGAAAATCTTTGCTCGTAATGCTGTATTCCAGCATTACAAGCTCCTCCGTCGTATCCTGTCATGACGATCACCGAAAGAGGTAGTCCCTGACATTTTTTTGCAATTTGCATTCCGGGCTTAATCAACCGTTCAGTCACTAGCTTCATCAAGGCTTTGTTGAACGCCGATGGATACCAGAATTTGAATTTTCGTAATCGTCCCTACAATTTGTAAAGAACACTTGTGGTTGGGGTGTAAACGATTCAAGTTTTTAACAAGCTACTTGAGCTCGAGCTCGTTTATCTCGAACTCGAACTTAATATTTCTCAAGCTCGAGTCGACCTCGAACATAAAATAGAACTTGTTTAACTTAACGAGCTGAGCTTCATAGCACCAATGTTCGACTCGGCTCATTCAGAAACTCGATTAAACTTTTTGAGTCGAGTCGAGTCCAGCCATTCAAGCATACTATTTTTTGAGCCAAACATGTTCATATTTTAATAAATCTTACGGTAAAAATATAAAAGTTACCGCTTTCGAGCCTGTAAACGAGCATCAGCTCAATAATTCAAAAAATATTTGAGTTGTTTATGTGTTTATGAGCATGGGGTTTGATATTATGGAATCATGATTGCAAGCCTTCAGTTTGAACTTCAGAGTTAGATGAAACGAAAATAGAAATCGACCTACGGAAATCGAAATCGACCTTCATCTATAAAAATCGAAATCAAAATGGAAATCGAAATCGACCTACAGAAATCGAAATCATACGATGCAAGGAAAACCCTAGCGTAATGAGAGAAAGAAATTGAAATCGTGGAGACGAGAGGAATGGTCTGCCGCCGACTTGGGCCATCGCCGGTGGCAGAAGAAGAAAAAAGAATCTGCGACATAGGAGATGAACAGTGAAGACGAGAGGAATGGTTTCAATTATGCTACGTATGTTCATTGATTGGCAATACAAAAGAATGTCCTTTTGATCATTTTACATGTATAAGCAAAATTTGCTGAACACTAAAAAACAACTTATCAGCTTATTACGTTTTGCTACCGTCATAAGCTAATCCAAACACTTTTTATAAAACTCCGATTTTATACCACATAATTTGATAAACACTTTAAAAGAAAGCATAAGTTGTTTTAAATAAACAATCCCAAACACCCCTTAGAAAAGAAGGAAGTTTGGAGAGTAGAAATGACGAGCATTTTTGGGACACGTGGCATCACCGAAATGCCTAAGAGGAGATTTTTTTATTTCAGTTTATTTTTTTCTTTAAAAGAATACATGTAAAAAAAACCCGATGGTTAATGTACAAAATCACATGTGATTTTATATTAACGTCAAAAAAATGAAAACAAGTGACTTTTGAACCTACGATTTTGTAAGTGAATATATATATATATATATATATGTGTGTGTGTGTGTGTGTGTGTGTATGAAAATGTTCATATGAGAAGCAGTAAGTATTTGATAAATAAATAAGTGATCTTATCTTTTGATCTGATCAACATTTACGGATTTGACTGTAAAACACTGGATAATTCCTTGCGTGTGTATGTGGAAGAGAGATGAATAGTTTCGTAACTTTTATAAATAGCCGGTAAACGGGTTTATATGTGAATCCGTGTGATTCACATATGAACTATATGTTCATATGTGAATCAGTTAATTAATTCATATACGAATCATACGAGTTGATATGTGAATCAGTTAAAATAGTTCATATGTAAATTACACGGGTTCATATACGAACCCGTTTGCTGCCTATTTGTAAAAGTTATGAAAGTACCCCCCTTCATTTTTTGCATAGTGACAAATTTTGACCAGTAAAAACGACAATTCTTGACTGTATGAAGGGCTAAGATCAATTCTTTCATTCCCAAATATTTAACACTTATCAAAATAATTACTTGTTTCATCATTCTCAACCACTGAGTCAGAATAATCCTCTTATCAGTTTCGTTTTTATTTCAATTTCATTTTTTTTTCTGTGTTACCACTTCTTTTGAAGCACTGAATAAGTCACTTTATGTCACGTTATATATTATATTCATGCTTTACGAAAACATATCTTATACTGGTAAAAACACCAATGGTGCATGTTAAGTTTTCGTTCAAAGTGCTTTACATGATCCTAAAATATCTGATTGAAGTCAATAAATCTGGTATCTTTTTTCCATTTTTTGCTGACACTACCCATTGCTCCCTCCGATATAGGAAAATCCACATCAACTTGAAAGCCTTTAACTTCAACAAGTGGATTCACGGGTATCTTTTTTACAACATCTTCATTTGTCCTTACCGAAGATAATTGAAAACTTGCCAAAGAAGGAATTGCTTTGCCTGTAAAGTTAACAGTTATTCACGAATCTACCAGACAATTACAAACACGCATCAGCTTTTCATGTACATAAAAACAGTCATAGATAGTTTTTTTTAGAATATATACCATCTAGTGCTCATCAGATACTTGGTCATCTACAATAATATAACATTTTTCAGATATTTAACTGAAACGACTCGAGTCATAAATTAACTGTTGTACTGTTTTAAGATTTTCATGTTTGAATCAGCTATCTACACCTGGGTATTTCTTAGATACAGTTTGTGGTAACCTTGGAAGGAAGGTTGGCATAATCAGTTCGGTTTTTTTACAAGGTTTGCATTTCAGACACAAACGTGTGGAGTTGTAAAAGTTCGAGGAAATATAGAAATGAACAATTAATGTAGAATGGTTCACCAGTTTGACTACTTCACTTTTTCAGGTCCATTTTCAAACACGTTGATCTGATATCTGATGTTCGTTAATGATAGAATACAGACCAGTTTTGTACGACACATTCTTATTTCTATGAATTTAATGACAATACTCACTCAAAATAAGTCGCAACGGTAATCAATATCAACAAAGAGCACGAGTGATTTATATTTCAATTTCAATATGGATGAATGTACGAACACTACAATAAAACTGGCCTTATAAGATGCCAATATTTTAAAAGTGTCTTAATAGAGTAGTTTATAGAAATTAGGCTTATATAACCAAACCGTAGATCGTTCTATCTAAAAGTGTTACAATAAGTTTATAGAACGTTTTTAGGCGTTTTAACAAGTTTTTTATGACGTTTTTAAAATAAAGTGTCTTATTAGCTATTTTATAAGACACTTTTCAAAAGTGTCCTATAAACCCATCTTTTTATAGAACATTATTTCAAATAGTGTTCTATAAAATAGTTAATACGATACTTTATTTTAAAAGCGTCTTCATAAATTTGTTAAAACACCTAAAAACGTCTTATAAACTTATTGTAAATTTTTTAGATAAGACGTTTTTTGGTTTGGTTCTATAAACTTGTGTCCTATAAATATTTGTTTAAGACGCATTTACATTTTAGACATCCTATAAAATCAGTTTTATTGTAGTGGAATATGAAAATCTCTCAGAGATATAACTGATGTTTTATGCAATTTGGAGTATTACTGAGTTTTTCAAGTTTGGCAAACACTTATCCCAAACTTCGGAATTTTTTTTCTATTTATATGCAAAGATTTCTTAAATCTCGAGGCAATAACGACGTCCGAAATTGTCCCTTGCAAATGTCCGAACCTTGTCTTCTTCTAAATCTGATAGTATCTGGACATGTATGAGTTATCGATCGTTATTTCAAGAGGTTTATTTAGACCATGATCATGTTTCACTCATGATGTTTATATATACATTTTATTTAGGGGCTGTTTGATAGTTGCTGAATGGTTTGGTGCAGAATGATTAAGAGACTCTCATGATATAGTGCGAAATGAAATATAATTGTTTGATGATTGTTTACAATGAAATTAGGGTGCTGAATGGTTAAGGGAGACCTATGGTGCAACATTCAAAGAATTTTAGAACCATTAAGAGACAAACTTTTTTTTGCTAAACAAAATTCATATCTTAACCATTCAAAGGCTGCCTCTTAATGTCATCAGAAAATGTTTTGGTATGCAGGTATGTAATGCATTAAACTATGAATTCACTTATCTTATTAGCCGAATAACTGCATGCATCTCAATTGTAAAAAATTTCTACATAGACAAAAGCAGAGAACAAAGTCTAGTCTAGACCAACAAGTAGGGGTTGTTTCTTTACCTCTTAATAGTTCCATTAAAAGACAACATCTGAATCATTAAAAGGTAAATCTTGTTTGACAAAAAAATCTGACTCATAATGGTTCTAAAACCCCCTGAATGATTTTGTATCTTGGGTCTCCCTTAACCATTCAACGCCCTAATTTTACTCTTAACAGTTACCAAACAATTGTATTTCATTTTGCATTATATCATAAAAGTCTCTTAATCATTCTGACTATTTAATCATTCTATATCAAACCATTCAGCAACTTTCAAACATTCCCTACGTTTACTTTCAGTGGATGATCTTATAATATTTATTTACTGTATGGTTTTAGTTCGATATTGTATGGATCAGATGTCTTAGGGCCCGTTTACCAAATACTTACCCGATAAGTACTTACCGGTAAAATTTAACAACATTATTTATTTACCGGGTAAGATTTTAGTCCACTAAAACGACATCGTATGCAACAATTTACCCGGTAAGCGCTTACCATTGTAAGAGTCCTCGCCCTCACTTACCGGGGTAAGACTCTTGGTCCTTGCCTCATTTTTACTGAGTAAGATTCTTGATTCTTACCATATTCATCCAGTGAGATCATGTGACTTGATAAATGCTTATCCATATAAACATTTGGTAAACGACCCTTAGACTGTTAGACATTGGATTTGATAAAGTTGTAAAATACTGTTTTTGGAGTTTTATTAGAACAATAAAATAAATAAAAATAATATAATAAGATTGTATTAAATTAAAGATTCTTTAATTAACGGTCACTGAACCGCAATATTTTAATTTAATTATTAATTCTTGTGCCGATTATAATTTAAATCTTATCACAATCCAACATTCTTTTATAAACAATTGCTATTTTTTGTTCATTTAATTTATCAATTAAATAAATCCACTCACCACAAAAATAATTTTTATATCAACATATAAAATACATGTCTTAAAACATCATTTGTAATAGATTTGGTATCACAGTAATTATTATATATACTACCTTATAAATCAGATTTATGAAAAGTCTTAAAAACAAGTTTTAATGCACAAAGTACTATATATTTATGCACAAAGTCTTAAAAACAACTCATAATGCATTAAGTAATACTATTTTATGCATTCAGTTTTAACATATAGTACAAATTACCTATGCACATTATTACATTTTCTTTTCATGTTCCCAAGATATTTTTGACACATTTCACTCATGTCTTCACCCTCTCATACCTCTACGTCTTCTCCCCATCCCCAAGGTGAGATTCAAACTGATATTCACCATGAGTTATCAAATTTTTTTTCATTTATCTCTCATTCAATTGCTTTAGAACTCTCGGTCTCAGTTTCGATCTCTTGATTCTTTGCTCTTGGTGTAAATCGGACATATTTGTGGAGTCGTTTAAAAATGTTGGATTTTAAATATATTAGATTTTAAACTGTCATACAATTTTTTCCATCGACAGATGCTAACTGGAACCATAACTCTTATTTATTCAAATTGTATTAATATGTAAAGACCAAGTGTAACTTATATTATCGTTAAATCTTCTCTAATAAAACAGTGAAACTTCAAAATCGTTAAAATTCACGGCTCCCGCCACATTGCATTGATACACAACTAGTACCTTATGAACGAAAATGAATTCACAATCGACAAAAATAATATATAGAGCAAACTACAAATTTGGGTTCTGTGTTTTGTCAAAAATGACAATTTTCATTTTTGTAGCTTTAAAATTATAAGATGGTCATCATGTTTGTCAAAATGTCCCGATTTGATCTTTCCCTCTAATGGAGGTTAAAACCTCCCTTATGACGACATTTTCATCCTTTTTTTTTAATCTTTTACCCAGTATAAATCGATTATATATTTTTGGTATCTCTAGTTTTTGATTCAGTAAATGACAAGAAATTGATAAAATGACAGAATTTTTTAACTGCCATTAACGTAGCGTTTGGTACGCAGACATGATTGGACAAGATAAGAGAATAGGACTGGATGGGACAGAACAAGTGTATGTCTGGTGTTTGGTACGACTAGAACTGGACGGGACAGAACTAGACAAATTATCCTCAAAAGTTATTTGATGATTTTAAATATTATATAATAGTTATAATTAACACAAATAAAGTAAATAATTTAATTTATAAATATTTTTATACAATTTTCATATGGATGAATACATATATAGTGGTACCAAATTTGAATGAAAAATTTGATATAATTGATAGGAGTAGTGGTGGTGGTAGTGAAGAAGGTTTAAAAGTTGATCAAAAGTTTATTGTCGACAAACGTAATCGGTCCCACATGAAATCCGTCTTTAAGAACACCAATATGAGATGATACTTTTTCTCACATAGCGATTGAAACTAGCCGAGAGGTGGGGACGAATGAACAGGGGCGGATCCAACCTTTAAGCATTGGGGGGAAAGACCTCTAATCAAAAATCAAAAACATTTGTTCACTAACTTACTTTTCTATTTTCATTCTCGTCTTACATGGTTTTTCCTAATCTCATATGGCCTTATGCTTCCCTCCCCCAAGTCCCATCCTACGTGCCCCCACCCCATTAATTTCCTGGATCCGTCACTGCCAATGAACATGTCACATGTCGCATTAATTACTTTTCTTACTTTGCATATATATATATATATATATATATATATAAATATAAAGTTGGGTTCACGTGAGACCAAGGGTTTTTCGTGAGACCCGTAAGACCAATTTATGTTCATTGATCAATTTTACAAGTTAATGATCTGATGGTCTAAAGTTGCACGGTGACATTTTTGTGATTATTGAGAAGTCTCGTGGTGTTTATGAATGTTCAGATTCTTTGGTCTCAGATATATATATATATATATATATATATATATATATATATATATATATTAGAAGGGTACTCGTGTAATGCAGCGAAATATATTTAATTTTATTCTTTATATAAGTCGATGTTATAATATGGTCTTATGTGATTTTGAAAAAAAACGATGATATTTTTATTTTTGAATAAAA
>NC_037540.1:40518999-40556579 GCF_001531365.2 Cynara cardunculus var. scolymus | reverse complement strand
AAATGCATAATATTATAATAAATATAATTTTTCATTAAATTAGTTTCTTTTAATCCAGAAATTAATTAATTAATTTAAATTAATTAATTAATTAATAAATAGACCCCAGGCTTATTATGTGCTTATAAGCACACACTCCAATACACACACTCACACTTCACTCTCCCAAAGCCTTCTGCCATGGCTTTGCTCCTCTGTTCCCTCTTCGTCGTCGTCTTCTTCTTCTTCTTCGTCGCCGGCGAAGCCGTAGTTTCAGATCCGACCGTCAAAACTTACATTTTCCGAGTAGATGCTCAATCTAAACCATCGATTTTCCCCACTCACTACCATTGGTACACCTCTGAGTTCACTGAATCGGCCACGATCCTTCATGTGTACGACACCGTCTTCAGGGGATTCTCAGCTTCTCTCACTTCCTCACAGGCTTCCGTTTTGGGAAAGAATCCATCTGTACTCGCGGTGTTTGAAGATCGGCGGCGTGAGCTTCACACTACTCGTTCGCCACAGTTTGTTGGGCTGAGGAACCAGAGAGGTTTATGGTCCGAATCGGATTATGGTTCTGATGTTATTATTGGCGTATTTGATACCGGAATTTGGCCGGAGCGACGGAGCTTCTCCGATCTGAACCTTGGACCTGTTCCGAAGCGGTGGAAAGGCGTTTGCCAGACAGGAGGAAGATTCACATCGAGGAACTGTAATAGGAAGATAGTTGGAGCTCGATTCTTCTCCAAAGGACATGAAGCTGCTGGTGGAATGGGAGGCGGTATTGGATTCGGTGGCGCGATTAACGATACGGTTGAGTTCCGATCTCCGAGAGACGCCGACGGCCACGGTACACACACGGCGTCAACAGCCGCCGGAAGGTATGTATTTAAAGCTAGTATGGCCGGTTACGCCGCCGGAATAGCTAAAGGTGTTGCTCCCAAAGCTAGATTGGCGGTTTATAAAGTTTGTTGGAAAGGTTCTGGTTGTTTCGATTCAGATATCCTTGCGGCGTTTGACGCTGCCGTGAACGACGGCGTTGATGTTATCTCTATCTCAATCGGAGGCGGCGACGGCATTTCTTCACCGTATTATCTCGATCCAATTGCAATTGGAGCCTACGGCGCTGTTTCTAGAGGAGTTTTTGTTTCGTCCTCCGCCGGAAACGACGGTCCTAACGGAATGTCTGTCACTAACCTAGCTCCATGGCTGACCACCGTCGGAGCTGGTACAATTGACAGAAACTTTCCTGCGGAAGTTATCCTCGGCGACGGACGGAAGCTCGCAGGTGTATCGCTATATTCTGGACCCGCAATCAGCGGAAAAAAATATCCTCTAGTTTATCCTGGAAAATCCGGAATTTTATCTGCTTCATTGTGTATGGACAATGCATTGGATCCTAACCTAGTCAAGGGTAAAATAGTAATTTGCGATCGAGGTAGTAGTCCAAGGGTGGCCAAGGGTTTGGTGGTGAAGAAAGCCGGCGGTGTCGGAATGATTCTATCTAACGGAGTTTCTAACGGCGAAGGTCTCGTTGGCGACGCTCATCTTATTCCGGCTTGCTCCGTTGGTTCCGACGAAGGTGATGTAATCAAAGCTTACGCCGCCACCGGCCGTGCTACTGCTACGATTAATTTCAAAGGAACGGTGCTCGGAATTAAACCTGCACCGGTGGTGGCTTCATTTTCCGGCAGAGGGCCTAACGGGATGAACCCAGAGATTCTAAAACCGGATTTGATTGCTCCCGGAGTTAACATTTTAGCTGCTTGGACCGACGCTGTCGGTCCGACGGGGTTAGATTCCGATGGTCGGAAAACTGAATTTAATATACTTTCGGGAACTTCAATGTCATGTCCACACGTGAGCGGCGCTGCTGCTTTGTTGAAATCCGCCCACCCTGATTGGTCACCGGCGGCAATAAAGTCCGCCATCATGACCACAGCAAGTACCGTCAATAAACAGCTGCAACCCATGACTGATGAATCCACCGGAAACGCCACAACACCTTATGATTTTGGTGCTGGTCATTTAAACCTTGATCTCGCCATGGATCCAGGTCTTGTTTATGATCTCACCAATGAAGATTACGTCAGTTTCTTATGCTCAATTGGCTACGGACCGAAGACAATTCAGGTGATTACTCGATCACCGGCGGCTTGTCCGATGAGACGGAAACCAGTGCCGGAAAACCTGAATTACCCATCTATTGCTGCGATGTTCTCCACCGGAAAAAAGGGGGTTTTGTCCAAGACTATGGTTCGGAGGGTGAGGAACGTCGGTGACGTGAACTCCGTTTACACCGTGAAGGTGGAGGCACCAAAGGATGTGACGGTGGTGGTGCGTCCCGGAAAGTTGGTTTTCTCCGACAAAGTAAGGGAGTTGAGTTACTACGTGACGGTGAAGATTGATCGGAGCAATCTTGTGATGGGTATCTCCGGCGCGATATTCGGGTCAGTTTCATGGGTTGATGGAAAACATGTGGTTCGAAGCCCACTAGTTGTGACCCAATTAGATGCACTGTGATTTGTTTGTTTTAATTCTAATCGCGTGGTGGTGTTTTCGCCGGAAAACTAATCCGTTGTAGGGTGAGTAGGTGGCGAGTTGCCGGAGAGTTTGACCGGAGAAAATAGATTCTCCGCTAGGTGCAGTGTGTTTCTGTTTTTAAGGGTCGACTTTTATTTTTCTTTTTTCTTTTTGGGTTTGTTTTTATTTTTCTTTGGTTTTTTGAAAATTATGTAAAATATAATTATATGGTTTGGATCTCTCATCGCAAAATTCCAAGAAAAGAAAACGGAAAAAATGATAACGATTATTTCGTATAGTGTACATGTGTGTACATGTGGTTACTTGAACCTTAGTCCACTTGTTTGACCATTCAAGACCAATTTTGATGATTTTGAAAATGTTTGGTTTAATGGTTACGTTATTGATTTTTAAATATAAAAAGCCAACATTTTTATGGAATTCAATTATTTTATTTTTTAATAAAGTTGAATATATTATCATTTAAATTTTAAATATGTCGAATATTTTTAATAAAGGATATAAACCAATAAAGTAAATGCAATTCGTTTTTGCCATTTTAGAAAAATAAACAAATAATCTCTTGAAAATGTTCTTATAATAACATAAATCGAAATATACGGCATTCAAAACTACTGATATACAATACTTTAACTTGATTCTTATTTCAGATAACGTATTTTTAAAATTGTAATTTTGGTACCTACGATGTAAAGTTTAAAACATTTAAGTACCCGGGTAACCGGTTGAAGACTAATTTTAGTTAAAAAAAAATTTGTGACACTAACCACGTCAGCAAATAATATTGAGTTAGATACTACATCACTCGTCACATCAACATGATAACCAATTAATGTTTCAACTGGTCACACGGATACTTAAATGTTTAAACTTTACATATTAGATACCAAAATAAAAGTTTTGAAAATACGCTACTTTTTCCTGCAATTTACCTTTTTCTAATTTTATTTTAAATCTAAAAAAGGAGTTTTCACAAATTCGTAAGATATTTACATAAACTTTATTAAAATAGGAATTTGAATAAAAAATGGCTATAAATGAAATTTAGTTGAAGAAATGATCAATTTCCCAAAAAAAATTGATTTTATTTAAAGTAATTTATTATTTATTAAATAAAAAGAAGGGTGATATATTATGGTTATTTAGCTACCAAAAAGCCATGTTTTGTTTCTATTTATTTTTCTTCAATATTCAGGGAACAGAATTTCTTGCATCTTCTTTCTTTAAATAAAGTTTTATATTTTAAATAATTTATTAATATTTTTTTCCGTCTCAAAATAAATACTTATAATAAAAACGACACATAATTTTAGAAAAATATATAATTATTATATTTTTTAATTTTGTAACGACATTTTCACCATTAATAACAAAGATAGAAAAGTAGACACGTACTTTAAAAAACGTCACTTATTTTGAGACAAATTAAAATACAAAATGTTCATAACTCTTAAAAAAGATGAAGTAAAACTCTATCGGTTTTTCAAAGATCCAGTATTTCGAATTCATAAAGTAACAGTCTTACATGAACATATTACTAATACAGAATGTTCATAACGAAAAAACGATTCGAACTCCATCGAGGATTAGGCGGGTCGGGATCGGGGTGCATTCCCTGTCCCGTTTGTATGTTATGCACAAAACACGACACAGAGAAAACTCGTGTGAATTAGCAAGAACCAACGTGTTATGCACATATTTTAAAACGATTAAAAAAATTAACTGGTTTATATGTATACTATAAAAGCACTTGGTTTTCAGTCAAACTTTTTAGAAATATCTTGTGACAATGACACAACAGAAAATCTTCTAAATCAACTTTAATATCACGGACATTCCGTAAAGGTTACGACCGGACTGAAAACTAAATAACGATAGATTTTATATAAAAAGACAGTGTTTGCAATAACTCGAAATGATTTTTTAGGATACTTTATGTAGAATTGATAATTATCAGTAACTGTTGCACACAGGAAAATAATTTGTGACATGTTCAAATGCACAAAAGTTCATGCATGTCAAAAGTGTCACCAGGTAAACAGTTATGATATATCAAGTCTTGGTTCATAAACCGTGATGTGTAATTGATTTGACGTTGAGGACCGGTCAACTTAAACTGTTTTATCGGCGAATTGGTTAACTTTAACTCGTCAATTAAAAAAAGGTATTTGATAGAGATTGATTAGCTATAATCTATCCTTATCTGTCTCTTTAAATGGTCTAAATGTAACCGGTCCAGGAGCCTTAACTTGCGTATTGGACCCTCATGTCTATAGGAATGGCAACGGGTTGGGTTTGGACCGGTTATTGGTATCCCCGTCCTCGCAACCGACAACTAAAACCATTCCCTTAACCGTCCCGGATCCCCATCGGGGATCTTATCAGGGATCTCCGTCAGGTCCTGCGGTTTCACCGATCCCTGTTGGGGATCCCGTTAAGGGTAAAAATTCTCTTTTTCCCATTGATTTCCCCATTCACTGTTTGTTATATCCGAACTCGAAGCCTGAACTGATCTGGAAAAAAAAATTACAATATGTTAAATTTCACAACTAAAAGTAAATTACAAAGTCTAAATGTCTCAAACATAATTAAACCATTTACAAACAACGTTTTATATTACTCTATAGAAGTAAACATAAACTCAAACATCATACAATTAACATCACGATTAAACAAAATAAACTAGACTTTTTCGTAAGCCTTATTTGGAGTGATGAGGTAAATTGGATAAAAGTCTTCTAAAATTTAATGTTAGTGTTTTCTTTTAATGGTATTATATATATATATATATATATATATATATACATGTTGATTGAGAGATGTACCTAACAACAAATCATAGAATTTTCATGTAATTGTGTAGGACTCAAATTTATTTCACATGACCAATCACAATATATCAACTTCTAAAACATTTTTATTTATTTATAAAAATGATAAATTGCGTAAAAAAATAATGTATTTTAACTTGATTTCTATGTTAAATAACGTACTTTCAAAACTTTTATTTTGTTACCTAAAATGTAAAGTTTTGAACATTTGAGTATCTGGGTAACATGTTGAAGCATTAACAGGTTATCATGCTAATGTGACGAGTGATGTGGTATCCAACTCAGTATTATTTGCTGACGTGGTTAGTGAGATGAATTTTTTTTAATCTAAAATTAGTCTTCAACCGGTTATCTGAGTACTTAATTGTTTAAAACTTTATATCATAGGTACCAAAATAAAAGTTTTGAAAATACGTTATCCGAAACAAGAATCAAGTTAAAATACGTTACTTTTTTCATGCAATTTGCCTTTTATAAAAATTAGAAGAGTTTATTTATTATAATATAGATATTTATAGAAAATATCATAATTCTTTATAAATCAAAATATTTAAAAAATAAAATATTAATTAGACTAAATTAACGGTTAATATTAGTTTAAATATAATTTACGAATATTATATTGATTATTATAATCAAGTTATTGACCAGTTATATTTATTTATGAAAAGTAATATTATTGACCATCAGTTTTGTTGTAATTAATATTATATTAATTATTTAGAATTAATGTTTGATATTTTAAATTTTAAATTGAAAATTGAAAATTTTAAAATAACAGATAAAATAAAAGTCTGTAAGTACTTTTATTATACCATTAAATAAATAATTTAGTTTAAAATAGTTACAAAATAACTATTTTACTTACAGATAATTAAATAATGGTTGGGCTCATGTGAGATCAGTCTGTTTTCGTGAGATTATTTTTTACACTTCAAACTTCACAGTAAAAGCTGTGAAGTTAAAAAAAAGGTCGAACATTCACAGCGAATACACTTTGAAAGTTACTTTCATAGCATTTTGTTGTGAAGGTGCAAAAAAATGGTCTCACGGGTCTCACGAAAACAGACTCGTCTCACGTGATTCTAAATCGTAAAGTAATTATACGAACTTATCACCCATATGCTATAAATTTGTTATTGCAGCAATAAGTTGATAATGACGAGATAATTATTTTCAAAACGTACATAAAACACTTGTAAACAGTGTTTTTTTGGAGGTTTTTATGAGGTTTTTTTTTTAACATAGTGATCATTTTCTCTCTGGAGGTTTTTTGTCATATATCGTAATTGCACTGCCTGTTTTAGAGGTTTTTTTTTGTATTTAATCAGTTTTAATTTAAATAAAAGTTTATTATCTAATCAGTTTTATTTATTAATATAATTAATGTAATCGTATTTAAATAAAATTAATAAATAGATAATTTAAAATAAATGCATAATTAAAATAATTATATATTTAAATTGATGTCTCAAATTGTTTGGTGTTTTTAACACTTTTGGTCCATTCAATTTTAAAATTACAAGATGAGCATTGTGGTTTGCAAAATGACCAGATTTGGTTCTTGCCTCTAACGGCCATTAAAAATCCCGTTAGATAGAAAGGGATTTTAGTCTTTTATGCTTTTATTACAAGTTTCTTTAATAAACAGATAAAAATGTAAACTACATGGACCAAAAACGTAACATGTATGTAAACCTTGTTCAAACCTTAAACCTCGCGGATCTTTAACCTTGTGGTAGAACTTCCGCTCGTCGTCTCTAACAAACCTTCAGTTATCTTCTCCGACAAACCTACAATCATCTCTCAAAACCCAAATCCGAGCCTTAAAACCAAAATCAAAATCTAAACCTCAAATAAAAAATGAAACTAAAACTAAAACTAAAACGAATTACCTCTCATCGTTGCCATCTTCACATTGCAGTCTATTTACCCAGACCATTTTTTCCAACGGTCAACCCGACAACCTCCTTCGGTCGCCACTTATAAGTTTGGAAACAATCGACTGTCAAAAACAGAACCACCAAAATACAATAACCAACCAAACGTTGATTTTCCAAAGAATCAAAAGGCAATGTACAAAATTCTGTGATTCAATGATTCAATCATGAAATTTAATGAGGAACACCCTAAAGAAAAATCTCCTAACTTGGTGAACTAAACCCTGATAGCGAATTCTGAGCTTCATTAAGGTGCTTTTGGGTCTTCATCAGACATGTTGTTCCTCTGTTGGGTCATCAAAGTTGGAAGAAAGGAGTAACTTCATGGGTTACAAAATTGGGGTGCTTTTGGGCATAGATGAAAGAAGGGGAAGAAGGTAAAAGGAGGCTAGAGTCGGAGGGGTAGAGACATCAAAGAGATGGTGGTCAGATGGTGGAGATCGACGGTGAGTAGGGCTTTGAGGATGCTGAAGATCAAACGGTCGGAGAATTCCAATTTTGTGTTCTTATCGGAGTGCGGAGAGGGAGGCCGAATATGAAAGAGTGATGTCGATATGGTGATCGGATGATAGAGATCGACGAGGAGAGCTTTAGGGACATGGGAGATCAGTGATTAAAAGAGGTAGGCTGGAGATGGAGGGGGAGATGCAACGATGGTTTGCATCTTCATTGTAACGCTGAGCTGTTTTGAAGGTGAGGTTACAACATTAAAGTCAAGATTTTTTTTATTAATATTTTTTTGGTTTGGGGTTTAAATATATGTTACATTATTGATCCCTGCAATTTATATATTAGTTTATTCATTAAAGAAAATTGTAACAAAATGTAAAAAGACTAAAATACCTATGACTTAACGGTTTTTTCTAACGGTAGTTAGAGGTAGGGACCACGCACGATCGTTTTTCCATACCATAATAGCCATTTGTAACTTCAATGTAGGGACCAAAAGTGTTACAAATAACAAACCAGAGGGACCAAATTTGTAGTTTACTCATCAAATAATAAAACAAATAAAATTAAGGAAAAATATCAATGTGACACGTCATCAGTCTCTATCTTTTAAGGATTGGTCCCAACCCATCTTAATCAGTCTCCTGTGACCCGGACAGAAAAGTTAATGCCAACGTGTCAAGCTAATTGTTATGTGGGCCCCACAGTTGCCACGTCACCGTAGATAAAAATATACCCCAATGACCCGACCGGCAAAAATGTATCATTTATTAATTCTTTTTCTTTTCATGTTTTTTCCTTTTCAAAAATCATATTTTATTTATCTAACGGAATCCAAACAAAATCCTTAAAAATTAATAATAATAATATAATAAAATAATAATAAAGTTTTTGTCTTGTTTTTTTTTATAATTATTTACGAGGGTCCATTTTATTTGCGGGATTTGATGGAATCAGTCAATTAGATGTGATTTAAAACTAAATTTGATTTTGATCCCATCTTTGATTTAAGGAAAATTTATGAATTTAATCGAAATTGTACAAATATTAACCCGCTAAGCGAGCCGAATAATCTCACGACGATCACATGCTTTGCAGATAGCACGTACTCACCACATTTGAACCTCCATGGCTACAAAGGGGATTTTTATTCTTCCTTGGATTTGAACCTGAGACCTCATGGTACTTTTGACATTTGGAGCCAAACTCAAACAAATCAGACACTACCATTATGATTATTTAATGAGATTTTATAAGATTTGTTTATGACAATGTTTTAAAATACTTGTTTCTAATGATCAATTAATAAAAATGTAATTTAACTATTTTTATATAATGTTTTATAATTTTGTCTTATATATTATTTATAAAAAACGAAACTCAATTCTTCTCAAATCATACAAACTAAACAGGTCAAATATTCCAAATTCTTATAATTCCAAAATTTTCCATATACCATAAAAACATTTTGCCAAACTAAACGGATTCTAAATGTGAAGAATCTCCAAGATTAAATATTAGGTAGAGAAAAATATATTTTCGGTGTTTCTAAATGATATATATATATATATATATATATATATATATATATAAGACCTTTTGAAAACCAATGAAATTGTGATAACTTTGAGAACTAGTGCATCATGTGTTATTTCATATGATTTTTTTTCATCTAAGAATACGATTTAGAATATTTGTTTCACACTTGTTTATTTCATATTGTGAATCTTTTTAGTTTGTCTGTGAAATAAAAGTTACATACAAACAAGTTTTACATTGTGAACCGCATACATTGTGAAATAAATATATGTTTATCAATATATTAAATGTTAGCCATAGATGACAAAAAATCATGTGAAACCATATCTTAAGATAAAAGTTCTCACAATTATCTCAATATATGGAGTTCTCAAATGATTAAGCCTATAAAGCTTGCATTTATCCCACACAAAAATAGAATATGACGATAAGTTCCAGCCCATCATTACCACTACCGCAACCACCGATCAAAAAAATGAAGCTGAGATCGAGGAGTTGACGAAAAGGTGGGATCAGGTTTTCAAAGAATAGGAGAGACTCGTGAAAATGATTGACGAAAAGCAGAAAGAACTACAACAAACCAGAGAAAGAGATTCGCATAAACAACACTGCTGCCAATGACCAGTAAAAGAGTTCCCTTTACTTCAATTGCAAATAACCGAGAAACATATATGAATTAATCAGTATAGAGAACTTTATCCTTAGGACCTACCATGTCCAACAGATAGTGACTTTACTGTCCAGTCTCGCCATGCAATATCATGTTTTATTTATTAAATGCATAATTAAAAAAACGTGAATTTTTAAATAAATAACAATAATTGAACCTCTACTATTATCATTGAAAATTGGACTTAGTAAATGACCCAACACTTATACAAATTGTAGAAAGACATTTTGCCTCAAACCTTTCTTGTGATGTCCGACTGCCTTTAAACTCAAACTCTCTTCAAAGAAATTCAACGCAAGGTTTACCTTCAGCTTCTTTGTTTTCGAAAATATGACTATTTTTAATGAAACGTTATGATGTTCACGATGGCATGCTTTGCGTATGTGTGCACTTAATGCCATAATCTTGTACCTTTGCAATATTGAATCATTTTTAGTTGTCTTTTGGTTGCTTGGGGACAAACAACACTTTAATTTTGAGGGTGTGATATGCATTGATTATTCAAACGTTGAGTCCCAACCTTTATTTGGTAGTTTATTTTCTTTTATCCCAACCTTGAGTTCTTTTTATTACATTATTTTCTATTTGTTTATACTTGGAGCTAAATTAAGTAATTAACTTGTCTTTGCACCATTAGAGTAAAAAAAATCTTAAACTTGAAAGCCTACTGTTCTGTGCTGTAGCATTCCAACAACATTAACTTGTCATGAAGCAACTTCTTAGGAAGGACTTAAAAGATTCAGCTGCTGATTAAGGAATGAGACGAATTTTTGTTGATCCTGACCGTTAAAGACTTGTACAGTTATGTATAAGACTTTTGGAGGTTACTTTTGTTTTGATATGATGCTACCTTTTTTACTTTTAATCTTTTGTCTCTCTTTTGGGAATCTTGGTTTTTCTAAGACTTTTGTCATTTTGCGTAGTATTTTTTTATAAATAGAACCTCTTGGTAGCTCATTTCATCATCCCAAAAACACTAATTCAGTTGTATATTTTATGCAAATTAGTTCTTAAATTTCTTTAAAAAAATGTTTTTCCATATGAATTGCTGCAACATTGTTTTTACTTTATTTACTTTTTTTGCCATTTAATTTCCGCTCTTTACATTCAGTTATTTACTTTCCCTCATTTGTATTTATGTCTTTACTTTTTGTTCTTCATATTTCTTGTCATTTAATTTATGTAATGAGTAGCTAATTCCATTAGCTTGGGTGTAAGACAAATGGTGAAATATTAAACAGAAGAAAAATAGATGTTGTTTCGCAATAACAATGTTCCACTATTTCATTCAAGCTTTTATAAAAACCAATGACACTTCTTGACGAGTTGATCACTTTGAAAGTGTTGAAGTGTCATGGTCTTAGAGATAAGTCATTGAGTGCATGTCAACTTGAATGATATGAGAGGTAGACTTAAGAAAGTTGCCGACAAGGAGACTTGTCATTTATATTTTTCAAACAAATTAATTCTCGATAGGTTGGTCGCTTGTTAAAAGTGTTAAAGTGCGGTAAATTCAGAGATGAACTATCTAGAACACACACCAACTTGAATGACATGGGAATCAACTCGAAAGAGTGATTTTTAACAAAGAGATTTGTTTATTCATATATTTTGAAAATACCTTTTTGTCACTTTCCCTGGTCCAGATACCACATAGAGATATGGATTGAAAGCTATAATATAGTGCAATGGTGAAGTCCGAGAGAAATACCTTCAAAATAGATGGTGGAACTAGTTATGGCTTACTGCATGCTATAGCATTTCTATATTATTGTCTGCTGGAATTTGCGTTTACATTTCACCATAAGTCTTACACCCATGCTACCCTTTTATATTCTGCTATTTTATCATTGTTAACTCAGAATCCAACTAAAGTCTTCAATTTCATCATCTGAAATCATTTCTTTCGTTGGACTCTTATTAAGCCTTTGGTAGAATCTCCGTGGACGATATTTGATTTTTACCACTTTATTACTTGTAAACAGACGACATTGGACCATATTGTATACTTGCTTTGTGGTTCCTTTTATAAGTCTAAGGGTGTGAAAAATAACCTACCACCACCATCTGATGAGTTTACACCAATAGTTGAAGAATCGACCACATAAAGCGCAATCAGTTGTGTTTTTGATTTTTCACCAGCAAAACACATGAAGTCCCACACTTTGAGATGGAGACCACATACAGAATCTTTGTAAGATAATACAACACCGCAAGAATCTGCATCACATAAGTAACCAATCTCAAATATGTAATGCCTACGCCCAATACTACACAACGTTGCGATAGATTGGTTGGACCTGATTCCTAGACTCCATTTACCTTCCTCCACGTTTCTCCAACACAAACATGAAATCTAACTTTTGGTTTTTCCAAAATCTTTTTTTTTTTGTCTAAGGGGCCGTTTACCAAAAACTTACCCAATAAGTGCTTATTTATAAAATTCAATATTATTACTTACTTATCGGGTAAGATTTTCATCCATCAAAATGGTACCGTATGCAATAACTTACATTATAAGCTCTTACCACAGTAAGAGTCATCGCATTCACTTACCGGGTAAGACTCTTGTTCCTTGTCTTGCTCTTACCGGGTAAGATTATTGGTATTTGCCATATTCACCCGATAAGGTAATATGACTTGGTAAGCTCTTACCCGGGTAAACATTTAGTAAATAGCCCCTGACTTTTAAAGCAAATAGAAGAAGACTAAGAACATCTCTACATGGTGTGTACAAAGAATAAGAAAAGCAAACATGCAACCTTTAAAGCACAAACTCCCTCTCAAATAAAAAAAAGGCACTGCAAGCTACGATCTCTTGCGGCTTTAAAAAAAATACTTTTGTGGCGCCGTAAAATATTTCCCCCTAATCTGAAGATGTCAGATAAGTCTAACACCGCAAGAAAAGGTGGCCTACAGTGTTAGATTTACAGGATCTAGACAAAATGTGAAAGAAAAAAACTTTGAGTTGGCTAAATTTTAATCCGTCTCACGGCTATTTAGATTATAAATTTAGTTGACCACACGTCTTTCAATTGGGCTATGATACAATGTCAAAATACGGCATAGATTAAAGTTCGTTACATTAATCAATAGTTTTGTAAGTTCAACAAAAAGTTTGTTACATTAATTGGTTATTTTAAATAATCTGCTACGTTAATCGACGTTTTCATTTTCATATCACACAAATAAAAACGAAAACCCAAGTTTATTACATTTTTATGCAATCTTCCATCTATAAGATGATACATATATGATATATGGACCAAATAGTCTTTGACCTAGCGGTATGTGAGTCTTTGGCCTTCTATGAGGTCAATAGTTCAAACCTCACCAAATGTGTAAATAGTGTGTGAGTTTATTTGTTATATTTCTTGTATATAAATATTATATACTTAAAAAAAGATGGTATATATATATGAGATAGATCAAAAGTTTTCAATGAAATCACGAATCCACAATGGATGTAGGAAAGTTTAGAAATTGGCCTCATAATTAATCATTCTATATTGTCAAACACTGTATTTAACTCATACAGATTGGTGAGACAGATAACCAGATGCCACATAAACTGATTCGTTAATATTTTAAAATAATATTTTATAATATTTATTGTAAATACCTTAAAAAATAAACATCAAAACTCAATTAAATAGTTTTTTTCCCTTTAAAAAAGGGTAAGAATATTATAAATGGTGTTTGAAATGATAAGTGTAACATGCAAAGGCTTTGTATTCTTATAATTCTAAGGCGCATGATGCAAATTCATCATGAATAATACATGATGGTTCCAAAGTTATAGTAAATTACGTTTTTAGTCCTTATGGTTTGTTAAAATAATTTATTTTTGTCGTTATGAGTTTGAAATTATGATTTTTATCCCTATAACTTATAATTCATTACTTTTTGGGGAGTGCTAATGGCACCCCCTTTGATGTCAGAATCAGGTCATTCAAGCATTGGGAATGTAAAAAACATGTATTGATGTTGATGTGTGTGAGGAAGAAATTCATGGATAGGGGTGCATTAAGCAATGCATAGGGGTGCATTTAGCCCACCCCTACTTTTTTCGTTCTTATGATTTGAAATTTATTATTTTTTTCGTCTCTGTGATTTACAATTCATTTCTATATTATTTCTTTATACTTAAAAGTATGTTTTGACCTCAGGGATGAAAAAAGAAACTAATTGCAAACCATAGGGATGGAAGCTGAAATTTTAAAACCACAAGGACGAAATTCGCAAATTTTAACAAACTATAGGGACGAAACCCGTAATTTACTTTGATAATTGTTTAAAATGAAATTAAGGCATTGAATGGTTAAGGGAGGCTCATAATACAAAATTATTCGGAGGGTTTTAGAACCATTAAGAGACAGACTTTTTTTTCCCTAAACAAGATTCACCTCTTAATGATTCAGAGACCATCTCTTAATAGAACAATTAAGAAGTAAACAAACAAGTTTTATTATAATAATATTTTATTTTATATATAACTAGAAGGGTACTAGTGCAATCCAGCAAGATTTATCTCGATTTTTGTGTTTCATTTTATTTTGTTAACGTTGATATTATAATACAATTTTATGTGGTAYTGAAAAAACGATAATGTTTTTATTTTTTGAATAAAATATAAATTTGAAGGTATCATAAAATTTTGAAAAAAAATGTATCAACTTTAATATTAAATTAAATATTTAAAAGTTCTTGTTTTTTTTCCTTAATTCAATTTTTTATTATAATTTAATTTAGATTTAATAATGAAGCCATTTATTTTTGGTTTAATAATATAATTTTTTTATAAAGATAATAATTAGTTGTTAGTATTCAATGATTATCCTAAATATATTTTAGATTTTTTATATTTAAAATAAGATATTTATCAAATATTTGATTATGTTTATCTACAGTTAATTACACGAATTCAAACATTGAACTTTAATAAGTTGTATGTATGCACAATTTACTTGTAATCTTGAATTTTACAGTACTTAATACATAAAAATTGTTAACAATTTTTGTCAAATGCTTTATAATATAATATAGTTAACTTAAGAAGTGATTAAAAAATTTGTTGACACATATCTAATAATGAATAAAGTACCATTTAAATACAAGATTTTTATATTATTTCTCTAATCATTATTGAACCTTCTTATGATTACTTTTCTTTTTTAAAAAAAATAATCAAGTATTTTAATATTGAAGAGTATTAATCAAACAATCTTAAATTAACAAGCTTTTTTTAGAACCAAAGTATTTTTAATTACTTATTTGCTTAATGATGATTTTTTTAATGATTAAAAAAATATACAATTTTTTGCAATTAAGAAAGTAATCATGAACTGATTTTTAATTCAATTGTAACACTTTTATTTTCACGTTCAAAACGTGCATTTTCGAAATTTCGTGACACATGAAAAATCGGGGATGCTTATATGCCCAAACTCGCTTTGTTTATTAGAATTGGGTCGACACCAAAGACAGGAGATGTGGGTTTGTTTAGTCACTGCCTCACTGGCTTAGTATAGGAGGCTGTTTGGCAGTTGCTGAATGGTTTGGTGCGGAATAATTAAGTAGTATGAATGATTAAGAGGCTCTAATAATATAGTGTAAAATGAAATATAATTGTTTGGTAATTGTTTACAATAAAAATTAGGGCGCTGAATGGTTAAGGGAGACCCACGATACAAAATTATTCCGAGGGTCTTAGAACCATTAAAAGACATACTTTTTTTTGCCAAACAAGATTCACCTCTTAACGATTCAGATGTTGCCTCTTTAATGGAACTATTAAGAGGTATTTAGTTCATGTACTTAAGTTCAATGGTTAAACGTTTGGCACTGTTATAGATTTATATACCCTGTTCAATCCAGAACCAAACCGAGATTTATTTGTTAGCAATGACTTAAATTTATTAGCAATCCTCTATCCTTTTTGCAGAGTTTTATCTCGTTCAAAAATTCATCTTCAAGTCAGTGATGTCTTCCTTAATTAATTTATCGTATTTGGATTTATTGTTACTAGTATGCAATATTAGAACATAATTAGATTGGTTGAAATGGGTAGTTAGTGCCACACCCAACGACTAATAAATATTGAAAAGAACTTGTCATCGGCTAAATCTAAGTAGATCTTGACCTAGGGTCATGCTTAAATCTTCTCTTTGCTCTTCGAATTATCTGCTATAACGCCCCCTGAGAGATACATACTAAAAATGTCAGCTTTCGTCTAGTTAGTTCACGGTTTTCTTATATGTTTTACGACAATAAATGATATGAAAACATGCTTTGAACTATGGAGATATATGCGAAGAAAACATACAATTTTTAACTTGTACTTTTTATCATAACCATAACTATTCTGCCAAGCGTGTAGGTGTTGTCTCACCATGCTATTGGCTTATACAAAGTCATGCTTATAAGGGGCTATCTCCTCAAGCCACGACCAAATAATACCGGTATGCTACTCTGGCAGTAACCTACGTCCGTCGAAAACCCTACAAACTTCTTAAAACATATATAATCTGACTACAAAACTTTTGCAACATATTTGCATACAATGCATGCATCTCTGCTTTACAAATCCACTGAACTCACCTGGTGTTTGTGTAGGATTCTTTATCCCCTCATAGTGACTAACCTACACAGTTTATAATGACTGTTTAAGTACAGTTGCCCACAAACTTCTTTTTCAACCACTATATTAATTCTACTAACAAGTCTTGCTTGATTGGTCGTTTGAGAGTCTACTCAACCTAATACCCCTCTAGATTTAAATTTTGGACTAAGGGGCTTCAATTTTGAGTTCAAGGGTTCGATTTTTATCAAATACTGTTATTAATGGTGTTTTTGGCAAAATCGACCACCTTCTCGACTTTCTTACGACCTGAGACTTATACCATCTACACAATACAACAAATCGATTCATTAGGGAACAAAAAACTAGAATTAAGATAGACGGTTTACCTAGAATTTGACGAAAAACCTCGAAAAAACCCTGTTCGCTTTGACGACCGAATTCTCCTTCACCTTTCGACTTTTCTTACTGATTTCTTAGGGCTTTTGATCCTCTCTTATGTGGGATGTGCTTTCAATTTGAGTTATCGCTTATAGTCTAACTATGAGGCCGAATGTCGGGGATTTATATCTTCAACAAAAATGGGATTTTTTCCCAATCTAATTCAAATTCCTTTTGTTTCTTTTTGCAATTAGTATATTTTTCACTTAGGACCCTTCTAGTTTGTCCAACTTACACCTTAGCCCCTTCACCTATAATTAATTTAAATATCCGTATAATTACATACATTTATTCGTAACATTTTCTCTTGATTCCCAAAGTGCTTAACTCTACACACACACACACACACTAAGACTTTAATACTTAAATATTAAAACTCAAACTTCAGGGTGCTATAGGTAAATAGTGTAAACTCCTTTTTAAATTGAGACCTTCGTTCTCGAGTATGGTGTGGGTCACCAAGCTCCTTATATTGTGGCTTAGATGGCCTTGTGCAACATATCTCGAACCGATGCTTGAGGACACACCTGTCTGCCCATGCCTCATTTGTAATATGTAACCAATGTCCTGGTTTGTCGACCCATATACATACATAAGTCGTGTTCATTCATAACATTAAAACATAGTGATCCTCATACATAAAACATTCATATCTTCTTGAAAAGTATTGAACTTGTAGCAAAATACTGAACATACATCTTTACTGAACATATTTTCCATACAGACATACATCCCATTTAAAGCACATGAAAACTCACTTCTAATATAGTTCTGGTATTTGATCCTAAATTAGCATCTACCAAAATGCATGCCAGAGCAGTTGAGTCAACTAGTCAACTCACACACAACATTGGTGTCTCAAACTATCTTACAGGTTACATCGCTCAAACATGACCAACATTGTTGTACCAAGTTTCCATTGTAAACCTACACCGTTGGGCAAAACTCCACAGGGTCGTGTCAAACCTACGACATCCTACGTTTCCATGCATATGCATGTATATGTTTTGGGTTTTGTCTACTTCACTAGTTTAACCTTGACCCCTTTGATTTTACACCAAATTTGTCCCTTTTCTACATCAGCACACCCATAACACATACCTATCATATATCTCACTTAACACTGGATTATGCATAAAAAGTGACATTTCTCCTATGTTTTACAAAAAACGTACATATTGTTTCATCACTCAAATCAATAACTTTAAAGTCTCGCATAGAGCATACCAAATGACACAAACCACTCTCTGACATCATATACTACTAACTCCATATTAAAACGAAGGCTTAACATAAAAATCACAACATTAACTAGCTAATTTCCTCCCGAACTTGTTATTTGTCCTTCTTCCTTTTGCTACTTCTGAACTCACTGAAGTCTCACCATCAACTCGATTCCCTGCCACGACTTGCTTATGGTCTCAAAGGGATAAACAGAGGGTTTTTATATCAAGATTCCGCATATCAGTGTTGCCATACAAGAGTTTAAATCCTATTAATCTCTTCTCTTGATTTTAATCCCTCACACTACATTCTAATTTAAACGTGCTTATCATATTCCCATTTAAGCCCTCACCCTTTCGGGTATTACCATATATTACATTTGTAAATTTCACTAATGGCATTCAAGTCTCTCCCTAAAATATATATTTTTTTCAAATATTGCCCCTATGTTAGGGCGTACGTCAGTGAACATAATCAAGCACGACAATCAGTATGTTGCGAGTTTGAAATTCCAGAACAATAACTGGTATCACGGCGTGCTTACTATGCTAAATGGATGTTCCCACATGTTATATTGGGTGGTTTGTCTCTAATGGACACTGCACTTGTTACAATTACCATAAAATAACAGACAAACATATGTTGCTTGCCATGCATACATTAATGGCTTGTCTAGAAAGTTCTTCATCCGATTTCTTGCGAGTATAACTTCAAATCATAATTCTACCTTAAGTCTCACGTTTATCGGTTACCTCCCATGTTCCATACATACAGATTTTAATTCTATTCAACCCCATTTATCAAGTAGTTATATCCAACCTCTTCCTCAACCTAATCACTTTCCTTAATTTACAAAATTGACCCATTATCAACGGTACCATTTCTAGATTACAATAATAACAAATCTTATCAAATTTATATCAACAGGGGCAGAATGGTTGGGTTGAAAGCCTTATACGTCATCTAATGCAAATATCATAGACCATAATATAATAATTCCATTTATGCATCTATGGATCTTCTTAGTTTTTTTTATTAACCTGGATATCCAGACAGCTCGGAGTCACCGCATTTGAACCTCCGTAGCCACAAGGGAATTTTTATTCCTCATTGGATTTAAACTTGAGACCTCCTGGTAATTTTGATCTTCAGAGTCAAGCTCAAACCAATCAGGCACCACCCTTGTGGTTGGATCTTCTTAGTTTGCAACCAAAAGGTACAAAATACTGATAGAAAGCCGAAAAAGGAACATCTAGTCAATCCGAAGAAAACCCCTTTTCTCTTGAAATCAACATAAGAAAATCAGTTACATTAGGTTACATCATCAAAATGATCGAATACGATATGAAACTGTATCTTTTACTGTAATATAAGTCATTATAACACAATTGTTTCAAACTTAATCATAAAAAGAGACTTGTACCCCTATGAAAGATGCCAAAAAAAAACATGATGATATAAGTGGGTGGGTGATTATTAGACTATGTATATAATGTTGGGTGAGTAGGTTGGTGGGTAGGGGTGGGGTATGATGTTTTCACATTATTTGGCTCTATCTTGAATGATATCAAACCCCATCTCACTTGGCTCAGTTGCTTGGACTTCATAGTGAATCCCATCCAAAACCCTTCTTAATCCATCCTTGGATGTTGCATACAACATTTTTGCTCTTATTTTTGATGCACTTGGAGCCCTATACAACATTCATAATCATATCAACATACATACATACATACATACATACATACATACATGTATGCATACATATATAGAGAGAGAGAGAGAAAGAGACTTGAGATCATGTGAGACAAGGTTGTTTTCGTGAGACGTGTGAGCCAACCGAACCTCCACAACAAACACGTTGTGAAAGTTACCTTCACAGCGTTTTGTTATGAAGTTTTAAATGTAAAAATGTTACCTCACGTGTCTCACGAAAACAACCATATCATATAATGTCACTTTTTTCAATAAAGTCTAAGTCTATTATTTCCAATCCACATACTTATGCACCTTTATTTAAAGTCAAATAAATGACACCATTATTATAAAGTTATTGTCTTTTATTCCATTTCTTCTTTTTAAATTCTTATTTCTATTTCCATTTTTCCAAATATTTAATATGTTTTAAGATAATTTTAAAAAAAAATTCAGATAATATTTGAGAGATTTATGTTAAACTTGTAATCTTGTATATCAGATAATGCAATATCTGATTTGACACATAACTTAATAATAAATATACGATTTAAAATGTAAGTTTTTACCTACAAAAGATTCTGAAAGAAAGTAATGCAAATAGTTTAACAAACCAGATCGGATGTGTCGGCACATTTTATCAGAAAGTATGGTCCATGAATAAGATGTATGCTAATATTTCCCTTGTCTTAAAAAAGTAGAAATACTGGTTTTTATCGATACATCCAGAGTCCAAATTTTATTTGACAAGTAACACGCGTTAGACGAATTTAGATTTTGAAAAGTAATAGAAGAACTTGATAAAGCAGGAATTGAAAGAAAACAGAAGTACTTAATGCAAAAACGCTACAAGAAAATGAAGAATTTGATCAGATAACTAATGACTTAGCAGTATATGATAACCCAATCTTTTCTAAAGTAATTTAAATCTCAATAGAAAAAATGAATGTGTCTTAAGTTCATTTAAGGGGATGTTTGTTTACCTCTTAATAGTTTCATTAAGAGTCAGTGTCTGAATCACTAAGAGATTAATCTTGTTTGGCAAAAAAAGAGTATGTCTCTTAATGGTTCTAAAACCCTCCGAAAAATTTTGTATCTTGAATCTTTTTTGACCATTCAACACCCTAATTTCATTCTAAATAATTACTATACAATTATATTTCTTTTTACACTACATCATAAGAGTCTCTTAATGATTCTGACATATATACAATAACTAATTCAAGATAAAATTACAAATAAAATGACAAAAATACCCAAATAAATGATGGGTTTGTAGTTTCCTATGTTAATTTATAAATTTTAATTATTACTTTATAATAAAAATAATTAAATCATTATAAATCAATAATATGGAAAATATCAAGATATGGAATACGAACCATGCAATAAAGAAAATCTTGCTTTTCCGGCAATTATCGACGGTGACGAAATCAAAATCAAAGACGGCGTAACGACAGTCGTCGTCCGGGAGGGAGGCGGTGAGATCGGAGTACCCTTCTCCGGCGTCACCAACTTTATCGACGGTCACCAGCTTCGATTTCTCGTCGATCTTAAACACTATATACCGATGAACCTTCTTCCATTTCATCTCCATGAACGAATTCTTACATTCATCCGCCACCCACATCCCCGTCGTCGCCTACAACCACCGTGATTCCGCCGCCGATTAGTAAATCATTTTCACACACACACACACAGAACCGAAATATTTAAGTATAATATTAATTTCGAAAAGTTAAAGATAAAGTTATGGAAGAATACCATCTTGAAAGCCATAGCCATGGTGGTAGATCGTTTTGTCCGGCCGCCGGTGACGGTGGTGCGAGAGGGAAGCGTTTGGTTTACGGCGGCGTTAGCGTGTGAAGAAAAGTGGGCGTGGAATGGAATTGTGGCGCGTTGGGTTTGTGTTATTTGTGTATGGAGTTTATATAAATACACCATTATTTAAATGCCACCATAATTGAAGATAATTACAACTTTGCCACGCAAGAACGAAATAGATAACAAATCATTAACTTTTTTTTAATAAAACATTTAAATATATTTTAATTTTTAATTTAACTTAAACTACGTAGTTTTAAACTCGGTGGTTGTTATCAGTCTTAGATTCTCAAACAGATGAATGTCTATCAGTTTGGGTTCTCGATTTTCGATCTTTATGATTCTAAACCGAAATTTGAACACCCTCAACGAAGATAATATGCATGTATATGTTTGAAATTATCTGTGAAACTGACTGTTATTAGAGTACGTATGTATAATTTCATTTCTGTAAAACTCTGTATTTACGGGAATTTTGTTAAGTTATTTGATCTGGGAGCGTTGCTTGTTTCGACTTTTAAAGGAGCGTATTCATGATGTATCGGGATGATAAAACTTGATATGATTTCATTTGTTAACGTAAGCTTGTTATGTTCATGTGAAGTGAGGTACACAAGAGTTTTCACATTTAAGTGAGTTAGTAATGAGGACCTATCTGAAGTAATGGGCTCATGGTGGCATGACTCTTTGATTTTTGATTGATCTGATTTTTTGACTGATTTCGATACTGAATTAGAGACTACGTTATTTGACCCCATTCCCGACCCTGGTTTTTAACTTTCAGAGATTCCCGTCCCCATCCCTGATCCATGGTTTGGCAGGGAATTTCCGGCTCCATTGGGACGAGCACATCGATTTTTTCAAATGGGACGGGTCTCATTCTCATGCCTATATGTATCTAAACTATCAGTTGTTTAATTCAACTATATAATAAAATTTAATTTTCATCCTCTCTTTAAACATCTTGCTAGCTCTTTAATTGTATAATTGATGTTGAGCAAATTACAATAGATACATTTTGATTTTAATGTTTCACTTTATTCTGTCTCTTTCGATGTTATAATACGATTTTATGTGGTACTGAAAAAACGATAACGTTTTTATTTTTTGAATAAAATATAAATTTGAATGTATCATAAAATTTTTAAAAAAATGTGTCAATTTTGTTGTCAAATTGAATATTTAAAGGTTCTTATTTTTTTTTTGTATAATTTCTTTAATTCAATTTTTTATTATAATTTAATTTTGATTTTAATAATAAAGTCATTTATTTTGAGTTTAATAATATAATTATTCTATAAAGATAATATTTAGTATTTTGTTAGAATTCAACGACTATCCTAAATATATTTTAAATTTTTTATATTTAAAATGAAATACTTACCCAGTATTTAATTATGTTTATCTATAATTAGTTATACGAATTTAAACATGAAACTTTAATAAGTTGTATATACGAACAATTTACTTGTAATATTAAATTTTAAGTAATATACATCAATAAATAATATTTAATATATAAAAAAAAAATTATCAAATATTTTATAATATAGTATAAATAATTGATATTGAATAAATTATAACATTTTTATAAAAATCCATGAAATATTTAGCCAATGCAAAAAAGACTAAATTGCCCTCAGATAGATCCTAGAAAAACGCATATGCGGCTAACTGTCTACGTTGTCCAAAAAAAAATGTCGGCTCTGTACCATGTCAATTTACATAATTTTTTATAATAATATTAAATAGGACGATTTTTCAATATTCTATATTTACTTAATTTATTTAAAATCTATATTATATTATAAAATATTTGATAAAAATTCTTAAAAACCATTTTTTATGTATGAAATACTGTTTATTGATGCATATTACTTAAAATTCAATATTACAAGTAAATTTTACATAATTATACTTATTAAAGCTCTACTTTGAATTCGTGTAACTAATTGTGGATAAACATAATCAAATAAATGATAAATATCTCATTTTAAAATATAAAAAATCTAAAATATAATTAAAATAATTATTGAGTTCTAACAGAATACTTAATTATTATCTTTATAAAAAAAACTATTATTAAACCTAAATTAAATTACTTCGTTATAATAAATTAAATTATAATAAAAATTTTGAATTAAAAAAAATACACAAATAAGAACTTTTAAATAGTTAATTTGACACTGATATTGATATATTTTTTGCAAATTTTATATAATATTTTTAAATTTATATTTCATTCAAAAGTAAAAGCATTATCGCTTTCTCAAAACCACATAAAATCGTATTATATCGACATAGATAAAAAAAATAAAACGAAACATTGAAATCGAAATGTGTCTCGATGCATTGCACGAGTACCCTTCTAGTTATCCATTTATACGTAACTGGAAGGGTACTCGCATAATGCAGCGAGATATAACTCGATTTTAATCTTTCGTTTTATTCTGCCCTCTGTCGATGTTATAATATGGTTTTATGGTTTTATATGGTTTTGAGAAAAACGATATTGTTTTTATTTTTAAATAAAATATAAATTTGAAGATATTTTAGAATTTTAAAAAAATATCAATATTATTATCAAATTAACTATTTAAAGTTCTTGTTTTGTTGTATAATTTCGTTAATTCAATTTTTTTATAATTTAATTTAGGTTTAATAACGAAGTAATTTATTTTAGATAAATTATTATATTAAATTACGTGTACTTTTTAAAAATGTAAAATAATAACATATTTTAACCAAATGGGCTTTCTTCTGACGGTTTGTGAGTCTTTGGTCTTCTAGAAGGTCAAGAGTTTATTGTACACAAATATTATATACTTCAAAAAAAAATTCAAACCTATAAATTAAGTACAAAAACTAAAACAAGTTATTTTGCATTAAGAAAATTCATTATCTAAAGTGAAAAATGGTGTAAAATACGATGTTTTATGTATTCAATCCTTTTCGATATTCTCAAAACTGATAGTTAAAAATACAGTAAAAGAATCCAAATACAGATGATTAAAAGATAATATATCTTAATACAAGGGAGGAGACAGATATATTGAAAACCCAACTTTGTCTCCTTGTAGATGCACGAGGATTAGAGTTGTTTAGATATCTGAGTTTGAGTCTTTTGATATTATCATCACATGTTATCTGATTCAAGTATTTATAATGATGAAGAGTTTTATCTGATTCAAGTATTTATAATGATGAAGTTGAATCTTGCAGTGCATTTTTGAACAGTTTTCTTGGCATATATTAAACTGTAACTTTTGCAAAAATTAATTAAAATTTAAAACAAGCAAGCTGAGAGGCTTTGTTTCATTAGATATATTGTCTGTAAGTATACTACGTGTAGTATATGAAATCTTCTGGTTCTTCCAATTTGACCAGAAGACGATCAAAACGTTCTTGGTCAAGTAATGACTCCAGCTTCATTCTTGCTTTGGGATTATCTCGCCTTCGTCGGTAGCCACCTGCTATTTGCGTCGGTCTGGAAAGAACGTCGGCCGAATTCAGATAAGTGAATACAAAGTCTTATTGTAGTATACCTTCGTCTTCACGGGTTATTGTTGAAACCGACTCTTGCATGTGGCGTTGTTTTTATAAGTTGAACTACTAATATCTCTGATTAAACATCAAACTTCGTCCTTAAATGTTGATCTTCTATCACTTAGGGGCCGTCTACCAAACAATTACCAAGTAAGCACATACCGGTAAAATTCAACACTATCACTTACTTGGTAAGATTTTAGTCCACCAAAACGACATTGTATACAACAATTTACCCGGTAAGTGTCAACCGTGTTAAGAGTCGTTGTCCTCACTTACCGGGTAAGACTCTTGGTATTTAAAGTAAATGTGACTTATTAAGTGCTTACCCAGGTAAGCATTTGATAAACGACATGAAGTGAATATTATGTAAAAAATTATCTTAGATTTCAAGAAAGTGATAAAAGTAGTTACTTTCCTAAAAAAAAATGATTTCATTTCCCAAAAAATAAAATAAAAACTATTTATTTTAAATTAACTTTTAAATAAAAATGGTATTTTATTTTATTTTTGTAGGCCAATAATTCTTGGTTAATCATATCAATATGAATCCCCACAAGGATTCATCACAATCCCAAAGTTTCCATTAGCTTCCCCATGGAAATGTCTAGGAAATATTAATCCCTTTAATCATGACTTTTTTTTTTTTTTAATATTATATCAGATCATCAGATGTTGGATTGGGTTTACGTGAGACCATCCTGTTTTTGTGAGACTTGTCTGACCATTTTTCTACACTTGAAACTTTACAGCAAAACATTATGAAGGAAAAAAAAAAGGGAACCTTCACAGCAAAAACACTGTGAAGGTTACCTTCACAACGTTTTGCTGTGAAGTTTCAAGTGTAAAAAAGTATTCTCACGTGATCCCAAGTCATCGTATGTTACCTTCTTATTAATAATGTATTTCAAATGTATTACATATTATATTATATGCATATATCGACAACAATTAACGTTTTTTATCGGATATATTAGTGTTTGAAAGATTAGTTTGTATTTTAAGAACCAGTAAAATATTTTGTATTGTAAATGTCGAAAGTTGTATACAGCAAAGAAGACAACAAGTGGTCAATGAGTTCTGCATTTGAACGACAAGGGTTGTGGAGCAGTGGTTGAGGCCAAGGCGTCAGGTTCGATTCCAGACGTCCACAACAATTATGGTCATAAAATTTATCAGGAAATATCTGTTGTATTCGTCTTTATCGGTATTAGGTAGGGTATACCTGAGATACCCTCCCGAAAAGAAAGACAACAAATGGCTGATGAGTTTTCAATCACGAACACAATCTTTAAAATGAGAACTGACACGATATCCCTCGAATGACCTGCCTCTCATGTAAAACATCTTACCCCTATAAAAACTTAATAAAACAATTAAAAAATTAGTTTGTAAAATTGATTTTTGTATAAGGTCATTTAAGTAAATAGCCATGGGTTAACAAACACTAAAAGCCAAGAAAGAAGAGATAAAAGAGGAGACATCCCTCATGGAGATGAACCACCATCACCAAAATCAACATGCCTTTTTGACTTCTTTGTAATGAAATTGATCACAAAATGTTGGCTCATAGTGTTTGGATAATTTTTTTTATTAACTGGATATCCAACCCGCTATGTGAATCGATTAATACCAGGACGACCACCTGCTTTGTAGATAGCCCGGAGTCATCGCATTTGAACCTTTGTGGACACAAGGGGATTTTTATTCCTCCTTGGATTTGAACCTGAGACCTCCTGGTACTTTTGACCTTTGGAGTCAAGCTCAAACCAATCAAGCACCACCCTTGTGGTTTTATGGTTAGGGTTGTAAATCAAACAAACTCTACTCCATGCCTCCATGGGATAGAAAAAAATACATGGTAGATGGATTTAATATAGAGCTTGAGCCAAACTCAAGTACGGGACTAAACCCTACCAGTTGCAGACGGTTGACATAGCCAATGTAGCCGGTTGTCCAAGTCTTGTAACCATCGCCAAACAGACAACTTATAATTCCTTCGTTGATCATTAAACAACTTACTAGATTACAAGCCTAGTTGAGTGGACACCGTCAAAAAGGCTTATGCATAGTTTGTGTTACCTTCCAGACTGTGTCAGTCTTACGACCATCATGAGGAAGGTAAATCAGTGCTGGGACAATATGGGATTTAAACACGAGACTTTGTTGGAACTCCACCCCCTTTCTTTCGGAATAATTCAACAAAGACTAGGCTTATGCATAGTGCATACAACGTACTATAGCCCATGGACGAGTTGGTCCCACCAATAGAAAGTATAACTGGCAACAACAAAAGTTTTGAACAAGTATATCACCCTGAAACCGGCTACGCTCCCTGAAACCAGCTACGCTACTCCCTGGGTTTCAGTGACGAGATTTAGATCAAGATCAAGATATCTTCAAATATTATTCATACTTTAATCCCCATTTGCTACAAGTAGACATGTGTCATTAACAAAGTGCAAATATAAAGACTGCACTTTTTCTTAAAGTTCCTAATCAAAATTCACTATGAGATATCATCAAGAAGAAAAATGCAGATGGAGATGATAAAAAGTATGAATATGAAGCTATCTAAAACCCAAAGAAACATAATAATCATACTGTAAAATCTAGCTATCGCAATCTCATTGTCATGATTCAGTTACCGTGCTTCGTGTTTCCCCATTCCATTCATTTTTTGGGATCTCGCCCGAATCAGAGATTACCACTTTTTTCCTAGGTTTCCCACTGTACGTACCTGCTCCTCCTTCTATTGCGTACACATTATCCATCCCTTCGATAACCTTGCCAAAAACAACATGTTCCCCATCTAACCTGGAAAATTAGTGTGTCAAAAAAGAAATGTGGGCTTCGAACGTTCTTCAAGGCCAACTTTTTTTAACGTTAATACCCTTTAATCGGACTTACGTGTAAAAAATATAAAATTCCCCCTCCGTCCCATGAAAATTGGGACATTTTCCGTCATGGGATGTCCCATGAAAGTTGCAACTTTAACCTTGAGGGCCAGCTCAACTGACAAATTAAGGTGCCAGGCCTTGGGTTAGAGTCTCCCCAGAGCAAGTGAGGATTTTCCTGGCTGTTATCTTTAGGACCCCATGGGATTAGTAGGGTGTGTGTAAAAACTAGCCAGATACCCACGATTACCCAAAAAATATCCCAACTCTTTACTGATGTTGCAATTTCCATATGCAGAGGAAGCATAACAAAGTTATAATAAACTTCAGAATTTTTGTCTGTGTTTAGTGCACACAAGTGTCGGATGGGGATGGGGGCGGGCGTCCTATGAGTTCAAGGACACATACGCAATCTAATCTAACGATTTTTTTATTTCAGGTTTATTAACAGGTATAAGATTGAATGTGAAGCACGGACTATGAATTAATCAGTTGATAGCGAACTAAGGGCAGAAGAAAGTCATTGCTCATTGCTTTTCAACGGAGAACATAATATGGAATACTTTTAACGTTTGACTATAAAAATGTCCTAAATACCCTTTATAAAATTGGGAAATCTTGAGAACCCAAGTCGTATCATAGAGTGTTTGGGCAAGTAGGTAACTTTAACTTCACAGTTGCCAAAGAAAATGTCATGATTTGCAATTTTCATGGGACAGATGGAGTGTATGTCTTAATAATGAATCGAGTCGAGTGAGAAGCTCCTTATGGCTTTGATACTCCCTCTGTCCCCAGATAAATGTCCACAAGGCACGTGGTTTTAGAAATTTTCACACTTTTCAATTACAAAATGACAATTTTACCCTTAACGGCAATGAATTTCTTCATCTCATAATTAAGGTAGATTTGGAAAATAAGCACTTACCAGTAGGCCTTGACTGTAGTGATGAAGAACTGCGAGCCATTAGAATCCGGTCCCGAATTCACCATGGCCACCATACCTACAAAAAGATTAGCTTAAGAAGATAACATATGCATACAAGAATAAGGATAGTTCTTCCCAGATTATGAATGTGGAGTAGAGGATGCTAGTAAACCAAACCAAAAAAACTCAGTAAGCCCACCCAGAGGGGGGTCCAGCCGGGGGGGGAGGGGGGGTACGTAGACATGACCTCTACCTCGAAAAGTAGAGTGGTTGTTTCCCGGCTTGTGCAAAGTGTGCGGAAAGAAAGAAAAAATCTTGCTCAAAAATACAAAACCTGCATGTGAGTGCTTGATCTTGAAATTTTCATCACGGAATGTGCCACCGTATATGGATTCATTCCCCCTACCGTCACGATAGACAATATCTCCGCCTTGAATCATGAACCCAGGAATGATACGATGGAAAGGTGTTCCTTTATAATGTAGCGGTTTACCACTAGCACCCTTTCCCAATTCCCCTAATACCAAGATAAAAAAAGTTATAAGTTCCACATGTTTAACAAATTTGAGCTTCTCAATGTAGTTATCTTTCTTCAGTAAATTGAATTCTCTCCCTCTTTCTCGGGCTCTTTAGTTGAATGACTTTCTCAAAAATTGAATTTAAGAATCTAACCGTCTATGTTCTCGAAACCTTTATTACCAAGGGGAGGAGAAAAAAAAACTCGTCCTCTCGAAACTCTTTTAGAAGAGAAAAGAAAGAAAACATAAAGAAAATAATGATAAGTTTCCTCCCAAATATGGAAGGAAAGGGAAGGAGAGTAAAGAAATTAAACCCCCCTTAAAAAGGTTATTAAAATTACAAAACTACCCAAACCATTCATTTTAAAGGATATATTTTTAAAGGGAATATTTGTAAAATGACATCTTTCCCCTCCTTTCTCTCCTGTTCAAAAGCATGAAAAATTATTTTCTATTCATTTTCCTTCCCTCTCAAGAACATAATTTAAAAAATTCTTTTCCTTCTATTTATTTTCAGTTCTTCCCAAATTTGAGAACATAACATTAGTAAATTGACCTTCTCGGGCAATTGAGCTAATAAATTCATCCAAAAGACCCCTCTTTCTCCCGTTCATTCTGTTTTCCTTTCTTTCCTTCTCCATTTTCTAGGAGTAGGGAGGTGGGGTCATTCAAAGATAGCTTTAAAATTTAACAGAAAAAGGAACTGTAATTACCTGTGCATAAAGAACGGAAATTTTCTGCAAAGATGAAAAAGGTGAAGAATTTGTTAATAGACAACCATCAAATAATAGTTTTGTTGCTTTTTAACGATATATAAGCAAGATGGTTTGAAAGCTTACCAACAGTTTTTGGCACAACTTCGCCATACAATCCGAGAACGATTCTTCCTGCAGTTTCAGCTTGTGAGGTTGGAACTTAACAAATATCCACAAATTTTCAAGATGGTTATAATTGGCCATGATAAATGTATATCATACGTTACTCTCTATGGATATCAACATAACACTAAAAAACCAATATTATGTGAGGCAATGATCACCAAATTTCAAACAAAAGACAAGTACCATGAAATTTACCCTTGATGAAACTTAAGAGATTATTGCGTGTCATCAAGTTCTTAACTCTGACCATATTATACTTCCTCCATCCATATTATAGTACGAGCTTGACATAATCATATAAAGCAAGATAAGTTGAAGGACAAGCACTATTCTCTAAGAAATCATTGGGAGAACAACAATAATGTTCAAAGATGTCAAAGTTCAAACCAATTGATTGTTTACGCAGCCTCGTAAATGCGTCTACCTATTTGAAGAAAGCACATTTGAAGTAGGATAGTAATTATTTATGCCATAAGCACGGTCAAGAGGAAAACTAGAAGTTATTAAGCAAAAGATGCAGTTGGAAATTTCTACATTAATCAGAATGCAATATACACCATTTCTTGACATGATTAACAATACCTAAACGTTGCTTGTCAATATCAACATCCAGGAATACTCTGTGCGTAATTTCATGCACCTCCTCCACTGTCTCTTCCTCCTAAAAAATTAAGTTATGGGTAAGAGAAATTTAACAAATTTAACCCAATACCGACAATTTACAAAATATTTTCTAGGACTCACCTGAAAAGGTTTGTAAATGCAAAACAAATAATGAATGTTGACATATTTATTACTTTACAGAGAGAGAGATAGAGCTATATCTATTTCCATATAGAGAGAGAGAGACTGAGGGGAGAGAGAGAGAGAGAGAGAGAGAGAGCGAGATTGTTGCTCTCTCCTCGACTATAATTCTGAAAACTGTAATTACAAACAGTGTAGTATAAGAGCATCTCCAACAGATTCTTTATAATTTCTCTAAAATAGAGAACCAAAAGTCAAAATCTATGAAAAGAAAATTTCATTCAACTCCAACAAATTCTCTATTTTAGTGATTTCAACATGCTTTATATGTTATTAAAATATTCTATAATTTTATACTTTTAAATTCTTTTATAGAAAATAATAATAATTCAATCTCATCGGTGGGAATAAATAAATAAAATCATTGCTCTCTCCTCTCATCAAGCTCTAGAGACTTCTTTACACTTGGAGTTTTCTCTATTGCAAGCTGGGGTCTTCATGGAAAGAACGTTTCTACTACTCAGTGTAGAGGAAAGGTTTCCGTACACCTTACCCTTTCTTGGTATGAAGGTCGAGAACCCTAGTTCCTTTATTGTTTAGTATAAGAACAGGAAAAAAAATCCTAAATTAAAACTAGCAGTCAAAAAACAGAAGACCCTAGTTGCAGCTGCAGAAATTAAAACCTAGCTACATAATGTCAACTCCAGAAAATCAGTGAGCAGTTATCTTAGATCAAACCCTGATTTGTCGTCATCAACTCCTGGATTGAAAACCTATTTGGCTGCTATAATCAAGCCTAATTCTAAACCATATCCACCATAAGAAAATAGCTACTGTTATCCATTTAGGTCTGGTGGCTGATTGCGATTTTTCAAAAGTTCAGATGTTAACCTGCATTGTTTTCTTAATTCTTGAAAGTCCAAGGACAGTCCTGATTCAAAAAAATAGGGGTATTTTCTATAGTTTCTGAAAGTTCATGTCTCTTCTGCAACTTCTGAGGGATTTTAGTAGGCCAATTTAGATGAAGGTTGATTCCTAAACTTCTTCAGAAGGATGATCTAAGACTTAGTTATAACTCTTATACTGATGTTCCATGTAATACAATTTTTTTGCTAACAGGGGGTGTCGTGGCCAGCTTGCACGCTCGAATAATCCCATAGGCCCTCAAGAACACCCAAGAAAATCCTCAGTGGCCTCAAAGAGACTCAAATTAATGGCCCAAGCCTTTTGCTTGTCGAGAGATCAATTTTACAAGTAAGCCAGTTTCACGTCTTTAACCATCACTTGGCAAAATAATACATGGGCCACTGATTACGCATCAATGTGACATTTCCAATCATGTTTGGTGACGACACGATGTTAATTGTTTCAGTATCTTACCGATGAATGTGTCCCACGGAAGTCGCTGGATGTATCATTTTCTGGGCAAGTATAACAAGTAAGACGATTCTTATAGCTTTAAGGTTGTCAAGTAGGAGAATATTATAGGAGACTCAATCCAAGCAAAATGAAGTTAAATTTTAAGCTCTGGTGGAAGTCAAAGATGATTTTTTTTGAATGGGGAGGAATGTGATGAAAATCAAAACTTTGGAGCAAATCGGAAATATATTATCTTTAGGGTAAGCAATGTTAGGATAAACATCTGTTTTTATTGTTCTGTCTTAAGTTGTATACAGATGTATTGCAACAAAACTCATAGATGATGGAACAAAAATATTAAGAGTTTTTCTGTGATTGTATGAAACAATCACCCTTCAGTGATTTGCAGTGCTTAAGAGATACCAGTGCTTCACTAATGTGAACCCCTAGAAACCTAGTTTGTTTATTATTTTCCCTATGATATTATCATAGGAGACTCAAGCCGAGAAAAATTACGAGACTAAAATTGAAGCTTTGATGGAAGTCAAAGGCAACAATAAAATCAAAAATCCCAATTAGAGAGAAGATCTACCTTAACTGGGAAAATGTTGACATAATCTTTCAAAGAACTATAAGTTTCTAACTGCAAACCAAACAAATCCGGTATATCCCACACAGAGGTAGGGTCTAAGGGGGGGTAGGATGTACGCAGATCTTGGAGTTTGTTTCCGTGAAGACCCCCAAAAGTTTCTAACTGTAACAAATCTAGTGATTGCTCAACTAAGGATAAATCTAGAAATTGACAATAATCCTAGTAGTTATTAGAAACGTCAGTACTTGTCTTAATAACAATAAGAGTATTACAGTAAACTGTAAACCTATTGTTAGTATAACTATCCTAATAATTACAAGATAAACCCGAATAGATAAATCTATTATTTCTCTAATCTTGTAATCCTCATTGTTCTCTCCATTATAAATATAGCTACAAGATTAAGCTAAATACCAACAATAATAGCAACTAGAAAAATCAGTAATTATCCTCGCAATAAAAAAAATGTGTATACAAACTCCAAAAGGCCCTATTTAACAACTTCAAGTATAACTTTTCAGCCACAAATATTCTGCTCAATATTCCTCTCCGTGATTACTGTCTCGATTTTTGGAGTATCAATCCCAGATACCATCCCTTCCCTTATACGTTTCAGACCCACCACGACTTCCAAAATGTTGACAACAACACTAGCAACCAACAACAAATGTGTTGACATTTCTAAGCAACCTCAATCACCAAATTTAAGAGATATATGCATGTCACGAATTATTACTTCCATTTTGTCACTTCTAATTATTGACTCCTATAGCCAGCGTACTAAATGAACAAGTAAAAAACAATTGAAAGTGGAGAAATGAAAATGTGTGTGTAAATAGAACATAAGCTCATAATCTTGCCATATAATACTATTCAAGGTTCGACATAAATACTCTCCATACAATCACGACGCAGAAAATGGCAACCAGAAAATGATGGTGGCACATTCTACTGTCAAGTGTCAACATATTATACCTCTTAATTTTGATATTCATCTAATACATAATATGTATGACCAGTAACTAGCTTTAGCTATGATATTGCTATAGCAGATGAAAAGTATCATGCTTGAGGATCTACTTCAATCCAGAATGCAACAAGATAAAATATAAAGCACAATTGCACAACATTCAATTATCATTCTGAAAACTAAATCAAACGACCTCAGATCGGATGTATGCAGACATTTTCCTCTACCCCAAAGGGTAGAAAGGCTGTTTCTGTGAAGACTCGACTATGAAAGCTAAAACTCACAAATCAAATTTTACCCATGAAGAATGTTGTTACTTGGACAAGAGGATGTATCAATCAACACTTGGTTTAGGTATTGGTCTAAGGGGCTATTTGGTTGGTTTTCCATTAAGTCCTGTGTGATAAAGCTAACTGTATGGATTAATCTGTCTGTACAGATTGGGAGGGATTTTTCATAGACGGAAGGGCGTGCTTTTAGTTGGAGAGGCAGGTTTGAAAAAACTTGGCTTTCTGCATAAAGCTCCACCTAGAAGCTTACCGAACAAGCCACTTTCTATGTCATTAAGCCACTACCAAACAGTCATGTATAGCTGACCAAGTAAGTTGCGAGTTGCATTAAGATCATTAAGCTGTTAACAAACAGGTCCTAAGTGTCTTTGAAGGTACATTTTTAGGGATAAGATAGGCCAACAAGAAAATAGCCAAACAGGTTTCATGCTTCATTTTAAAGTTTATCCAACTATACCTAGAAGTAAACATAAACAACCCATATGACACAGCATCACAAAATCATGAAAATATGTACCAATTAATGAGTCTATTGCATGTGTGCATATGGGTAAGATACAGACCACATAAAATGGAATAATGACCAACAAATTTCAAAAAGTTAACACGTTAAAACTCGTATTGGTATTCTAATGATACATCCTTTGGAAACAAAAAGAAGTTTCACCGGGCAAAGAAAGAAAGGGTTTGAGGCATTATTACATTAAACTTTGCTCAGTAGAAGCAAAATTTTATAGCAATAGGCATGGCACACTGCTGCTTGATTTGAGATTGAATTTTGGAATAGTGAAACTAACCTACTAGTCACAATCTTATCATTTGTCTTCCAACAAATGGACTTCTGTCATCAACACATATCAGGTGACTATCATTCCAGCAAATGGGGGTACTATTCACACTTTCTTTTCCGGTCTGAAGGTATGTTTAAACACATGAAAACCATCGGAACCAAAAGTGTGAAGATTGAAGACAAATTTCGTGCATTGTCCGCTCAATGCATAACCCTCACTCATCTTTGATTAACTAAACAAGATGAATAATCTCAACTGCCAACATAATCGACATAAATCCCCATACATCAAAACAAACCCTTCGAATCCATCTCTATCTAACAAACAGACCAAAACCAAAATCAGTTGTAAGAATTGAGGGTATTACCTGTTGAGAGAACGATGAGAAGGCAAGGTAGACAAGGACTGAACCGATCAAGAAGATAATAAGGAATCGCGGCCGTAGTAGATTCCAGATCTCTCGACCCATATCTGATTCAGGTTCTTCTTCTTTCTCATACATTAACCCAATCTCCAACCCCAGAAACGAATTAAATTCAAAAATTCTTCAATAATTACAGAACCCCACTGAAAAAACTTTGAAGAAGATCAGAAAACACTTGCGCAAGTGGAGTATAACTTTTTCCCCCTTTTTTCTTAACATGGAATGTCAGTGAGTGAATCGAATCAAACGTTCTTAATCCAGCGGTTTAGGTGCTGATATCTCCGACTACGTAGAATGAATTGATTGAACTCTTTGTCGTTTGGCGTATTAATTCTTGTTCTTGATCGTATCTACTGGGATTGGCTCACACACCAGGTGTTTGACTAATTGTCTGAAAGACAAAGCCGGTATGATGCAAGGCCCAATTCTATTGTTTGATCCCCTTCAAGGTCCAATATATGTGGTTTATTGTTTGTATCATTTATTAAATTTTGAATTAACAACCTACTTTCATAAATTTTCTTAAAAAAAATTTAAAAAAAACTCAACAAACTTTAGTGTTTAAAATGATTAAATTCTTGGACAATTTTTTGAAACAAATAAGTTATTGGACATTCCAAAACTTGTTAAATAACTCCTTCGACTTTCTAAAACTTGTTAGATACATTTTTATGACCTATAAAAACTGTTAATATGGTAAAATAATGGAAAAAATTGGGAGAAAAAACCAATTGACTTTCATATTTTGAACAATTAAGTTCCTAAATATTTTTTATATCAAAAAAATACTTACATCTATAAAATGAAATAAATTTTCCAATTAAAAAAAATAGAAAATAATTTGTTTAAATTACTGACATATTAACGATAAAATTTAACTAAATACATAATTAATTAAAATTCGTCCATAATCCGTCGGTGACATGATATCACCAACAATATTCAACCACGATATTTTACACTTATTAGCATGTTACTGTTTTAGAGCATCTAGCGGTGGTCAAGTTAGTCATCAATTAGACATTAGTAATCCATTCATATATACACCAATGAACACTAACTTTAAATTTTAATCTTTTTTAGATCTTTTTTTATTTGAAAAATCACTGACATAAAATATGTTATTTTTAATTAAAGTAAATTTCATCAATATTTTTTTTAAATGTAAGTACTTTTTTTGTAAATATAAGTAGTTTTTTGGTTTATTTATTTCATTTTATAGATGTGAAAACTTTTTTTGTTTAAAAAATGTTTAGGGACTTAGTCGTTCAAAATATGAGTCTATTGGCTTTTTTTTCTTCATATTTTTCCATTATTTTACCACGTTAACCGGTTGTATAAGTCATAAGAATGTATCTAACAGGTTTTGAAATGTTCAAGAAGTTATTTAATAAGTTTTGAATTGTCCAAGAACTTATTGTTTCAAAAAATTGTCCAAGGATTTAATTATTCCAAACATTAAAGTCCATTGGGTTTTTTTAGACTTTTTCCATTTTCTTATTATAGCATTTTACTTTTATTTTTCTTTATTACAACAATGTATTTTCAAATTATTTTTTATTAAGGCATCGCATTTTAAAAAATCTACACATTATAGCAATGGGTAACCTGTTACCTTTTAAACCGGTTAACCCTAGATTTTTTGGCTTGTATGGCTTTAATGAGGTGATGTGGATGACACATTATTTTGATAACTTAACTAAAATAAAAATAAAAACCTATTTCAAATTATTATTAGTGATTTTTATTTTTCATTGCTATGATTTAAAAACACATTTAATTTTTTTGACTTTTTTCTTATTAAGTTGCATGCAAATTAAATATTCTAGAGTATACTAGAAGCGTACTCGTGCAATGCAGCGAGATACATCGTGTTTTTAATATTTCATTTTATTCTTTATCTCAGTCGATGTTATAATATGG
>NC_037540.1:40512644-40516218 GCF_001531365.2 Cynara cardunculus var. scolymus | reverse complement strand
AAATAATTTATTTTTGTTTTAATAATATAATATTTATAAAGATAATAATTAAAGATTCTGTTAGAACTCAATAATTATCCTAATTATATTTTAGATTTTATATATTTAAAATTACATGTTTATCTTGTATTTGATTATGTTTATCTACAGTTAGTTACACGAATTCAGATATGGAGCTTTAATAAGTTGTACTTACGCACAATCTACTTATAATCTTGAGTTTTAAGTAACATGCATTGATAAACAGTACTTTATGCATAAAAAGTAGTTTTTAAGAGTTCTTGTCAAATATTTTATAATATAGTATATATATTTAGAATTTTTTTTAATTCATTTGATATATTTATTAAATAACATGAAAAATACCTAAATATTAAAATTAAAAGTACATTGTTTAATAAGAACTAATAGATGTTATAATAAAATAATTTTGAAAGTACAGTGCTGTAATAAGAAAGTCACATCGCTATAGTACACGTGGACAACCTACGTGGACAATGAGATGGCATGGAAACCTGGTATAATGGGTAAATTTAAATCAAAATGTTACCCAATGCTATAATGGGTAAATTTTTCAAAGTACAATGTCCTAATAAAAAATAGTTTGAAAGTACATTGTTGTAATAAGAAAAACTAAAAGTACAATGCTATAATAGAAAAATTTATAAAAATAGATTGTTATTTTGTGCATTTTGCTCTATTTTGAAATTACAGTTACATCATTGTAGTATATGAAAACGATGGATTTGATCCTTAACTCTAACGATCGTTACAAGAACATGTTAAGTCAAGGGTATATTAGTCTTTTTATACTTTTATTACCATTTTCTTTAATAAAATGAACTAATATGTAAATTACAAGGACCAAAAATGTAACATGCATGTAAACCTTGTCCAAATGTTAAACCTCCGCTCATGGCTCATCGTCTCCGGCAACCTCTGGTTATCTTCTCTGGCAAACCTACATCATCTTTCAAAACCCAAATCCAGATCTTAAAACCAAAATCAAATTCTAAACCTCAAATATAAAATCAAAATTCAAACTAAAAACTGAAAGTAAGTCGAATCACTATCCATACGAAAACGAACCACTTCTCATTGTTGCAGCTTTCTCATTGCAGTCTCCTTACCCAAACCATTACTTCTGACGGCCACTCGGGCAACCTTCTTGCCACCCATATTTTAACAACCATCCACCGTCAATAACAAAAACAGAACCACCATCATTATATATCCACATAAACAAAAACAAATTAAACACAATTTTATTTCTAGTAACCAAAATACAACAACACAACCAAACGTTGATTTTCCAAAGAATCAAAAGCTAATAACAAGCATTGACCAAGAACACCAACACCCCTGAAAGGAGGTTGGAGTTAGAGAGGCAGAGGCAGCGAGGAGATGGTGGTGGGACGATCGAGATCGACAGTGAGTCGAGCTTCGAGGATGCTGGAGACTGACGGTCAATGAACTCCAATTTTGTGTCCTTATCGGAGTGAGGAGATGGAGGCTGGATATGGAAGAGTGGTGTAGATATGATGATAGGATGATGGAGATCGACGAGGATAGCCTTGGGGATGATGGACATCGACGACCGAAGAGGTAGGCTGGAGATAAAGGGATGCGGCATAGTGCTGAGCTGAGGTATCTTTTTGAGGGTGAGGTAAGATTACAACATTAAAGTCAAGATTTTTTATTAAATATTGTTTTGGTTTGAGGTTTAAAAAAATGTTACATTTTCAGGTTTTTCTAATCGTCGTTAGAGCCAGGGACCAAATCCAATCGTTTTACAAACCATAATGACAAAACTGTAATTTTAAAACTGTAAAGACCAGAAAGTGTTACAAACAATGAACCACATGGACCAACTTTGTAGTTTACTCTAGATCTAGTTATAGAAACTAGAAAGAGTAAATTACATTTTTAGTCCCTATAGATTGTTTAAAATCTATATTTTTGTCCCTATGATTGTTTGACTTGGTATTTTGTTTTTGGTCTAAAAAAAGCATTCGATGAAAACATACGTAATAACGAAAAAGGTATATTTATTTTCATGGATTATAAAGGTTTAGAATATTCACTACAACAAAATCGGGTTTATAGGACACTTTTAATTTCTAAGCGTTTTAATAGACCTCTTTATAAAACTTAGTTTATGAGACCAAAAAAATAAAGTGTCCTATCTAAGAGCGTTGTAATAAGTTTATATGACCTTTTTTGACGTCGTAATAAGTTTTTTAAGACACTTTTAATATAAAGCGTGTCATTAGCAACTTTATATGACACTATTTGAAAAATTGTCCTATAAAAACAAGTGTCCTATAAAAAATTGAGTTTATAGGACACTTTCTCAAAAGTGTCCTATAAAGTTGTTAATGCAACAAATTTGTATTAAAAATGTCTTAAAAAAAACTTGTTAAGACGCCCAAAAGCGTCATACTAAACTTATTACAACACTTTTAGATAGGACATTTATATTTTAGTCATATAAATCAAGTCACATAAAGCGGTCTATTGGGACGCTTAGAGATTGGGATGTTCTATAAACCCAATTTTATTGTAGTGATTTTAATATAAAAGCGTCGCATTAACTATTTTACAGGACTTTTAAAAATGGACGAAACTTTTTGGGTGCAATTGTTCATTTGTAAACTTTTGTCCGTTTATGTAAGTTAGACCAATGCTTGACTCAAGCCCCAAACTTTCTATGTCCAAACTATTGATTCGTTTCTATTAACGAACGCATCTCGCGCATATTTCACAAAATAGGCATGATAGTATTCAACTGTAGAAACCCAATTGCGATGGACAAACCTTAAGGGCCGTTTACCAAACGCTTACTCGGGTAAGTGAACACCAAGTCATTTTAGCTTACCGGATGAATATGTAAGGATCAAAAATCTTACCGGATAAGAACGAGACAATGACCAAGAGTCTTACCCGGTAAGTGAGGGCGCCAACTCTTACCACGATAAGCGCTTACAGGGTAAATTGTTGCATACGATACCGTTTTTGTGGACTAAAATCTTATCCGGTAAGTAAATGATAGTGTTAAATTTACCAGTAAGCGTTTACCGGGTAAGTGTTTGGTAAACGGCCCCTTAGCCTTATTTTAAATTAAATATCTGAGAGACCATATATTTGTAAATCTCAAACATTTTCAATAAACCAAAATGAATTTAATTTAATACAAAAAAATCACAACATCATATAAGAATTAATAACTTAAAACCAAAAAAAAAATATTCAATTTAATCCAAAAAAAAAAAAAACTTAAAGTCACAGATACCAAAAGGTCCAAAAGATATTGAGTAGAGAGAAAGAGAGAAGAGCTCGTTCAAGTGAGAACTGATTAGTTTGTGGTAACCGTGAGATCCAATGTGAACCACTTGTTTAAGATATGTAACGATATTTCTTAAATAAGCTAAAAAGATAATATAGTAATTTTATTTTTGACAGCTAATCAAAATATTTAATTAAATTTTTTAAAAGGAAATATTTAATTAAAATTAGTTACCTAGTATATCAACTACCTAATATACATCGTATTTTAAAGACGTTTGTGAATCAA
>NC_037540.1:40430144-40510144 GCF_001531365.2 Cynara cardunculus var. scolymus | reverse complement strand
TGAAGTTGAACTAAACGAAAAAGTTGGAGGATCTACTATGACAATAACTGAAAGTTTAAAAAGTGACGTGGATTGCCTATAAAAGCCTCTCAGTTTCGATAATCCAAGAGGCGTAAATCAAGAAGTCGCGGCAAGAGTTCAACGCTAGGGTTTGGTTCCGCGCGAGAGTTTGAAGGTAAACCATATTCTGATGATCAAATTAGGTTATAATATATTGTTTACGTTATGAAACCAAGTCGATTGTTTAAAGAATCGCACTGAAAACCGGTGCGGAGGAGAGACAATCGCAACCATCACTGTTGCGTTGGCCGGTGGTGGTTGACGATCGATATAACGAGTGAAAACCCTAAATGGGATTGATTCTGTGTGTTCTCATTGTAAGAATCCTTAGATCATCTAACGTATTGCATTACATTTTGATTCCTATGAGAAATTTCAATTATCGAGTGATTTTTGAATTCGGATCCGCGTTGAATCAAAACCTAAACCTATTAGAATGGTGAGAAAGGGTAAGAAGCAATCTCCATCCTTGAATCAATCCTAATCGAATACAACCACCGGATAATACTAATGAGATATATTCTAAAACACGATTCATGGATTGCTTTGAGATTAAAAGTGATCAAAGGGTTCAAATCCTTTATTACCCTTCTCACCTTAACTCTTATTCTCATGCATGCATTTACATGTATAGATATAAACATGCATACATATATATATATATATATACATACATATATATATATGGATGAAGATGATCTGTAGTTTAGAATTCATTAAAATTGAGTTCGATTTTCAGGAATACAAAATGAAACGTGGCAGTAATAAGAATCAGACTGTAGTTAGTGAAGGAGCGGCCAAGGCTGTTCCGTCTACCGGGCAAGTCAATGGTCGAACTAATTAGCAAGTCGAAGAAAATCCTACTATGGTTGCCGATTTGAATACTCAACTGACTGAGAATTTGAATTCATCGGTGCCAACATTGCAAGCGGCCAAGGCTGTTCCGTCTACCGGGCAAGTCAATTGTCGAAGAAGAAGCCGACCTAAACAAGTGGAAGAAAATCCTACTATGGTTGTCGATGTGAATACTGAACTGACCAAGAATTTGAATTCATCGGTGTCGACATTGCAAGAGATGTCAAGATCAATGGGGCTGGTTATAGTGGAAGAGATGATGAGAGCGATTCAAGACGAAAGAAGGGTAACCGAAGAAATTCAAGAAAGATCAAGAACGTTAGAAGAAGAAGAGGTTCAAGAATGGAAATATCGAAAGAGATTCTTCTCCACACGCCCACATGAATTCCACGGTATCTTGGATCCTATCGTGGTATCGGATTGGATTACGAAAATGGAGAATATCTTCGAGATATGCATGTTTTCAGAAGATCAAAAGGTTTTGTATGCTTCGTTTATGCTGAGAGGAAATGCGTTACGCTGGTGGAACACGATAACCGAGTCCCACGGAAAAGAAATAATGAGGACTATGTTGTGGGATCAATTCAAGGCGCTCGTTTACAAGAACTTCTCTCCAAAGAATCTAATACGTAGAATGGAAGAAGTTTTTATTAATCTACGACAAGGAAAAATGTCTGTTCAACGATATACAACCGAGTTCTTGATGCTGGCGAGATTTGCAAGTGCCCATGTTTCAACGAACGAGAGAAAGATTACAAGATTCATCGAAGGACTAAACGCTGAAATACGTAGTCCGCTTGTTTTGAGCAACCATAAAACGTTTGAGGAAGTAGTTGAAGTAGCGTTAATTGCTGAGAACGGATGTAAGAAGGCTCGAAACTGAAGTTTTCGATTTGCAGTTGATCGTATATCTCGGCACCCGAATTTCTGAAAGTGAAGAATGGACATTTGATCTTGATGTGTAATTATCGGTCATGATGCACGATACTAGGGGTGTACAAAAAACTGTCAATCCGTGAAACCCGTCTAACCCAACCCGCTAACAATCTAATTAAACCCAACCCGCGAAACCCGCCTAACCCACCCTGCTAACAATCTAATTAAACCCAACCCGCCTAACCTCTAACCCATCAATTAGGAGTGTTGAAATTGGGTTGGCTTAGCTCAACCCGTCAACCCGTCGCTAATATAATTTTTGTATAAAATTATATATATATATATATATATATATTAATAATGCATAAATTTTATATAATTTTTATTGATATTATGTTTGTATTTCATTTTAACTAAACGTATATGTTATCAAAAGAGGTTTACGACCAAAGAATAATAACAAATAATTTAATTAATAAAAGAAAATTATTAACATTTTTTTTGCAGCAACAACAAATTGATACGTCGGAAAATATGACTGATATTGATAGATATTTGGTTGACGAATTTATCAATCTACATATCCTGTCATTTTATGTTGTACTTTTGTGGAAAAAAATGTTTTGTTATAGCATTTCGCTACAACAACATTAGATCTTATCAGATGCTTAGAAAGTCTAAGCGTCCTAATATGATACTTTATATGACGAAACAAGAAAAAATGTCTTACTGAAAAGAGTTACAATATGTTTATAAGATGATTTTGGGCGTTTACACAAATTTTATGACGCTCTTAAAATAAAATTTTGTGTTAGTTTTTTTATACGACATGACTTGAAAAAATGTCATTATGAACATAGGTGTCCTATAAATAGATAAGTTTACGTGATACTTTTCAAAATAATTCTATAAAATAACTAATACGACATTTTATTTAAAGATCATTCTAAAACACTTGTTAAAACGTCTAAAAACATTCTATAAACCTATTTTAACATTTTTAGATAGAACGTTTTATAATATGATCTATAAACTTAAGTTTTATGAATTATTTCATTTGTCAAATTTTATGTAAAGATCCAAAAACATCTTATAAACCTATTGTAGCATTTTTAGATAGAATGCTTTATAATATGATCTATAAACTTAAGTTTTATGAATTATTTAATTTGTCAAATTTTATGTAACTACTAACCCGTCAACCCAACCTAACCCGCCTCAACCCGCAAGGATTGGGTTGTAAAAATGTTGTAAACTGCCCAACCCAATCATCGTACACCCCTACACGATACAAGTAGTAGCTAACGGGAAAAATATCTACCGTCCCAGATTTTGCATTTTCCAAAAAAACATTCCCGTTTTGATCGACTAAGTTTTGCTTTTTTGGAATGATTAAGTCTTTTAATATTGTTTTTTAAAATCTGTTATCGATAATTTTCGGAAAAAGAAGTTATATGTAAGAATGTAATTGTCATGAACGTTTTAAAGTAGATCATTTTTACCGTTTTCAAGCTCTACGCCATACTTGCACCCAACGACATCCTTTTTCCTCGTTACCTTTTGTTGCCACACTGACGTTCGTTCTTCATATCGTCTATCGTTGCCGATTGGTTCATGTCATTGATCTTCCTCTTCTTGATCTATTTTACAACAATTTAATGAAACATGTATGGACAGATAAAAAAGGAGAAAAAAGTCAAAACTTAATCGATTAAAACGGGAATGTTTTTCAAGAAAATGCAAAATCTGTGACAGTAGATATTTTTCCCGTTAGCTACTACTTGTGTCGTGCATCATGTCCGATAATTACACATCAAGATCAAATGTCCGTTCTTCACTTTCAGAAATTCGGGTGCCGAAATGTACGATCAACCGCAAATCGAAAACTTCAGTTTCGAGCCTTCTTGAATGCCCCTTGCCAACCATCCTCCTTCTGCCTCTTACATCCGTTCTCAGCAATTAACGCTACTTCAACTACTTCCTCGAACGTTTTAGGGTTGCTCAAAACAAGCGGACTACGGATTTCAGCGTTTAGTCCTTCGACGAATCTTGTAATCTTTCTCTCGTTCGTTGAAACATGGACACTTGCAAATCTCGCCAGCTTCAAGAACTCGGTTGTATATCGCTGAACAGACATATTTCCTTGTCGTAGATTAATAAAAGCTTCTTCCATTCTACGTATTAGATTCTTTGGAGAGAAGTTCTTGTAAACGAGCGCCTTGAATTGATCCCACAACATGGTTCTCATTATTTCTTTTCCGTGGGACTAGGTTATCGTGTTCCACCAGTGTAACGTGTTTCCTCTCAGCATAAACGAAGCATACAAAACCTTTTGATCTTCTGAAAACATACATATCTCGAAGATATTCTCCATTTCCATAATCCAATCCGATACCACGACAGGATCCAAGATACCGTGGAATTCACGTGGGCGTGTGGAGAAGAATCTCTTTCGATATTTCCATTCTTGAACCTCTTCTTCTTTTAACGTTCTTGATCTTTCTTGAATTTCGTCAGTTACCCTTCTTTCGTCTTGAATCTTCCTCATCATCTCTTCCACTATAATCGGCACCATTGATCTTAACATCTCTTGCAATGTCGACACTGATGAATTCAAATTCTTGGTCGGTTCAGTATTCAAATCGACAACCATAGTAGGATTTCCTTCCAGTCGTTTAGGTCGACCTCTTCTTCGACCATTGACTTGCCCGGTAGACGTAACAGCCTTGGCCGCTTGCAATGTCGACACCGATGAATTCAAGTTCTCGGTCAGTTCAGTGTTCAAACCGACATCCATTATAGGATTTTCTTCCGCTTGTTTAGTTCGACCTCTTTTTTGACCATTGACTTGCTCGGTAGTCGGAACAGCCGTGGCCACTCCTTCACTAACTACAGTCTGATTCTTATTACAACCACCTTTCATTTTGTATTCCTGAAAATCGAACTCAATTTTAATGAATTCTAAACTACAGATCATCTTCATCCATATATATATATATATATATATATATATGTATGTATATATATGTATGTATTAATGTATGTATATGTATGTATGTATGCATGCATGTTTATATCTATACATATAAATGTATGCTTACCAGGTCATCCTCTTCACCAAGGTTTTGATTCAACTCGGATCCGAATTCAAAAATCACTCAATAATTCAAATTTCCCATAGGAATCAAAATGTAATGCAATACGTTAGATGATCTAAGGATTCTTACAATGAGAATACACAGAATCAATCCCATTTAGGGTTTTCACTAGTTCTACCGATCGTCAACCACCACCGGCCACCGCAACAGTGGTGGTGGCGATTGTCTCTACTCCGCACCGGTTTTCAGTGCAATTCTTCAAGCAATCGACTTAGTTTCATAAGGTAAACAATATATTATGACCTAATTTGAATATCGGAATAGGGTTTACCTTCGATTTCTTGCAGGGAACCCAACCCTAGCGTTGAACTCTTGCTGCAACTTCTTGATTTACGCCTCTTGGATTATCGAAACTGATGGGGTTTTATAGGAAATCGAACTCAGGTTTATAACTTTCAGTTATTGTCGTAGTAGATCCTCCAACTTTTTCTTTTAGTTCAATTTCAGCCCTGAAACAAACATTCCTTACGGGTGCGTTTGGTATGCAGACTACATAAGACAGGACGGGACAAAAAAACATAGTCCCATGTTTGGCATGCCATGGACAAAAAAAATATGGGACAAGGTGAGACTATTTTTAATTTTAAGGTAGTGTTTGGTACACAGATTAGATGGGACAGGACAGGATGGTACGGGACAAGACAGGATAAGACGGAACGGGACATGACTAATTGTCTGTCCTGTGTTTGGTGCAACTAGAACAGAACATGACAAAACTATTAAAATGACCATATTACCCCTAAATGTTGTTCAATGTTATTTGATATCATATAAGGATTGTAAAATGACAACAAATCAGTCAAAATATTGTCATTTTAACTTTAGTCCCATGTTGTTCCACATTTTTTGGTGGAACAAGAAATATCAAGATTTGTCCCACTAAAATTAAAAATAGTCTCACCTTGTCCCATGTTTTTTTTGTCCATCACATGCCAAATATGGGACTATTTTTTTTGTCTCGTCCTGTCTCATGTAATATGCATACCAAACGCACTCTAATGGGACAAATCTTGATATTTCTTGTTCCACCAAAAAAGGTGGAACAACATGGGACTAAAGTTAAAATAACAATATTTTGATTGATTTGTTGTCATTTTACAATCATTATATAATATAAAATAACATTGAACAACATTTAAGGGTATTATGGTCATTTTAATAGTTTTGTCATGTCTTGTTCTAGTCATACCAAACATAGGACAGACAATTAGTCTTGTCCCTTCCTGTCTGCGTACCAAACACTACCTACATATTCTAATCCCTCTTCAAGGATTACTTTTCACTATTATTTGTTGACAAGTTAATGAGTTTAAATAGGACTTATAATTTATTCGTTCATTTATAGATGATTGCTTGTAGTGTATTAATGATATAAAAAGTGGTTTATTCAATAAGTTTTTTGGGTAGCTTTAAGCAAAAAACCATTTTTTTTCATACGTGTCACTTCCAATTAAAAAACACGTTTATTCACATTAAGCACGCCGCCAACTACCGATACCGACGACACTTACTCACAATATGACGATGAGGAGGAACTCGACATTGATGACCAAGAGGCTATTAGAATAATTCAAGAGAACGGAACTCTTCATATTAATCCGACATGGGATATCGATGAAGATTGATGAATAAATGTATTTTCAAATAATTTTATAATAATTTTTTGTAAAACAATGTAATTTTAATTATAATAAAACATATTTTTAAAGTGTATTTGATTGACTTGTATGACAAATTTAATAACACATTAAAAATACATATCATTTAAAAAAATAAGAAACAAAATATTTTTTATGAATGGGACTGGTACCCCCATAACCGGTTACACTTAACCTTGACCGGTCATCACCTTCTCGACCGAGACCGAGACCGGTTACAAAGTAGATCAGGCCCAATTGGGACCGACCCGGCTCGGCCCGACACCGGTTTTTGGCCATCAGAGGGAATTTCCGGTGGAGCGGTGAAATGCTATTCCAGCTTTTATATATAATTTACGAAAACAAATTACATAAATGATTAAATAATTTTTTTATTAATTAATTATTAAAAACAAGTGTTTTAATTGTATTTTAAAATATTTTTACAAACAAATTCTACGAAATTCCGTAAATTACGAACTACCCCCATAGGATTTAGAAATCTCATATCTGTGAGATTTCAAATTCAAACAAACATAAGATTAGAATGGAATTCAATTTCAAATCATATCAAATTTCATAAATCAGATTGGACCTTAACGTAATGCAGGAATGTATTCTTGATTTTAAGGACCCTAAGGGAGCGTTTGCTTCGTAGAATAAATTCGATGGAATTGAAATTCATCAAATGAATTTGACTTTGAGGGAATGGAATGAAATCTGATGGAATTTGACCATGCCTTGTGATTGCGTTTGGTTGCATGGAATTGGATTAGGAAAGGAATATGTAGGAAATGAATTGAAATCCTAGCATATTGCCATGGAATTGTAAAATCTGTGCGTGAATGACTCGACTGGAATTGAAAGGATTCCATAGTCTTATTCCATGAACCAATCACTCTATTTGGAATTTGGTCAAAGGATTGGACATTCCAATTCCTTTCAATTCCCATGATCCAAACAGCCCATAAATATCACCGTTCTCCATTTCATAATGGAAATGCATACGTGTATAAGAAACAATATATTGATAAATAAAAACTCCAAAAACAAAAGAGTGATTAAGTTGGAATAAGAAAAGGAAAATAGCAGTCCTTGTTTCTTAACAGATACCAGATTACAGATAAATGACTACTCGAATAAAGATTTTAAGGATAAATATTTCTGACGTGTAAAATGTGGGACTACCCCTTTGGATGTGTAATACATATAAGAAATTATACCATCAAATGTACTCCCGTTACAATATTGTGACGATATATGTTAGGGGTATTTTTGTTTTTTTTTTCGGCTCGATTTATAAAATATGTGATGATTTATAAAAGTGGAAGAGCCGTAGTCAAATTTGATTGATTTTGGAAAGGCCAAATGGGAAAGTGGAACGACAATTGTTTTTTTTTAATCAAATTTAAAAAAAAATATTCTCCACTAATAAATTATATTAATAAAATATTTAAGATGTATTTGATATGTAAAAAAATATTATATTATTTAAGGTCTATTAGTTTTTTTTAAATGAATTTTTAATATATCTGAAGTCTGATTCATTCAGACGTTTGAGTATTAAGAGCGTTTGTTTTATTTTCAAAATAAGAGTTTAAAACTTTTAAATGTCCTCTGAAATTTTAAGTGTTAAACGTATCTGTTAATACCTCTTAATCTTAATCCGTCCTCTATCATTGACATTGAGGGCGCAACGTGTAGGTGCCACGTTCCAAGTTGACACACGTTACAAGACTCAAACTATGGCAAGCGTCGAACTGAAACTAAATGGGCTAATCGGGCCATAGGTTGAAGTGAACCTTATCGGGCCTACTTAGGCCGAAGGTTTAAGTGTAGCTAATTGGGTTACTCAGGGCCCGTAGACATGAACCCAACGATTTCTTCGACTTTCATTCTATTGAATAGTCTAAACTCTAATGATTGATTTTGATTTGTAAATTCATTTAAATAAAAGTACATAAAATCTCAACGAACCATTTCATTTTGAATAATTAAGTGTCTGAACTATTTTTTATTGAAAAAACTATTAAAATTTCTCATTTTGAATGATTAAGTCCTTGAACTATTTTATGAACGAAAAAACCATTAAATTTTCTTATTTTGAATGATTAAGTAACTGAACATATCAGCTAACACAGTATCAGCCTCACCATCGATCTACAACCTTTTAACAAAAAAAAACTACCTGTAACAGAATTAAAAAAAAGTCTTAAAGCAAAAGAAGAACTTAAATCAGTTTCACCGTTTCCAAACCTACGCCCTTCAAACCCCTCGCAAACAACGATATCACTCCCTCTTGCTGGTGACAATTTGGAGAATTCCGCTTACTCTCTCATATTTTCTTCATTTTAAATAATCTATTAAAATAAAAAAAATCAATCTATTAAAAATGATATAATATAATAGATAAAATAATAGAAAATGTTATTTTAAGAAATAAAAAATAATTAAAAATTATACAGCCATGTCTAATTTAAAAATTATAATCAAAAAATAAAAAATAAAAAGCACATGGCTTTTGGAAGGAATTTAGTAGTTTATTTATTTTGTATAAAAGGAAAATGATAAATAAAAACAAATGGGAATAGAAAAATATATAATAAAATAATATATCATTTTATGAAGAAAATGTAAAAATATTCGAATCCTTGTCTTTAAAAGTCAAATAATTTATTTAATTTATTATATTTCTTTTATTATTTTTGATATATTATGATATATATATATATATATACATATATATATATACATACATATATATATATATATATATTTTTTTTGTAAGAGATAACAACTATATAGTCAAATGTACATACATGTTGATCTGAACATTTACGTTTAGACATGACAATGAGATCCGTCTCATTAAGAAATACGATGTATCCGACTGGACGGGGCCGGGGATTCCCTGCAAAGCCGGGAACCAGGGATGGGGACGGGCTCAGATAACGTAATCTCCGACCCACCACATTCCCGTATATTAATTATATTTGATATTTATTATTAAATATATTATTTATAAAGAGTAATTTTGGTTTGCCTTTTTAAATTAAAAACATGAAGACTTGAAAGCGCTTGATTAAACAATTACGCATGGTGTTGTGATTAACAGTATGAATTTTTGATACTCCATAAAAGCAAAATTTTGAAAATACCGTGAGATTTAAATATGGACCATTTTTTGATTGAGTGTGATGTTTAACCCATTTGATTTAAAATATCTAATATAAACAAGAGAAAAAACTTCGATTCCCCGTTAGGGATCCCCATTTCCTGTTGGGGATATGATCATATTCCCAGACAGGGATTGGGGATGGAGATGGAGATTGGAGATCGGAACAGGGATAAGGATTGGGGTCCACACCCCATCCTCATGCCTATCTACGTTTTACCAAAATAATGAATATAGGTGGTTGTTGCTATTTCACGCCATTTTGGCTGGATTTATGAGGTTGTTCGTTTGTCGTACAAATACTTCACACTGTGAAAAATCATGGTGATATATTAACGTGCAATGGCGTCTCGTACATGTTAAAAGCCAACTTATTATAAGGCCAGTACAAACCTTGTTGTCCTACCATGTTCAATTATACATATAAATAAAATCATCTTCCTGATTGCGACTTATATCAATACTGTAGCGTATTTATCATGTCCTTATCAGCATTTTTATAATTGCTTATCCGTGTGTCCAATAAAGACTGGTTTCTTTTAAGTAACTAATATCACGAAATATCAATAAAAAACAAAAATAAGGATCTTGACATGTCAAACTGGCCACGTTAATTTTATTGATGGGTATTTTTTATTTTATATTAATCATATTATATATTATCAAATAAAATATATCGAGTAATATAATTTAAGAATTATAGAAAAAAAAAGTTATAGCATATATATCTCGTCACCCAGGTTCTATTGTTAAGAATAGTGAATTACTATTCTTATTAACAGCGTTTAACCTAGGGGTGAGCAGCGGAATCGGGTACCCGTTTGCGGAACCGGAACCGCCTTGGAACTGCCGGTTCCGGAACCGAAACCGAAAACGATATGAGTGGTTCCGGAACCGAAACCGATATGAGTGGTTCCGGTTCCTAAAATACGGAACCGATTGAAAACGGTTCCGGTTCCGGTTCTCAGTTTTTCGGAACCGTTACCCGTCGGATACCCGGAACCGGCGGTTGTTTTTCAATAAAAAAATAATTGATTTTTTTCAATACCAAATTTATATTTAGTTACATCTTCAAATGACGCGGTCATCTTCATTTTTCATCTACTTTCTAGCTCTACTAAACTACAGTTCGTAGTATGTAATCGTTAAGTTTTGAACATTTACAATTATAGTATATAATCGTTAAACTTTGAACATTTTAATTAGTCTATTATGGTTTGTAATCGTTAAAACAATATTTGTAAGCATTATTCCGTATAATTTGTATTCTTGTTTATTTAATTTAGTGTTTTGGCAATATTTTATTTTTATTTCTAAATAACAAAATTTTAATATTTTAGGAAGCGGGTACCCGGAACCGGAACCGGTTCCCGGCGGTTCCGGTTCCGGTTCCAAAAATTCAAGAACCGCTCTAACCGGTTCCGGTTACAATATCTCAAGAACCGCCGGTTCCGGTTCTGGTTCCTGTCAAAAAGGGCGGGTACCCGCCTATGCTCACCCCTAGTTTAACCAACTCAGCAACCATATGCTTCGACCCGCATTGAATGTCGGGCCATTCGATGATCTTCCAGACGTAGAGCACATCGTTTACACGCACATCATTGTTTTCATGTCACTTAAAGTTTAATTTTATGTCATTTACACAAAAAGAGCTTGAAAACCATAGTTTAAAGTTGTTATGTGTTTAATTTTTTTTTCTTATTAACTTGGATATCCAACATGTTATACGAGCCAACTAATCCCAAGGCGATCACCTGCTTTGCATGTAGTCCAAAGTCACCGCATTTTAACCTCCATGACCACAAGGGGATTTTTGTTCCTGCTTGGATGTTTAAAATATTCTTTTAACTTCGATGATGAAAAGTATTAAAAAGATCTTGAACGAAAACATCGGGAATGACGAGGGTGGGGGAGAGAGAAAGAGAGACGTAACAACAATCAGTTGTAGGGTCATAAGTATCAGTAGGGTAACATATAAATTGTGTTGTACAAGTTGCCTAAATATTAAACGTTAAACTAAGTCTAAGTCTAAAAGAATTTACAAAAAGAATGTTTCAGAACTTTGTACGATTTTTCATCAAACAAAGTTTTAGTTTTAAATTAAAAACTTGGTTAAAAAATGATCATTTGATTGAAAATTGGAACAGACTTGTTCCACCTCTACTCCTGAAACAGGGTGAAACAAATTTATATTTTACCAATATAACCTCAAATAAAACTTGATTCTTTTCTAAAACATCAAATAAGTCGTTTTTTTACATTTTATTCATTCTTTAAATTTTATTTATCGTATTTTATGTTTCTTAAACTTTCATTTTACCTTGCTCAAGATATTATTTTTATATGGTTTCTATATTTTTATTAATTTATGTAATTTATCGTATATTAATAATAATAAATAATGTAGAAAAGAAATAAAAATAAAAATTGGAAACTACATGAATTTTTTATTTTGTGTCATTTTAATTGTTTAAACGAAAACTTTCTAATGACATATTTTGTTGTAAAAAATAATTACTCTATTATAATTAATAAATTACATAAATTAATTAAAATAAACAAGTCATTACGGATAAATTGGTCATTTACTTGTTATGTTATGTGCAGATTTATCTTACCAAGCGTTGAATAGTTGTTCAATTATGTCATGTCATGTTCTGTCCTTTCCTGTCGTATTCTATCATGTCTGGACACCAAACACACCCTTAAAAGTTTTAAGCGATTTTTAGATCTACAATATTTTTTTAATATTTTTGACTCAGGTCCGCAAAAGAAATTTAAAATTGCGGACTTAAGACTATTTTGATAAACATTGTAAAGAAGTGATTAATGAGGTGTTTGGGATTGCTTATTTAAAACAACTTATGTATTTTTTGTAAAAATGCTTATTAACTTATGTGGTATTAAACCGGAGTTTTGTAAAAAGTGTCTGGATTACTTATAGCAGTACCAAAACGTTAAGTTGATAAGTTATTTTTTTAGTGTTTGAAATTTTTTGCTTATAAATGTAAAATGACAAAAAATTATAGTCTTCCATATTATTGACTTATGGGAGTGTTTAAGATTCCTTAATAACTTATTTGATTTTTTTTAACATGTAAAAATTTATTTTTCATCATTTATAATAATATCTTTGACAAAAATTTATATCAATAAGATTAATTATTTATATCAATAAGATTAATAATTAACAATCGTTAATAAAACCGGGTTAAAATGGTAAACTGGTAATAAGCAGTTTTTCGTAAGTCAGGAAGAATTAACTTATCAAAAACTGCTTATTACCAGTTTGGCACCGGTATAAGCAGTTCTATTTTTCGTCATCCAAACACTAGCATTTAGCTTATCACCGATGTCAGACTGAATTAAGTCAAAAAACACCCAAAATAAGCAATCCCAAACACCCCCTAAAAGATAAAACCAACAGATAAAAATAATAATTTAAATTTATTTTTTTTAAATAAATTTGATAATTAGATGATAAATAGTGTAAAGAGAGGATGATGTTATTATCATATAAGCGAAGATGTCAATATTTTCGCTCTTGAAATAATTGAAAATAATGAGACAGGTTGTAAAGTTGGTTTTATAGCCGTACAATTTGGTAACCGTACCTATCATATGATCAAGACTTTTTTGCATTATCTTTTTGAATTACGTTTAATTTAAAATCTAAATAATGGTATTGTTTTGTATAAGGGTGCTCATAGGTTGGATTGATTGGGTAAAAGACATTTAAACAACTAAATTCAATATTTGCAGTTTGAAATTTTTTAACCCAAATCGTACGGATTGGTCGGGTTGATACTTTGGTACATTAAAATATTCTTTTAACATTTAATATGTTATATCTCTATTCATAATTTTTTTTCAACATCAACCATTTGATACAACTTATCGATACTTCTTACGTATATCAAATTCAGTTAATTTTCTCAATTAACATATCTATGTTCACGATTACTGAACATATATACGGATGAGTTATATAGAGATGTGAGTAGATTGAAAATACATGTATATGAAGAGCGTACGTGATAGTATAATTGTCTAACGTATATAGTAATAGAAATTCAGCAATCATATTAAATCTAATAAATAAAAGAATATCGGGTTCATCGGGTTGGGTTGAGTTCAAATAATAGTAACCTAACATCAACCAAATATCTACGGTTTAAAAATTTTACAACTCGATCAGACATTAGATTGTTTCAGTTTGAGTTATTTCGCGTTGGATTGGGTTGGGTTGATCGGGTTTTTGAGTACCCCTAGTTTGACATATATAAGCTACCTTATAAATTGGTTTATTTTTGAGTTTTTATTTGAATGAACATAAACTAACGTATTGAAACATTAGTTGAAATAGCATTTTTTTGTGCTTTTTGTAACTTTTTCAATAATAACTTTGATTAATGTTAATTGTTATTTATTACTGTTAACTATAACTAGAAGGGTACTCGCGTAATGTGACGAAATATATCTCGATTTTAGTGTTTCGTTTTATTCCGTCTCTGTAGATGTTTTTGTGTAATTTCTTTAATTCAATTTTTTTATTATAATTTAATTTAGATTTAGTAACGAAGTAATAATACAATTTTTTATAAAGATAATAATTAAATAGTTTGTAAGAACTCAGAATTATCCTAATTATATTTTAGATTTTTCTATATATTTAAAATGAAATATTTATCCTCTATTTGATTATGTTTATCTGTAGTTAGTTATACGAATTTAAACGTGAAGCTTTAATAAGTTGTACTTACGCACAATTTACTTGTAATCTTGAATTTTAAGTAATATGCATCAATAAACAGTATTTCATGCTTAAAAAATGGTTTTTAAGAGTTTTTGTCAAATGCTTTATAATATAGTATAGATAATAAATAATTATTAATGATATTAATAAATATAAATTATCTTTTTCATACACGTTCACTTGCATCACATACCCAAATGCTCTCTGAACCGTGTGATTTTTCCAACAAAACGATGAAAGATGTTGTTTTATCCTTATTCATGGATGGAGCCCTCTCTTTTATTGTTTACAGGGTAAAGGTCACTTTAATGGGTTATTAGTTCCCAATCAATCATAAAGGACTGCTTTCGGGAAGAAAAAAAAAGGGAAACAGAAAAGGCGATTGCAAAAAAGGACAGAAAAATGGATCCATCACTGGAGGTATAAGCATAAACGAAGAAAACGAAAGTATACGGGTAGATGAAAGTAGGGGTAAAAGCCTAACCAACCACCAATTTCGGTGCACGTCACATGACCCGCCTCATTTTTCAGGCTTTGTTTGGGCATACGGTCTCCCCCCCGCAAGATCAAGTTGATGAGTCGTGTGACGGAAAAGTGTTGCAAAAGACTGGGTAGGAACGAGTCGAGTATGTACCACTATGGAGCAACATGAAAATTACTAGTTGATTTTTTAATTATACATTTGCATTAATCTATACCATCTTATAAATCAAATTTATAAAAAAGTCTTAAAAACAATTTTTAATGCATAAAGTATTATACACTTATACACAAATTTTTAGAAACAACTCATAATGCATTAAGTACTACTACTTTATGCATTCAGTATTAAAATATCTTAATCTACAATTAAAATAACATATAGTACAAGTTACCAATACACATTATTACATTTTTTTTTCATGTTCCCAAGATACTTTTGACATCTTTCACTCATGCCTTCACATTCTCATACCTCTATGTATTCTCCGCATCCCTCAATGTGAGATTCAAACTGATATTCACCATAAGTTATTAAGTTTTCTCATTCGTCTCCCATTCAATTGCTCCAGAACTCTCGGTCTCGCTCTTGATCTCTTGATATTTTGCTCTTGATGTAAATCGAACACATTTGTGGAGTCGTTTAAATATGTTGGATTTTAAATATTTTGGATTTTAAACTGTCATACAAATTTTTTTCATCGATAGACTGTAATTGAAACCATAACTCTTATTTATTCAAATTGTATTGATATGTAAAGACCAAGTGTAACTTATATCATCGTTAAATCTTCTATAATAAAACTAGTGAAACTTCAAAATCGTTAAAATTCACAGCTCCCGCACATTGCACGGGTACACAACTAGTATTAATTATTAATTAATTAGAATTATTATTAATCATATCAATTATCTTTTAATTATTATTCAATATATTTACTTATCAAAAAACAGATATAACACTTTTAAAAATATTTACGTGAGCTACACAAAAATTAAAGTTATACTTATTTTATATCATACATAATAAAACTGCGTTAATCGATTTTAATGAAAATTTTAATTTAATTATAAATGATATTTTTTTTAAAATTATTAATTAATTTGGCTATGTAAGGTAGGCTAATTTTATTTTTTATATGACATTTAATGATTATTTAAAATCATAAAGTAATGTAGATTTCTTTAAAATTTGTTTTAATAAATCCAAGATTTATAATATATTTGATATGGTCTCACGAGTCTCAGGTGAATCCAACACTACACACACACACACACACACAYATATATACTAGTTGTGTACCCGCGCAATGCGGCGGGAGCCGTAAATTTTAACGATTTTGAAGTTTCACTGAGCCCAACGGGTATTTTGTTTCGGAGCTGGAAGCAAAAAACAAAAACACAAACCTAAAGGAAGCAAAAACAGAAACACAAACCTAAAGGAAGCAAAAACAGAAACACAGACCTAAAGGAAGCAAAAATAGAAACACAGACCAATATAACTTTGTATATGTTTGTCATTTTCCACTTAATAAATTAAAAATCAAATTAAAAGAGTTGTGAGAACTGTTTCCTGCTACCAATGCCAAATAGAGTGGCTAAAATTGAAAAAGACAATGAAAAGAATAAAGTATGAATCATGATTGAGAGTTTAAGTTTTAGACACCAAAACTACGTTATATTACACAAATACAACTCTACAAGTTAATATTAAGATTAATTTGATGCGTTACACAAATACACCTCTGGAAATGATAATTAGTAATACAATATTCTTGAAGGAAATGGTAGTTAGAAGAAGGGTTGTGGTGAGGGGCATTCTATGGCAACTCTCAACAGCAGCTTTATTCGCATCTTCAACCTCCTCCATATCTCCCCTGAAAATTATATATTAAAATTCCTACAAAAACCAAGAAACTTGAGTAAGATGAACACTCAAAACCAATAAAGAAAACTCGAGTAAACACTTATCAAGTGACGTTATCTTACCAGATGAACATGGTAAGGACTAAGAATCTTATTCGATAAGAGCAAAACAAGGACCAAAAGTCTTACCCGGTAATTGAGAGTGACAACTCTTACCATGGTTATGCTTACCGGATAAATTGTTGCATACAATGTTGTTTTCATAGACTAAAATCTTACCTTGCAAGTAAGCGATAGTGTTGAATTTCACGGGTAAACGCCTACCGGGTAAGTGATTACCGGGTAACTGATTAGGTAAACGGCCCCTAACTTTAAATCCTGGACAGCTAATACACTATCAAAGACTAATTGGCCTTTGATCACATTCACATGTTACCACAAAAAGGGAAATCATCCAGAATGACTCAAAGCAAAATATAATTACATGCAAGTAAATTAAATTCAATTGATCTCTGTTTCTTACACACACCACACATGCATTTCGCACATGCACACTTGTTGTAGCAGGTTTTTGCAACCACAAGTATTGAAAAACAGAAAAAGAAATTGCATTGGTGCACTTTTGTAAACCCTTTGAATGTGATATAAATTTTAGACCTTTCTAAGCTATGTAAAAAAAACTAACCCCTCAAAAGACATTGTTGTTTGAAAAATTTAGGGTAGCAGATGATGCCTGTCTATCAAAAAGAAGATGGATGATCCCATTTTGGTTCGTAATAGTTAAGAGTTGAAAGTTGAAGCACTTAAAATATATTTGATTTTGAGTGGGTAAACTGGTAAAGATAAACTGAATAATTTAAGAGAACTAAAAGTAAATCAACTCACCGCTTTTAGAAGATCCTGATGATTTGGTGTGTCTGTTAGTGTTTGAGTTGTTTGAGTTAGAAGGCCGACAACAATCGTTCTCATGACGATATAGTCATCTTGGACTCGCTAGTTGCTGCCAAATATCGCGAGTTCTCGTTCTCGCTCGGGAGCCAAAACGAACACGCCTTTTAAAACCTGCAAAAAGAATTCCATGTTTTTAAATAAACTTCGAACAAAATCCCCATCATAAGCCAACTTGCAGTTCAATTGCTACAAAATGTCAATGGGTTAAAGAAAATCCTGTTGCCCTTTTAATAAATTGGTCTTATCATGCTATTTCGGCAAAAAGTTGATTACCAATACAACTCCCCCATGGGCACGACATATGAGGAGACATATCGTAGAAGACAAAAAAAAATTCTTTTTGCATGAATACGCACGACATATGCGGTGGGTTGCAAAATTTAACTGTAGAAGACAAAAAAAAAATTCTTTTTGCATGAATACGAGATCCCGGTAAAAATTCAAGTACTTTTGATAGCAATCTCATTCCATATAGAATATTACGAATGAAAAAAGCTTAAAAAACAAATGCAGGAAATAAACCATGTCTTCTAGAAATTACATAATGTCATTCATCTTTCACAATTGCTGTAGCAGCACCAGCCTCACGAGCTGCTCTGCACAAATCAATTAAGTTCTTTCAATTAAACAAGAAAACATGACGACGAAACAGTAATTTTTGGATCTCAGAAAGTTATGTTAAAACAACCAATTGGCAGATAGTACAGATGATTTAGAAAATTGAGAAGTTTGGCTTGCAAATGCCACTATTCGAAACACCATCAACCTCTTCTGTGGTTCTATCACATTGAGTAAATAGGACCCAATTTTATGACGATATAAGACAATGAAAATGTTGAAATGTTGGACGGGTGAAATGATAGCATCTCACATATATATAGGGGCAGCTTTATTAGGAACCTAATATTAGTAACTCGGGAACAGCCCACCGTGCAACACATAGCATATTCATCATAAATATGGACGTGTAACCTGTTATTCACCATGAATGTTGTAACATATTCATGACGAATAACACATCCATATTCATCATGAATGTGTTATACTTATTCACGACCCTGAAGGATATGTGGCGTGTTGTGGGCGGTTTCCGGATTCATAACAGAACTTCCTCTCTCTCTATATATAGATATAGATATATATATATATACACACACACACATATATAAATGACCTGTAGCAGAAGATCATTCGCAAAATTGTGACAAACCCCTGGTTTAGAGTTGATGGTTTTGCTACAAGGTTCGTATGTGTGTTTTTTTCCTTTCAAGATGTACCCTCAACCAAACATAGGAGAGTTTCTTACTTCAAAATGCAATTTTCAAGACAACTTCAGATCCTAAGAAAATCAAATGCTTAGGAAAAATGTTCACAAATCAAGAAACATAAGTAATTTTTTGATCCTCTGAATTCATCAAACCACATTCCAAAAAGTCCATTAAAACTTACACAATCATAAAGCTACATCTTGAACTGAAGCCCTGTTTGACTTGATGAAAACTCAGAGACCCCAGTTCATAACATTATTAACTGAATTATACATGATAAACTTTTTATTAATGAGAACCTTTTCCTAGTGAATGCACATGAAAAAACTACAAGAACTACAGGCAACGAAAACCAAGATATGTACCTGACAAGGCGGAAAGCAGACATAGTCATTACTGACGAACCAAGGACAAGGAAAGCATCACACCCTTTAGCAGCTTCCATGGCTATATTGGCTCTATCCTTGGGTACATTATCACCAAAAAAGACAACCTTCAAAACCAAGAAACATTAGCACAGTTAGATCCTGTAATAAGTTGATGGATGTAAAAAGATTGGCTTCCAATGAACAAAAAAACAACCACCTAAACATGATCATAGTTGTTAGTGTTAACTCCCTACTACTTCAAGGACAAAAACAACCAACTTAGGGGTCGTTTACCAAAAGCTAATCAGATAGCACTTACAAGGTAAGAGTCACCACCATTTTCCAAACCTAGCTAGAAAAGCTGAAAAATATATAACTTTAATTGGAAAGACAATAAAAAACCACATTGTTCATGAACCAAACAAAAACTTTATATGCTCTTCACAAGATTTAGCAATAGCTTGTGCCGTAACAGTAATAACGCATTACATGAATATAAAAGATGACAATAAACAATTCTTTACATGCCATCATAACAAATAACCTCTCCCTGTAAACCAACAGATAAATTGATCTGTATACCTTTATCCTTGGTTGCAATTGGAGGAGAACCTTCCAAAAATCTTCTCGATGTTGAAAGCCAACCTTTTTGTATACCCAGGACTGCAAAAGATTATGATAAACCAATTACTTTGAGCAAAATTACTTTGAAATTAAGCCTCATATTAAAATAACTTGAAAGGTTAAAAGACGTATCAAAGATTAAAGTAATCTGTTGGTGAGAAAACCAAAAGATTAAAGTAGAACAAACCCATTGTAACAAACCCATTCATAGAAAATATAGTGAATCAAAGTTAAGCCAACCAAATAATTACCTGGAAGATGGGAAGAACCCTAAAACTCACATAAGTGAAGATCTCGAATGGAATCAACACAGAGGAACAATTAATTCGCTAACCCATAGAAAACCAAGAACCCTAACCAACCAAATGAAGATGAAAAATAAAAATAATTACCTCGATTGGAACCCTAGCTGTATTCGAAGCATGGATCGCGAGTGTGTGGAGCGATAAGAGAAATGCCTGAATCGTCATCTTAAGGAGTGAGAGAAATACCTGAATCGTCGTATTGGGAGCGACGACTTGTCTGAATCCGTGAATCGTCGTCTAGGGGATCCCGTGAATCGTCGTCTTGGGGAGGGGATCGATGTAAGCGGCTTCTTGGGGAGTGGAGTTCTGGGGTTGAAAAAGCAGAGATAAACTAAAGGGTATTTTGGGCATTTTTAATTTTAAGACTTTTAAGACTTTGAGGGAATTTGTTTAATAAGGTAGTACAGATATATATATATATATATATATATAGCCAAAAGTTATTTTTGAGAAGTGGTAAATATTTGAGAAAGAAAGAAATGATATTAGGTCTTCATACGGTCAAGATCGGATTTGACTAGTCAATAATTACAACTTTTACTGATCAATATTTACGGCTTTTACTGGTAAAAAATTATGACTATGCAAAAAATAGAGAAGGTAATTTCGTAACTTTTGCAAATACGCGACATAACGAGCTTATATATAAAACTATGTGATTCACATATGAACTATATGTTCATATGTGAGCACATGTAGTTCACATAAACTATTTTTAACTCATTCACATATGAACATGTGGGTTCATATATGAATCAATTAAATAATTCACATGTAATCTAATTAACAGGTTCATATGTGTATCACAAGGTTCACATATGAACCTGTTTACCGGCTATTTGTAAGAGTTACAAAACTATCCTCCTATTTTATGCATATTCATGTTAGGAATTATCTGGTGTTTCATGGACAAGCCGCAAATGTTGACCAGATGTAGGGCTAAAATCACTTCTTTACTTTTCAAATATTTATCACTTCTCAAATGATTATTTGGTTGGGTCCTGATGAGAAAGAGAAGTTAAAGTGAGAATCGTAAGAAGAGATCTACACCTTTGAATGCATATTAGGATGTGATGCACCATATCGATCCTCATATCAAACATGATTCATAGATGAGTTTGAGATTAAAGGTGATCAAGAGTCCGGATCCATTCTTATAATGACCTTATCAATCAAAATTCAAAAAAAATTACGTTTTTATCTGTTTTAACAAGTCTAAGAATTCATTTGCTGGTTTTTTTGTAAGTTTAAAAATTTCTATGTTCAATTTTAAAAAAATCAATAACTTATTTGCTTAAAAAACTTAAATCACTAAAATTATAATCCTAATTAAATTTAAAAAAAAAAACATGTCATGTGAGTGGGCAGAAATACCCTTCAAATCTTTTGTCTTTTTAGCAAAGAACAAAGTATTGATAAGGACAATTTTGGGGATAAAAAAGAAACAGCCTGTAAATTAGGCACATGTTGATAACGTACACTGCCTATTAGTATTACTCTATGATTGTCCCCAAATAAAATATAAATTTTAATAAAATAAAATAAAATATAAATATTTACAGGTAAATACCCAAAATATCCTTTATTCAGATAACATCGAAAAAAAATAACGAATCTTATCGAGCTCATTAAGCTTTTATCTAGCAAACGTATGTGGATTAAGATTTGGACATAGAGGAGAGAAGTCGAGCTGCATACATATTGTTAGGATCCAAACACTTACCACTACACCCAAAAATAATTGTTGATAGAGAATGTGCAACTTATTTTCTTATAGCGTAGCAGTCAGTCAGCACCACGTTTGGATTTGGGAACATGTTGGTCAATGACCCAACGATCCCCCCCCCTCCCAAGCATCTGTCAGCACTAACAAGATCTTTGTTAGAAGACAATGGCTGCACAACATGCCTTTGGCATTATAATGCACCTCATGGATTCGAACCCCTGACATGTTATGATACCACATGTTATGATCCAAGCGTTCACGACTATGCCAAAAGCAATTGCTGGTGGAGAAGACACGGCTTATTTCCTTATAGCGTAACAGTCAACGTCACGTTTCGATTTAGGAAGATACTGGTCACTGATCCAACATATATATTTTCATAAGTGCATATTTTAACTTTGAATCTCATGCGTGTTCTGTTTGGTTCATAACTATTGACACATCGTCCTCTAACGACAACGAATTCTCTCTCTAACAGCCCTCGTCTCAAAAGTCAACTTCATGGGTCAAGGTCGGTTTTAAAACTAGACAACTAGAACCTAAACAATCAGCCCTCAGTAAACGTCTTTGACAGTTGTCGGCGAAACGTCAATTTGTCATAGTATAAGTATAACGTATAAGAACACTTAATTTTTGTATACGATAAAATTTAATATGTTAGACGCTTCTTACAAACTATGTCATCTAACCGTATTCAATAACGTATCGTAATAAGATCTTCTACGTGATTGTGATTTACGTTAATGTTTTTGTGGACACCGTGTCACCGTCAACTTGTCAACCGTTTTTGAAATATCTTTCTATATACCAATAATCACCTAACTTTTTTGAATTAAATAATATTAATGAACGATCGATAAAAAAATACTATTAAAAAATAATATAAGTTTGACATATCAAATTCATGGCATGCATCGAATCTGGACTTATTTAAATCTCCTTAATCATTTTTATTTTTAATAAAATATGTATTATATTTAATTCTTTATTATTTATAGGGCAAATTGCATAAAAAATAACGTACTTTAACTTAATTCATATTTTGGGTAACGTACTTTAAAACCTCCATTTTGGTATATAAAATGTAAAGTTTTAAACATTTAAGTACACGGTTGAAGCATTAACTGGTTATCATGCTGATGTGGCCAGTGACGTGGTTAATGACATGGATTTTTTTAATCTAAAATTAGTTTTCAACTGGTTACTCCGATACTTAAATGTTTAAAACTTTACATCTTAGGTACCAAAATAGAAGTTTTGAAAATATGTTAACCAAAATAAGAATCAAGTTAAATGACGTTAATTTTTACGTGTAATTTGTCCTTATTTATATTATATTATGGACAAAAATATGAATATTATTTTTACAAAACAAAATATAATTTAATAAAAACTAAAAAACAAAATATAATAAAAACTAACCTAATTTCATTAGAATTTTGTCGTGAAATTTTTAAATAACTTAAATTAAATATAAAAACTATTAAAATATTTAATATAAAATTTTATTTATGTATATTTAATTTATTTATGGACATCAACTTTAATAACTTTTAAATAAATTATAATGTAATTTTATTTGTATTAAGTTTATACCTTTATTATTATAATATAATATAAATTACACTTTTCATTTTTAGTATTTATTAATATATTAATGCTAAACTTATAAAAAGTTGAAGATAATGTTTAACTAATAATTTAATAAATAAAAAATAGAGCGATATTGATTAATGATCAAATTATTTGTAATTTTTATAATCAAAATTTTATTTAATAAGTTATATTTATATTTTATAAATATATTTCAGAAAACATAAGATAAACGTTTTTGGCTTTACAATTTGCAAGAATCATAAAATGGGCCATCTAAATCATATATATATATATATATATATATATATATAATTTGTTTCAAATACAACTCATCGCATTTGTACAACCAATACAATCTAATATATTGAGATATTTATGGAAATGATTAGAGTTTGTTTATTATGATTTGAATATTTATGGAAGATGAATATGGTTCATTAATTATGATCGATACTTTATATTATGATATATGAAATCACATATTAATAAAATGAAATAGACGGTTGAGATTGAGTTGTATTGGTTGCACAAATGTCAAAGGTTGTATAATAACCAACCTATATATATATATATATATATATTAAAATACACGTTCAAATGAAAACCGTACATTTTTTTTGAAACCGTGTAAACTAATTTCGACCAATAGAAAAATTCCATTATTTCCTAATTAAATTTAATCATTAAGGGTATATTGGTCATTTGCATTATTTTCTATTAAATATGGAAGTTATTAATAAATCTTAATTTAGATAACATAATAAAGAAAATTTTACAAATATTAACATTTAAATATTTAATTAAATCACAATATTAAAAATTGAATTTTGTTATATTGTGTCTCGGTTTATTATTGCCAAGATTCATGAAAATCGTAAGTTATTAGACTAATAAATCCATGAAACCGGTTTCATACATAATAAAATTAATGAATGGAGTAAGTGAAAAATGATTATGAAATGGGTGCATGATGATAACGATTTCATACATAGTGAAATTGATGCATGGAGTAAGTGAAAATGATTATAAAATGAGTGCATGATGAAATGAGTACAACATGGATGCATGATAAATAGAGTGCATGATGATATGGGTGCGTGAACAATCTCATTGGACAAATGAAACATGTTGTATGATGAATAGGGTGAAGAATTTACCATAATAAGGTGCATGATGAATAAGGCGATGAATAAGGTGCATGATGAAGATGTGGTTGGGTTTACCATCTTGCCCTTCTCGCTATTATAGAATAAAATTTTTAATATATATTTTTTTAATTTTCTAAAATAAACTAAACTAATCTTGACCATTGATAAAAAAAAAATGGATGGATGAGATTGGTTTACATGGTATACACAAATGGGGACGATTTTCATTTGATTGCTCCTCTCTCTCTCTCTCTATATATATATATACATATATATATATACATATATATATACTTGGGATCATGTGAAACCAAGGGTTTTTCGTAAGACCAATTATCAACCCTTTGATTAGATCTACAATCTGAACATTCATATCACAAAATTGCCTCGACACTTCTCAATAATCACAAAATTATCACCATACAACTTTAAACCATTAGATCATTAACTTATAAAATCGATCAAATAACATAAATTGATATTACAAATCTTTAAAAAAAAACTTTTGTAAAAAAACACCTAACTACCCCTCTTTCAAACACAGGAATGAAGAATTGTTATTGGAGGGATCTCGCTGAAAAAGCTGGCCATCACGTTCACGTGATATCTCAGTCTCTCTCATTTTATTTTTACTTTAAAGATAATATTAATAATTCTATTTATTATATTTTTATTCAAAAAATAATTATTTTTTATTAAATATTTAAAATCTATACTATATTATAAATAATTTGACAAAAATTCTTAATTTTTTTTATTATGTATGAAGTACTATTTATTGATACACATTACTTACAATTCAAGATTACAAATAAATTAAAGTACAACTTATTAAAGCTTCATGTTTGAATTTATATAACTAACTACAGATAAATATAATTAAATATAGAATAAACATCTAATTTTAAATAAAAAAATCTAAAATATAATTAGAATAATTATTGAGTTCTAACATAATACTTAATTATTATCTTTATAAAAAATATATTATTAAACCTAAATTAAATTATTTTGTTATGTTAAATTAAATCTTAACAACAAATTTGAATTAAAGAAATTACATAAAACAAAAAAATTTAAATAGTTAATTTGATATTAATATCGATATAATTTTTTAAAAATATTTATGATATTTTCAAATTTATATTTTATTTAAAAAATAAAAACATTATCGTTTTCTTAAAACCACATAAAACCGTATTATATCGACATATATAAAGAATAAAACAAAATATTAAAATCGAGACGTGTCTCGATGGATTACACGAATATCCTTCTAGTAACAAAAATATGTAAAGTAATATGTACTATTATTTACGAAAACCTTACATGTATCTCTTTTTTGGTTTTCGTCCTCAAAATCATAAACTACACTTGTGATCCAAAAATCGTGTTTTAGGGTCCAAACTAATCCCTTCTTCTAACATCGTTAGAGCATGCTCCGTTAAGCCTGTCATACGCCCCTTAGGTGAGGGGCATTTTGGTCATTGTACCCCTTTTTTCTTATTTTCTTTAAAAAATAAAACAAATCAATATTTTATATTTATTTATACTAAATAAATATAGTATATAATATCCTTTCCACTTTTGTCATTGAAATCATGCTCATCCCGTTAAACGACCGACCAACTACCCTCCCCTTTTCCAGAGAAATACCTTCTTCATCCCCCTTCACGGTGAATAGGGATGGTGATTTACCCCAACCCGAACGGGGACGGGGATTCTCCGTTGAAACGGGTCCCGGGGACGGGGATCCCCGGTAGACTCAAACCGGGGACGGGGACGGGGGATGTTACTCAAACCGGGGCTGGGAATCCCCTGTAGAATCAAACTAAAGGATACTATCTATGGGGTTTGATCGGGTTTTGATCGGGATTGCTAGAGATTTGACCGGGGACGGGATGATAATCCACGTACCCACCGGGGGACGGGGCCAGGGGACGTTACTACAAACCGGGCCGAAGCCGGGGATTACAAAACCTTCCCCATCCCCGCCCCGTTGCCATGCCTAACGGTGAACCCCTTGTTCCCCACCCCTCTCTACAAAGATACTTGTTCCCTCCCCCTTTCTTCGGAGAAATACCTTTCCCCTCCCCCTTCGGGGTGAATCTCCCGTCCCCCTTCCCTTTCCTCTGGCGAAATATCGTCCCTTTCCCTTTCACGAAGAACCCCCTGTCCCTCTCCCTATTTTCCGGATAAACAATCATCCCCTTCCCCTTCGTTGCCACTCTATTGTCCGATGAAATCCCCTTACTCTCTTCTACCGCCTACAGCTAACGACACCATCGATTCACATGGTTCTTGATCATCTTGTTTCCTTCCACTTGGACACTGAGGTGAAACCATGCGATCAAAATGACTATTTTAATTAATTTCCCAATAATTTATCACAAATTCTTTAATTTATAAAAATTTAGAAAATTATTCATCATTTTTCAGAGTAGTATTCCACGATTATCATTGTTCAACAATGTCTTTATTTCAAACACGATAATTATGTACTCTTGTAAAATAGAAAATTTAATATTATAAAGTATGAAATTATATCATATTTGATAAATAAAATAGTAACAATAATAAAAATTAATAATAATATATAAAAATTAACGTTATAATAAAATAAATAACAACAATGATGATGAAAAAATAATTAAGAAATGATAATACTCTCTCCTTTCCAATATAAACGTTTAAAATGAAAAAAAAAAACACAATTTTTATTAATATATATTTTAATTAATAAAAAATTACTTTTTAATTATAAAAAAAACAAACTTTTATTCATCTTATAATTAAGGGTAATATAAATTGAATAAAACATGCTCAATATTTTTGCTCGGATTGGTGATAGCGTTAGTAGCCATTTACCAAAACATTTACCCGGTAAGCACTTACCGAGAAAATTCAATACTATTATTTATTTATCGGGTAAGATTTTAGTCAACAAAAACGGCTTTTTATGCAACAATTTGCCTGGTAAGAGCTGACTGTGGTAAAAGTCATTTCCCTTACTTACCACCGTGTAAGACTCTCGGTCCTTGCCTCGTTCTTACCGGGTAAGATTTTTGGTCCTTATCATATTCATCTGGTAAGGTAATATAACTTGGTAAACGCTTACCCAAATAAGTATTTGGTAAACGACCCCTTAATCATAAAAAAATGTATATTATAAGATATAAATTACTGTCGTATTTTTTGATATGTGTGTGTGTGTATGTATAAATGGCCTGGCACAAACATGTCCAAGATTATTTTTGTATCGTTCATGTACATCTAATTATCTTGACGTACCGATGCTGGTCCACTTACTTTTTCGTGAATGGTTATCCAAACCCATTTTTCTATCTGGCAATCAAATCCATAAACAATGATAACTAACAAATGATGTTCGTAAGCGACACTTTTAACATGTGCGTTCGTTTGTTTCACATCTCGTTCTTTGGCGTACGACAAATTCTCCCCTGACAAACATCCTCTTGAACGAACGTTAACTTCATGGGACGAGGTTGGATTTAGGCGTAAACATTATCCAACTCCTTGTCAAAACGAAAATGAACAAGGATTTCTTCACTTATCGTTTATTGTCTCCTGATAAGCATTATCCGCATACCATCATAGTCATTTCAGTAACATCAATTTCAGTACTGTTGAGATATGTCATATGCAATAATTGATTACGTTATGATTCGTCTGAATCAAGAAAAAGTCAGATTTATACAACTTATGACTTTGCTACACTGAAAACGAGTTATTACGACAATAAAAAATGCCGATAATTATTTTATAGAAACAACTTGATTAGGAAAACACATACATCATAGAGGACGATGTGATGCTCGAGAATTTTCTGAAATATAACTCGTTCAAGAAGTATTCTATCATTTTCTTTGATGATGAAACTTGCCGAAAATATATATAAGAAAAGGATGCACATAAAAATAAGATTCTCCTCGTTACGGCTTTACAACAGATCTTGATATAGACGATTACATAAGAATTATTTCATATCATACCAAATTGATACGAATAACCCGACCCTATGAAATTATATATTTTGATACATATACATACATACATACATACATACATACATACATACATACATACATACATACATACATACATACATACATACATACATACATATATATAGGTGGAGGTTCAAACGAGAATACTTCCATTTTACGAGAACGTGAGAACACCTTTATCACATGTGATAATACATGTGAGGGGACCCTGTGATGTGCGGACGATGTGTTCTACGACTGAGGTTGCGATAAATGTTGTTTGCGTCTATGATTTAGCATCACATGTGATGGTCTTGATGGATTATAGCATCATATCAACAACACCCTTATCACATGTGATAATACTTGTGAGAGGGCTTAGTGGTGTAAGGGCGATTTGGCCTGCAACCAAGATCGTATTGAAAATCGGTCGCGTCTCTGATTTAGTATCACATGTGTATCATATGTGATGAAATAATAATATACATGTGATTGTCTATAGTAAAAGGGTGTTTTCGCATTCTCGTAAAATGAAGATATTCTCGTTTGAACTCTACCCATATATATATATATATATATAGAGAGAGAGAGAGAGATAGATTTCTGTGTGTTTGCTTGTATATATATGAAAAAAATTCCTAATAAGTACAATATTTTGTTTGATACATAATAAAAATATTTAATTATTTAAATTTTCAAAAATAATGTTGAAAAAAAGAAAAATATATATACAAATTATTACCAAACATCATGTGTTGATTATTTTGTTGAAAAAATTGAATAAATACAAATTAAATTCTAGCGGAAAATAATGTTACACTTATTTTGAAACCTCAATTTATATATATATATATATATATATATATATATATATAATACAGATGTATTGTTTAAAAATCTTTGTAACTGGGGACCACATCTCTCCGTTCTAAAAGACAAATCAGGTATATAGGAGCCTATAAAATGCCTCTGACATGTAGTTCAGTTGACAAAAAGGTGAGATAGTTTTACCTAAATATAGGATAGGTCCTGGGTTCGATCTCAGTGGCTCCGCTAGGCTTAGCTGTTGAATAAACCAAAAGATGTCCCCTTACATTAGTGTCATTCAAGACGGGTTTCATGTGAGGCTGGTTGGATTACCGGTAAATCAACTTTTGCCTAAATATAACAGCTTGTAAAACAACTGACTTAAGATTCCGATTTTTTAGTGCAAATAGAACAAGTAAACTCACACACCCTCCTCACTTATGGTGAAATTTGAACCTCTGACTTTTTAAAGGCCAATATTCGTCTGTTTGAATATTCTGCAATTTATATTCCACCTAAAACCAATTATATTGAATATATAATTTTAATTATGTAAGAAAATTCCCAAAAACAACAAAAAATGGGATCCCAAAAGCATATTCAATAATTCAATTGGACATTAATTCGACAAGCACGGGGAATATTTAATTTTTAAATTATTTATTTTATATTTTTTTTTTCATTTTAAAAAGTTTGATTCTGTTGAATATTAAAAATGATAAGATCTCGTGCTTATTATTTTATAAATGGAGAGTATTTTTTTTAAATATATAATATTTATATACGGTAAATAAAACAAATAAACTCATACACTTTTCTCACATTTGGTGAGGTTTGAACCCCTGACCTCCTAAGAGATCTAAGACTCGCATACCACTAGGCCGAAAGCCATTTGGTTATAAATGCAGAGTATTATCATACAAATTGGATAATATATCAAAATATATAATTAGGTAATTCATATTTCCTAATTAGGTTTATAATCTAAAATCGTTATTATTTAGATGTTAATATGTAATATTTTACATAATAATAAGAGAAGGGGTCGTAAATAGGACTATAAACATGTTCTATGGCATACTGATTTGCAAATGTTGCAGCGAAATTATGTTATTTGTTTGCTGATGTCAATGTTGAGTGAAAACCGCGAAACTCATTAAGCCTTTAGGTTTAATACTCTTCTGTCAAACATTACAACAATTTCATGCAAGGAAAAACTGTATGATTCACGTTTGGTTCAAAAGTACAGTTCAGGTTTTGATTCCAGTTTCGTAAAAATCCTTAGATGGTTAAGTCGTATTTTGACTATTTGGAATCCGATATTTGTAAGTTATATTTTATTCCACATCTATATTTTGATCGACGCTGTCGCTAATGGATTTACATTACAAGTTCTTCAGCGATCACTGAATAGACTCAGTGATGATCGCTGGAACTGAAAGACAGAAACATATTTAGGCAATGATTCATGTATTGCATATATTTTGGAATTCTGGTTGTTAGAGGGAAAAACTCCTCCCCATTATGAGTCTGTGAATTTCCAAGATTGTCGTCTACTGAAAGGATCGAAAACATCCTAAAACAGTTGGTGGTTATACATCAGTGAGAATAACAGACATATTCAACAAGTTCAAGTGAATTAAAACAAGTTTCATCAGGGCTGGATAACCGAGCTAGCATACCAAGCCCATGATTTTGAACATATCCACAACGTATGGAGTTAGTCAAAGCAGGGAAATATCAATACAAGATACGTGGCTCGAGAGATAAACAGATGTACGTAAACTTTCTGAAGACAACTTCCAAATATAGTCGTCAAAACACGTGTTCGATTAGCTAAAAATAGCAAACTGCTACCAAACCGACAAGACTTTTAATACGCCAATTTGTCGAATCCACTAATCATCTATGTCACTACGTACTACTCGTCTTTACAACCTTTGGTGATCATCAACGTCTATAAACATGTGGTAATCTTGGATAAACAGTTTTTCATTTTCGTTCACATACAAACATTCATATTATAACAATTTCGAAACGTTGCAATGCCTTATAGCTTGTCGTTAGTAACTGATTGTCAAGTCGTAGACAGATAAAACACAGTTAATTTTTTTAATTATATATACAATTAACTATAGTATATTTTTCGATATTAAAATTAAAAAAAATAATAGTGCTTAACGAATATATATGCTTTCTTAAGCCTCTGGTATCTATCTCAGTTGGTAAAGAAGCAGCGTGACTTTGTCCAAATACAAAACATGTCTCGGGTTCGATCATGGGCCCCTCTGCTAGCCTCAACCGCTGAGTGAAGCAAAAAATGTCCTCCCACATTGGTATCTTTGAAAGCGGATTCTGTATAAAAACGGTTGGGATTATTAGTAATCAGTATTTTACCCAAATGCTATTAAATTATTTTTATAGGAGAATTATAAGTCAAGAACTAAATGTTGACATTTTGATAGTTTATATATTAATTGTTCATAATATGACATAAAGTTTTGTAGACAATAGAAAATGTTAAAACCATTGGACATGATTTTTCTGTGTGTACTTTAATATTTTGAAAATGTGGGCTAACAATTAAATATTCGGTATCCACATCAATTGATGGCTGATTTTTCATTTATCTGTAATTAAAACAATATCAGTATTATACGGTATTAATAAATCTTTCTTTTTATGTTTGTCAACATAACTTTCTTTCTCACCGGAACCCAACCCATGTTTAATAATGCAGTAACGATATTAATATGAATATATATATACATTGAACTATAACCATGATCGAAAATTCGAAAAGTTGTTTAAAAAATGGAAAAAAAAAATAAAAATAATTCGATGCATGAATCAAATTAAAGAAAATAAAATACGTGTTTATGGTATAATAACTTGTGACACCGAAAATATTTGAATTAATAAACTGTAGTTGTTATTTAATATGTTGTCTTTGAGGGTCCGTTTGGTTTGTAGGATTATTTTTGAAAAATTTGGATTTCATAGAGAGATTTGAATTTGGAGTGATTTAGATTGGAATGAATTTGAAATCATTGGTGTATTTGGTTTGTAGGATTTGGAATAAAATTGAATTTCATTATTTTTAAATAATTTATAGAAAATATTAAAATAATTAAATTACATTTTTTATTAATTGATTATTACAAAACAAATGTTTTATATGGTTTTGAAAAAATGATAATGTTTTTATTTTTTGAATAAAATATAAACATGAAGAAAGTTTTTAAAAGTTTTTGTCAAATGCTTTATAATACTATAAAGTTACTCGTACAATGCAGCAAAATACATCTCGATTTTAATGTTTCTTTTTTCTTTTGTCTCGTTAGATGTTATAATACAGTTTTATGTGGTTTTGATTTTTAAGAAAACGATAATATTTTTATTTTTGAATAAAATAAAAATATGAAGATTATCATAAAAAATTGGAAAAAAATGTTGATATTAGTACCAAACTAACTATTTAATTTTTTTTTTGTATTTCTCTAATTCATTTTATTTTATTTTTTGTTTAACAATATAATTTTTTATAAAGATTATAATTAAGTAGTTTTGTTAGTTATTAATGATTATAATAATTATATTTTAGCTTTTTTATATTTAAAATGAAATGTTTATTCTCTATTTGATTATAATTATCTGCAGTTAGTTACACGAATTCAAACACGAAACTTTAAAAAGTTGTACTTACGCATAATTTACTTGTAATCTTAAATTTTAAGTAACATGCATTCATAAATAATACTTCATACATAAAAAATGGTTGGTAAGAGTTTTATCAAATGCTTTATAATATAGTATAGATATAAAATATAGATGTATTTGTAATTTGTTTTATAATTTTAAAAACGTATTTAATCATCATGTTAATGTTTCATATATTTATATATTAAAATAAAAAAACTCACGGTTTGCATTCATCATAATCGTCGTTGTCATAAGACTGATCCGGTGGGGTGTTCTGGAAGATATCAAAAACCGGCTTTTTTTCACCAATTTTTTTAATATTTATATTTTTAATTTGTCGGATTTAATATTTATTTTTTTTAATTTATTTCAGATTTGTATTTTTAATTATATATTTTTCTCTAAGGTGTGCATGTGGACTTTGAACAGATTCCTAATAAATGTTTATAAATAGATCTATGTCTTATTAAATATCAGATAGACAATAAGTCTAAGGGTTATTTGTTTACTTCTTAATAGTTTTATTAAGAGGCAGATTTTGAATCATTCAATGCCGTATTTCATTCTGAATAATTATATATACTATCTTATAAACTAGATTTATCAAAAGTTTTAAAAACAACTTTTAATGCATAAAGTCTTAAAAGTCTTCAAAATAACTCATAATGCATTAAGTATTAAAATATCTTAATACACAATTAAAATAACATATAGTATAAGTTAGCAACGCACATTGTTACTTTTTCTTTTCATGTTCCCAAGATACTTTTGACATATTTCATTCATGCATTCATCCTCTCATACCTCTATGTCTTATCTCCACCTTCAATGTGAGATTCAAACTTATATTCACCATGAGTTATTAAAAATTCTCTCATTCATCTTCCATTCAATTGCTCTAGAACTCTCGGTCTCGCTCTCGATTTCTTGATTCTTTGTTCTTGGTGTAAATCGAACACATTAGAGTCTCGTTTAAATATGTTGGATTTTAAATATATTAGATTTTAAATATATTAGATTTTAAACTGTCATACAATTTTTTTCACGATAGACTGTAATTGGAATCATAACTTTTATTTATTCAAATTGTATTAATATGTAAAGACCAAATGTAACTTATATCATCGTTAAATCTTCTCTAATAAAACCAGTGAAACTTSAAAATCGTTAAAATTCACGGCTCCCGCCGCATTGCACGGGTACACAACTAGTCAAACACGTATATTTCATTTGACATTATATCATAAGAGTATCTTATAATCATTCTGACGACTTAATCATTATGTCTATTCCGCAACCGTCAAACAACCCCTAAAAAAATTAATTTCGTCATCTTCGACTTTTTGTTGAATTTTAAACTGCAAGTTGCAGTCCACATTAAAATGGCCGACGACTGGTTTTCTTTTCTGTTGGTTAAAATACAAAGTAGTTATTCAAAGTAATCTCCAACCACTTCATATAAATTCTTGATCCACCATCGCGAATTTGCCGTACAATTTCAAGATCCCCCAATCAATTCACCATCTTTCCGACAAATTTCCTCCCATTTTGAACAAGATTCTCAAAAACCCAAATGGGTTTCCTGTTATCTCCGACGTCCCCCGCCGGAAAATGGATGGGGTTCGTCACCGCCGTCTGGGTTCAAGCTATTTCCGGCAATAACTATACCTTTTCAAACTATTCCGATGCTCTTAAATCTCTAATGGCACTCACTCAGCTCCAACTCAATAATCTCTCCGTCGCTAAAGATGTCGGAAAAGCTTTTGGAATCCTCGCCGGTCTCGCTTCCGATCGAATCTCCCCTGCTGCTCTTCTCCTTATAGGTTCCATTGAAGGTTTCATCGGTTATGGCGTTCAATGGCTCGTCGTTAGCCAGAGAATCCAACCTCTTCCTTACTGGCAGGTACTTTTTGATTCACGCGTTTCGTCAAACAGTTGTTGTGCATTTGGTTTAATGGTGTTTTCTAATTGTACAGATGTGTATATTTCTGTGTATGGGAGGAAACAGTACGACATGGATGAACACTGCAATTTTAGTAACATGCATTCGGAATTTCCGGAAGAACAGAGGTCCGGTGGCCGGAATCCTAAAAGGGTATGTGGGTTTGAGTACCGCCATTTTTACCGATATCTGTACAGCTCTATTCAACAACGATCCAGCTCGTTTTCTCCTTATGTTAGCAGTTGTTCCCTTCGTTGTCTGTCTCTTCGCCATCGTCTTCCTCCGTGAAATCCCACCATCTTCCACCGCCGCAGAAGAAAAATCCGAAACTCGTTACTTCAACATATTCAACGTCCTCGCCGTTGTCATTGCCGTTTACTTACTGACTTTCGACATCACCGGCGACCATGGCACTAAACTATCACAAGCGTTCTCCATTATTCTACTCATCCTCTTGGCTTCCCCTTTAGCAGTTCCGGTGTACCTCGCCGTTCAAAACCTAATCCGATCAAATCCCAAAACCCTTGACGTCGAATCAACCCCAACAACCGAACCATTGCTTATAAAAGAAGAAGAAGAACAACAACAAACCATTGAGACGGTGGCGGAGGAGTCAAAGGAAGAGTCGTCGACGGCGGTGGAAAAGATTCCGCCGGTGATCGGAGAAGAACACACGGTGTTTGAGGCATTAAAGACGGTGGACTTTTGGATCTTGTTCATATCGTTTCTTTGTGGAGTGGGTACGGGTCTGGCGGTTCAGAATAATATGGGTCAAATGGGTCTGGCTCTCGGGTATGCGGATGTATCCATATTTGTTTCGTTAACAAGCATTTGGGGCTTCTTCGGTCGGATCCTATCCGGATCGGTTTCGGAGTATTTCATCAAGTAAGTTTCTTGATCCTCTTTTTTTCTCTCACAAACACATCCATTTTTATTTTATAAATCCTAATTTCTTATTAATTAATGATTTTTAATTAAAAACTATTATTCAAAATCTAATTTATCACACAATACCCATAAAATTTTCACCAAAAAATGTTTAATTTACAACAAACGATTTTATATGGATTAGATGTCAGGTCTGTATACATCTTAATTTTTCTTGAACCCCATCTACAGAGGGGACATAATAGGTTTGTTTGGTTAGGTTTGAGGGTGTTTGAGATTGCTTATTTAAAGTGCTTATTAACTTATTTTGCTGTGATACCGATAATAAGGAGTTTTTAGTGTTTGGATGGAGAAAAAAAAGGAAATGCTTATACCGGTTTGGCACCTGTAATAAGGAGTTTTTAATAAGTTACTAACTTCTAACTTAATAACTTATTCTGGTGTGATATTGGTAATAAGAAGTTTTTAGTGTTTGGACGAGAATAGAAAAGGGTAACTCGTCTATTTTATCAGCTTATCCAGTGTGATACCGCCATAAGCTAATCCAAACACTTTTTATAAAACTCAAGTTTGTCACCATATAAATTGATAAACACTTTTACAGAAAAGCATAAGTTGTTTTAAATAAGCAATCCCAAACACCCACTTGGTTTGGATGATGAATAGTGAGATATTATGCCTAATTTTGATATTAAAAGCTTGATTACATGTGTTTTCGGTTTGCTGTTCCATCGCTTTAATAAAAGCTTCCGTCAGATATTGACACTACGTGTACCAAATCCCCAAAAGGGTATTATTATATATACCCCACTTTTATGAGAATCAGATCAAATCATACATTGAAAATATAAGAAATGATTCTTAACATAATGAATCATTCCCAAATTTTTAATCTTTGTTCTTAAAGATTTGGAATAGAAATTGGGTTTCCATGGTACCAAGTAGGGTAGGTTCTTTTAAGATTGACTTCTAAACCCCATTTCTTTTAATCAATCTTGATTACAACACTTCAAATTGGCTTAGAATCAAGAATCATAGTTTATTTATTTATACTCAAAAAGGGTTTATTTAATATATAATTGAGGCTATTTTTGTGCAATTTCCAAATAACTTCTAAAAAACTTGTGTATATTAAATGCTAAGTGGGGTTGATCTGTAGATATTTTAATCTTCATGTGGTTCACTTTTGTTGATGGACCACACCATAACCATTCCAAAAAGGTGTGGTCCTATCCCACCTTTATATGACTGATCTTGATCCATGACATTTAAAGTATGGGTTTTTTTAATGTTGATGTACATAAATAGTCGACTCCATTTATCATACAACAGATCTTATCAAAGGGGCATTTGGCATAGCGGTATGTGAGTCATTGACCTCCTAGGAGGTTGATAGTTCAAACCTCACTAAATGTGAGGAGGGTGTGTGAGTTTATCTGTTCTATGTTTTCTTTTTCCACTTTCACACGATTCTCACTAGTCGGGACATTCTTGAAAACAATTGTTTTACATTTTAAGGTAGATGTCAGATTTGTATGCATCCCACCCTTCGAGACCCCATTAGCCCTTGTGGAAACCATGTTGAACCCTTTTCTTTGCCATTAAGGAAAGCTATGTTTGAAGATTTCCACAAGTTGTTTTGGGTGGCTTGCAAGTCTCCTTTCTTTCATACCAGAAAAGTATGTGTTGCCTTCTTTCCAAGATTTCATATGTTTATCTTTTACTAATCTTGTTAATTTCGTCACCTAACGTATTGTCTTATAAGATGAGACCCGTAAAATAAAGATCATTGATGCGAGTTTTTGTCTTTTAACTTTTTCCGTTCCCACTCTTGGTTGTGGATGTGCGGTGGTGGTGGTGGTAGTGGTGGGGCAGGGGTGGTCCTACTAGCATTCAAACCATTTGAAAAAAATGATTTTTTAGACTTTTTATCAGTCAACTTTAGGTGGTGTGTTATTCGTTTTAGATGACTGAAAAGTCATTCTCCCCGATATACTTGCACTACGATATGATTATCTTACCATGAGTCTCGTGTAAAGAAAGTGGGCATCTTTTCAGAATGCTGGGTCATTTGGGATAACTGTGGTTCGAATACAGGTCCGACCCAATTGGCCCCACCTACCCTCGGATATACAATTCAAAAGTGTTGCTATAGCCTATATGCACCCCTGTTTATACCAGAATCAGATTAAATCATACATTGAAAATGTAAAAAGGAAGTCTTGATATTGATGTGTGTATGGGGGAAGAAATGAGTAGATAGGGGTGTATTTAGCTTATATCTTCCCATGATGGTTGTGGGACTGGTATGACATGGCGGTTTTAGAGGATGATGTCATACCTTTTTTGCATAATGTAGCAGGGAATGCAAAGAAACGATCATCGGACTCGTGAAATAAATAGCAAACGAGCAAAAGCTTTGACAAAACTCGTTTACTATTCTTTAATGTTGTGTTTATAGCTTGATCGGAATAAATATCGATTTTAATGATGATCGGTTTATTTTACAGGAAGGCGGGGACACCTAGACCTTTATGGAATGCAGCATCCCAGATTCTAATGGCTGTGGGCTATGTTCTAATGGCCATAGCCATGCCTGGCTCCCTCTACATCGGTTCGATAGTCGTCGGAATATGCTACGGTGTCCGTCTCGCCATCACCGTCCCAACCGCCTCTGAACTCTTCGGTCTCAAATACTACGGCCTTATCTACAACATCCTCATCCTCAACCTCCCGCTTGGTTCCTTCCTCTTCTCCGGCCTGCTCGCCGGATTCTTGTACGACCACGAGGCCACCACCAGCGCCAGTGGCGGAAACACCTGCATTGGAGCCCACTGTTACCGCCTCGTCTTTATAGTCATGGCCTTCGCGTGTGCGATAGGGTTCGCTTTGGATGTATGGTTGGCTTTCAGAACCAAAGCTTTGTACAATAGGATTTACACAAACCGGAAATCTAAGAAGTCGTTGGCGGCAGCCAACGGCAGCCATTGACGGCTGCCGGAGGTGGAGGATCGATGGGAAAGTTTCCCGGTGACATTCTTCATCCAAGAAACAAAATAAAATGTTGCTTTTAGATTCTAAGGTGCATTTTTCACTTCGGTATTATGGGATTTATGATGCTATTCTTTTGATTTTTACGTGATAAAGAAGGGAGCAAGGATCGGTGTTTCCGATATCTGGTTCGTTTAACGAAAAACTACGTTCGGTATCGAGACGGATATGATCGTTTAGAAATCAGGATTGATCTAGATCCAACGGTCTTAATCTACAAGGGTTCGTTTGGTTCCATTTTTTTAAAAATTTCATTTGGAAGGATGTAATAAATTAATTTGGTAATTGAAGGTTCAATGTTTTTCATATGAAGACGGCCTCTCGTGGCTCTTCCGCCATCCGGGCTCCCTTTCCTCCCTATGCTTCTCTTGCGTAGGCCTACCATGTAAGTCCACAAATGATCAATCTTCAGATAAGCTTCTAAGAATCCATGGCAGATTTAGATTTAGCACTCAAGAACACGTAAGGAGATTGAGAGAGAAAGTCAATCTGGTCAAACATTTTATATCTCTCAAAATGTATACGTATATTACAATGAAAGCTTCTACTACAAAATACACTAAGACAAAAGCTTTATATAGGGTCAAACAATAACCCTCCTAGTCAAAGTCAAATTAGACAAGGAAAGTCAAACACGATGACTTTATAATTATAGACAATATTATCTTTCAACACGAATACAATTTAATACTGAAATTCAGACCCAACATACCACGCTTCACGCCTGTGGCGTTTTCGCCAGACGGTCTTTGCCAGTAGTGTTATCCTCCTCCCCGTCTATATGGGCGGGTTGTCCCACATTGTTGCGTTCTGTTAGGCTATGGATTACAGGAACAAATGTAGTGTAATGGAACATCAGGCAGGTACACGTTCCACTGTGCCGAGATGTGAGGTGCAGAGTGATGATCACCCCGGGGTATGAGCTAACGCCCTTGACAGGCACTCTAGAACCCGCTAACGCTAAATGTTTTGGTGTGTTTTCATGTGAAAATTGTGAAAGTTTGATATGGTTTTTTTTTCCTTTGAAGGTTCGTTGTGTTCATTTCGTGAATATTAAGTGTCTTTTGTTTATGATCGTTCAATGTGTTTTTCCTGTAAATATTATTCAAAAAAATAATAATTAACCTGGATATCCAACCAGTTATTTGTCTTTAAGGAAATCCAGATTTTTTGGGATGGATCTCGTGCATGTTCGATAACTTTTATCAGACTTGGTAAGCGTCAACACTTTCATTTACAGTTTTTTTAGTTTTGAGTTTTTTTTTAAACGTAAAACCATTTCTTCTGTTCTGAATTGATTTTTACAACGCCAATAAGTCTTTTATGAATCACGATTTTTTAAATCAGCATTTCTTTCAACCTGACAATACCTTTATCTATGGTCTCTAATTTACATTTTTTTAAACGCATAGACATATTTAGCGTGCCCCTTACAATCTTGTATTCTCACAAACTCAACTTTGATTTTGTTCTTGAGTTGGAAGACTCTATGTCCACGTATTCTATAACAAACCGACACCGCAACGACTATTTCAGTCATTTAAGACAACCAGTATCAAGATCTTATGTTCTTACGGACATTTTGGTTCTCTTACGCTCAATGGCATAGACATTAAGGGACCAGGGGGTGCCATGCACACCCTCAAAATTTATGTTTATTTTATGGTTTTAATTTGGATAAAGGAATTTAATTAATTAAATTTTACAACATTTTTTATGTATTTTCAAAAGTTTTTATTTTAATATTTTTATTTATCCATGCATATGGTTCTTGTAACTCTTTTTTATTTAAAACACATAACTTTGAAAATGTCTTTTCGACCTCGAATCTAGAAATCGGGCCTTACCCTAAAAGAATTGGTTCTGTAAGACAAAATCGGGCCTTACCCTGTAAGGCTGTAACCGGTCCTTGTGTCAGGCGTCTTTAACTGATTCGGCTTTTTACCAATCACAGTCATTTTTAGTCCGAACTCGGTTAATTCGGACTTTTATGCATCTCTAATAAAACCCGTACATTTTCTTATATCGCTTTTAGCCCCCCCTCCTCTAAATTAATTTCCTGACTCCGCCCCTACTTATACAAATCAACTTCATATTTGTTCCCATATGTAAATAACAACTTTGGTTGGGCCAAGCTTGTAAAATTGAAATTTCAGCCCAACCCAATGGTTGGGGGGTTCTTGTGAGTCCATGTATGCTATAGATTAGAGATGTTGAAATCGGGTCGGGTTAATCCAAGAACTGGTTATAAAGATTTTGAAATTTCAAAGTCCGGCTCGAGTTCAAGACATTCAAAACCGGTGCTAAGGAGTTTGGATAAACAGCTTATACCGGTGCCAAACCGGTAATAAGAAGTTTTTTGAAAAAGTTAAACCCTTCTGACTTATAATAAGATGATAAGTGCTTTTGTAGAAAATCATAAGTTGTTTCAAATAAGCAATCCCAAACACCCCCTAATTATCATACATATTTTATAGATTTTTTTTACAAGATTTTAAAAAAATTCGAAATTTTCATGAACTTTTTTCATGGAAGTGCATTATTTAAAGTGAAATTTAATATTGTATTTCAAAAATAGTAATTAAATAAACATTATTAACATTTTTTGTGTAAAAAAATTAGAAACCAAGCTCGGGACTGGATTTGGAACGGGACTAGTTACCCGACCTATGATCAATTCTAGGATTTTTGGTTGGGACCGACAAATCGATTTTAAAGGGACCAATTGGGACGTTTTTTGCAGAACGCTATGCCAATATTGTAATTTCTAAATTACAGAGACAAAAATTGTTATCTTTTACAACCTACAGGGACCAAACTTGTAGTTTATTCAAACTATGTTATTTAAATTCATATAAACAATATATTAATATAAAATATAATTGACGCAAGGTAACATGTGTCTGGGTGGTGTAGTCGGTTATCACGCTAGTCTCACACACTAGAGGTCCCCGGTTCGAACCCGGGCTCAGACATTTTTAATTTTTATATATATAATAAATGCCTTAGGGATATTATTGTAATTTCACTGCTAAGCTGAATCAGACCTTTTACTTTTCCTTTTATATATTTTTAGCTACCGTACAATAAATTCAAAAAGGGTAAAAGCTTTGTTGCATCATATATTCAACTCGAAAGGGTAGTTTCGTAATTTTCTCATTAAGTTGAATACGACCTCGAAAATTTGCACACGCCAAGGATCAAAACAAACCGAACCTAACTTTATTGAATCCCCTGGTCCCATAATTAGAATTCGGATTTTGATCTTTAACCTCAACGAAGCTATTATTGTTTATGTTTTTTTAAGTATATAATATTTATATATGGCAAATACAACAAATAAATTCACACACTCTCCTCACATTTGGTGAGGTTTGAACCTCTGATCTCTTAGGAGGCCAAAGACTACGAAACCGATAGGCCAAAGACCCTTTGGTTATTATTGTTTATGTTTGGCAAAGACGAATCGTATAACTTTTTTAAGTTGAAAACAAGTCCCTCTTGAACTTAAAAGTCAAAAACCGACTCTAATTTGAGATTAAAGGGATATTAAGATTAGAAATAACTAACAACAAGGGTGGTGCCTGATTGGTTTGAGTTTGGGTTCCAAAGATCAAAAGGCCCTGGAGGTCTCAGGTTCAAATCCACGGAAAGGTAAGAATCTCCTTGTCGCCACGAATGTTCAGATGCGGTGACTCTGGGCTACCCGCAAAGCAGGTGGTCGCTCTGTAATTAGTCGGCTCGCATAGCAAGTTGAATATCCAGGTTAATCGAAAAAAGGATTACGAATAACTAAATAACAACGAAAACGGAACGAAGTCCTAAAGTACAACTAAAGCGAAATTTTGACTTTCAAAGTTATATTTTTATATAAAAAGTACGAGAACAATTTCGATGATTAAAAGGGAAATAAAACTGTATCGATTTAATCTTGAGTAGTTGAAAAGAACCATCTTTGACTTCAAAAGTCAAAGATTTAACTACTTGTCAACCTAAATGTACTCCTTGAATTCCATCTCCAATTAAACATCCCTTATGCTTTAACTACTTGTACCTTAACTACCTATGCATTAAACAGTTGTACATTAACTACCAACATTCATAGCATAATGTCATCATAATTCATTCCTAAAAGAAACAAAGCTATAGTAGCTCAGTTATAGTTGTACCGTACAAGCATACAAAGCATTAGTAATGGAATTGTACAAAATTTTAATGCACTGGTATTTTATCTGCAAGCAAGCAATGCGATGGAAGAAATCTGGTATAAAGTAGTTGGTAGAAGATAAAACCAAACGAAACGAGCTCGTCATATTTGACTTCTACTCTGAAAGAGTTGGCTGTTTTCATGAATACCTGGACATATAATGATAATGTTAATCTAAATCTCGATTTCTGTTTAACGTAAACTTTGGCAGCATGACGGGTAGTTTTGTGTTGTTGCCTCCTTGTTGGCACACTCTACTTATCCTAGAACTGCAATCTCTAGTGGCACAAGATAATCTTCTAGTCAATCCGACCTGTAAAGTATCCAACCATAACGCGTTGCATGGGCGGACCTATAGTGGTGCATACGGTAACACATGCCACCGTATTACTCCTAAGTCGAAATTTTATTTTTTTTAGGTTCGTAAAAGGTGTAACCTTATTAATTTGTAGTGTGTCACCGTATGTATTTTGAATCTACAATGAGAACACGTTTTATTTGGTAGAGTTGGTTTGCAAGATTTTTACTCCACCATGGACCCGAGTTTGAATACTGCTAGTGCCATTTCTTAGTCAAATGGTATCACCGTTTGAAAAAGAAAAAAAAAATCTGTATATTCTTATAGTTAAATGGTCCCTGACACGTCGACGTTCTCCATTTTTCGAGTTTTAAACTTTTAACCATTAATTAGAGAGATACAAGCCCATAAAACATTTATTGAAAGCAAATAATGGGCCTTTATTAAGCCCAAGGAAATTCGGCCTAGGATTTAAAAATATTAACCATTTAGTTACTATAACCGATCGGTTCGATTCTAATAAAAATAACATACCTTCGAGTGTACAAATTTTCTTTTTTGTTTTTTTATTAACCTGGATATCCAACCCGTTATGCGAGCCGACTAATCCCTTGGGCGACCACATACTTTGCGAGTAGCCCGGAGTTACTACATTTGAACCTCCGTGGCCACAAATGGATTCTTATTCCTCCTTGAACCTACGACCTTCGGACACTTTTGACCTTTGGAGCCAACTTAAACAATCAACCATCACCCTTGTGGTTCGAGTGTACAATTTATTGAAATTTGGTGTGACATTTAGTGAAACATATGTTTGTTGGCAACATCGTATTTGATATGACAACTCGAGTTTTAGTTATCGCCCTTCACATTATGAAAAACCTGATGTGAATAATCCAACAAAAAGTTTTAGAAATCATCGAATGATTTGATGGGAATCATACAACTTCTTCATTAGAAGTGAGAAAAAGCCTTCAAACAAACTTCTATTTTACGCATTGTCTTTTTACAGTGAGAGAATGATCGATGATTTCTTTAAGTTCTACAATTCCAATCAATATCAGTACTGTAAGCCACTTATGACTTATTAGGAATGAATTTTTATAACAGAAATTATTAAATCAACATTACTGTTTAGGCTGGGGGGTGTCATGATGCTCCTCACACTGACACTATATCTTACTCCGTTTTTTCAAGTTTCACTGAAAACTGCATTTTTCTTCGTTGTTTCTCTTGTAAAGTTGTACTTCGACATCTACGATAGAAACATGGATCCGAATATTTCAAGGAGTTTCAAAACATATACAAACAAATCAGATCAAACATCGGTTACAATGTGTAAAATCAGTAAATCTGTAAGCAACATTAATTCTTGATTTAATCTTGACTATCCCCACAAGACACAACATTCCAAGTGCTCCCATAGTGGAGGGCAAAAAGGGTATTTCACAATCATGTTGTTTGTTGACAAATGGCTTGGCAAAATCAACAACTTGTGCATTTGCTAATGGAGTTGACCATCATTCAAGTTGATATGTGTAGGGTAAAAAAGACATAAAAGGACCTTTATCGGCATGCTAAAGCCCTCAAGATTCTTGATTTCATGCTTATACGAAATGTGATCATATGATCAGAACCATAAGCAATCGAACATACCCCCAGAACTTGTTGGCTAAAAGAGGATAAAGAAATCCATGCATTTAACGATGGCTGCAATGATCATGTTCAGAGTAGAATATAATTTTTACTGCATGATGTGTAATTCGTTAAAGCAGTATCATTTCGAAGGTGATCATCTTTAACCTAAAAAGGGGTTTATAGAAGAAAGGAGTAAAAGATAAACACCCAACTAAGCCTTTAATCATTGTTATACATAATACAAAGCTAATTCAACTTTGATCTCCTCTATTTTACCAATTTACAGTTTGGAATCGTACACTTCGAAAATGTGCATTTCAGTCCTTGATAGGGATAAGGGACAATATGTACGTAACTGATCGGATTTAAGGAACTTCAGAGGATGACATGGACTTTAACGTTGCATATATAACACTGTAATTAGTTATTTGAATTAGAATCAACATGGTTTTTCATAATATAGTTACTAAGATCGTTTGAGTTGAATTGTCTGATAAAAGTCAGCATTTGTACTCAAAAGTTTTCTTCTTTTAAAATTTTGACACGAACAACACGTGCTCATCCAATTTTTTGGATCACGTCTCGTCATCTTCAAACGTAAGGTTCAGTTCATGACAAAGACCATAACTGAACTCCGTAAAAGAAACAACATGGGTTCTTGTATCTGGCTTTTCAAGATTGAGTTAATACGTGAAAATCTTGAGCTGGATTAAATAATCAGTTGGAGCTAAGTTGTGAGAAGAATTGTACTTTATGTGCAAAAATGTGAAAAGGGAAAACTTATGGTTCAAAAGTGTACTTGATGGTAAAAAGAGAGGTATCAAAGTGTAACAAACACAAAAAGAGTAATTGATGACTCGCACAAAGCAAAACATGATGAAGAGGATCCAATGGAAAGTCATAAACCGGTAAACCGGTTTTGCCTTTAAATATATAGGGTTGAGTTTACATGAAATCAAAGGTTTTTTGTGAGACCCTAAAATCAATTTATCTTTATTGATCAACTTTATAAATTAATGATCTAATGATCTAAAGTTGTACGGTGATAATTTTATAATTATTGAAAAATCTCGTGGCAATTTTGTGATTATGAATGTTCAGATTGTAGATCTAATTCAAGGGTTGAAAATTGGTCTTACGGTCTCACGAAAAACCCTTGGTCTCACATGATCCCAAGTCTCTCTCTCTCTCTCTCTCTCTCTCTATATATATATATATATATATATATATATAAAATAACAATTATATATTTAAAAAAATTAAAAATCATATATTTATATTTATATTTTATCACGATTATATCAATTGTAATCTAATTTCAAATAATCACAAATTTTTATATCATCAATTTAGCTAAAATTGTCTATTTAGCTTCAGTTATTTTAATAAATAGCACATAAAAAACAATTTAATTGATACTATTATAAAAATACAAATAAATAAATCAGAAAATATTTAATAGCAGATAAAAATAATTTAATTGATATTATTTAATTGATTTTAACATGTCTTTGACTTTCTTAAAGTCAAACTTATAATCAGAACGATAAACATCTGGACTCATATCCATCAAAGTAAAATATAAATAATTAGGAAATGATCATGGTATAAAATATCTGACATAAATTCACGAAACGACACAGTCTAATTTTCTAAACTTGAATGAATCGTTCACAAACCCTGTCAGCAAACGATATCCCAGTTCTTTTTTCGTCATAAATATAGTTTATATAATTCAATGTACTTAAAGAAATAATCTTCCAATACGGTTTGGATCTGTGTGTATGCACAAAATCAAGAAACACCACCATCTGTTTTCTGAAAGCCGAATGAATCGTCCATGAACTCTCTTGACATAAAACTTTTGAAATCTTTTTTGTGTTACAAACGATCTGAATGCATCCAAATAACCGGCTTTTTGTAGATGTAATGAATATGTATGCATAAAATCAAGAAGCATAACCATCTATTTTCTTGAAACCGAATAAACTGTTCAATAAATCTATCAACGCACAACTCCCGAGTCTTTCTTTTTGCAACTAAAGATTCTAACACAGTTTGAATGCTTTCAAACAACACATTTTTTTGAAGTCGACATGAATATATATATATATATATATATATATATATATATATAGTTCTAATGAGAATGAGAGGTAAGATGAGAAGTGTAAGAAGTGTAAGAAGTGATCTCCATCTTGGATGCATATTAGGATGAGATGCACCGAGATACATCAGATCAAAAATCTCGTGAGAAGTGCAATTCATGAGTGGACAAGAGATTAAAATGATCAAGGGTCTAGATTTTTTTTTACGTTTATCACTTTAACTCTAATTCTTGTACAATTTTTTGTCGATGTATATAAGTAAAAAAGAAAATGGGTTGTAAGTATGATTAGGGAAGGACAAATTTGAAATGTGTCGAGACTTTTAGTCAAAGGAGACAGAGGGCACAGGGGAATGTTTGTGGACTCAATAACTAGAAAAGCATGACATAGCAAGGGGTACTACTCCTTTCTTGTCCAACCCAAAATACATATATATATATATATGTATATATATATGTATATATATATGTGTATATATATATGTATATATATATGTATATATAGGGGAGCGATCAAATGCAAATAACTCAATTTGTACAAACCGTGCAAACCGCATTCAAGCAATCATAATTTTTCATTTTGTTCATTTTTTTTGTAATTATGAGAGGTTGATTAATCATTTTTATTGTGGAGGGTGTTAATCATAGATATTATCATCTTCATTATTTTAATTTTAGAGAAACACATGAAACAGTTTCATTAATGTTAGAGAAATACATGAAACAGTTTCATTAAGTATTATATGAAATAATTTCACAACCATATATGAAACAACCTCATCAAAAAAAGTATTATATGAAACAATTTCACAAGATTAAACAATTTCATGAAAAAATTTCATAAGATTAAACAATGAAATCGACAGATGAAGATGGTTTGCACGGTTTACACAAATGAGGGCAGTTTTCATATGATCACTCCTCTGTATATATATGTATGTATATATATATGTATATGTATATAGGGTTGGGTTCATGTGAGACCAAAGGTTTTTCGTGAGACCCGTAAGACCAATTTATGTTCATTGATCAACTTTATAAGTTAATGATCTAATAGTCTAAAGTTGCACGATGGTAATTTTGTGATTATTGAGAAGTCTCGTAGCAATTTTGTGATTATGAATGTTCAGATTGTAGATCTAATCCAATGGTTGAGAATTGGTCTTACGGGTCTCACGAAAAACTTTTGGTCTCACATGATCCCAAGTCTATGTATATATATATATATGTAGACTTAGGATCATGTGAAACCAAGGATTTCTTGTGAGACTTGTAAGACCAATTCTCAATCATTAGATTAGATTTACAATCTAAATATTCAAAATCACAAAATTGTCACGAGACTTCTCAATAATCACAAGATTGTCACCATGCAACTTTATACCATTACATCATTAGTTTATAAAGTTGATCAATAAACATAAACTGGTCTTACGGGTCTCACGAAAAACCTTTGGTCTCACGTGAACCCAACCCTACATATGTATGTATGTATGTATATATATATATATATATATATATCAATGTTTTTCACCTTAAAAAAACAACAATATGTTTGATCAAATGCTTTTTTTCTATTAGTATGCTTTTTCAATTATTGGTGGTTTTAAAAATTGTGAAATCAACTACAAGAGTGGTGTCCGATTGATTTGAACTTCAGTTTCAAAGGTTAAAGTGCATGGAGGTCCCAAGTTCGAATCCAAGGAGGAATAAAAATCCTCTTTGTGGGTTCGGAGGTTCAAATGCAATGAATCCGGACAACCCACAAAACGAATGATCGCCCTGAGATTAGTCGGTTCGCATAGCAGGTTTCAGGTTAATAAAAAAATGTGAAATTAAAAACACTAAGGGTGCGTTTGGTTTGCAGGAATGTTTCTGAGGAATTTGGATTCCCAGGAGGGATTTGGATTCCATGGGATTTGGATTGGATTTGATTTAAAATCCATTCTTGTGTTTGGTTTGCAGGATTTGGACATAATATGATCATAGTGTATACCATGAACTTCAACTATATATCAACCAGAATCATAAAACAGCATATAGAAGTTGACTAGAAATAGCAAAATTCCTATGATCATGCATCTGAAGAATCAGTTTAAGCAAGCATATAGCAATGATTTACCTGCTGAGAGTGATGCGAGAAGGGAGCACCGGTGAGACGACCCTAGGGCACAGCTTCGCAAGGGACGGGAAGGAAGCACCGGCGATGGAAGGGAAGCGATGGAAGGGAAGCGACGGGAAGGAAGCAGGAGGAAGCACCGGCGATGGAAGGGAAGCGATGGAAGGGATTGGATTTGAAATCCCGACCCTTTGCAAAGGATTTCCAAATCCTGCATACAAGGGATTTTAATCAAATCCCTGGATTCCAAATCCCTTCAATTTGGCAAACCAAACACAAGATTGGAATGGATTTCAAATCCAAATCCCCCCTAAATCCATTCCAATCCCGCAAACCAAACGCACCCTAAGAAGTATTAAATACAACTGGTGTTTCATATCTTTTCATTGAATTAATGTACTTTGTAGATAATAATAAAATACAGATTAAAATACTGCTTTAAATATAAGTTGCCTTCATTAGTTGTGAACATTTGTTAAGAAATACGATCATTTAATCATTAAATCATAAACTCTCTTTTTCCAATCTTGTTATTACACGAAAAGAATCAAAATACTGTTTTCAATATCATAAACTCTTTTATTAGCCTCTTATATCTGATTCATTAATAGGTAACGCCATTTAGACTGTTTGTTTTATCCAATTTTTCAGAGCCACTTATGTCTTATTGTCGTCGTATCTGCTAAGAGGTAAACCAACCTCTTATTTGCCTCTTATTGTTCTTTAAACCCTCAACAATGACGTTTCTTAATCGATTAACCTTAGTCGATCATTTCTCTCAGTCAATCCTTACCAAATCAATCATCACATCTCTCAATTGATGTATTTTAATAGGATTTAAATGTGTTTACGTTAATGACATGTTTTCATTTAAATGAATGCTAATGATATAATTTAGATGTAAATTTCGTAATGGTGATGAATAAATATGTGAAACTGTATAAATCTTATTTATAAATTCAACAATATAACTTTTTAATGAGGTAAAATAGACAATTTAAATAAATTCAGACATATACCAATTTACAAAAACAAACAACCTTATTGATTCAGATTTCAAACGTCAGCACCATCTCTTATAAATCAAAAGTGAAATAAGACTTCAGACTTTAGCACCTCTTAAAAAATAAACGTCATCTGACACAACGTGATACAGTGATTGTACCTGATACTTATTAATTAATCATAATGGTAATAATAATTGATTTTTATTGCTTGGTAAATTGTTATTAAAATTATTCCTCATAAAAATAAGTAGCAACCACTCAAACAAATTATTTGTTTTATTTTTTTAATATTATATATTGAGGTTGGTTATCATACAACCTTTTACATTTATACAACAAATACAATTAATTTCAACCGTTCATTTAATTTGATAAATATGTGATTTTATAAAAGTTTTGATTGTTTCTTAATATAAAGTATTGATCATAATTAATGAACTATATTCATCTTCTATAAATTCAAATCATAATAAATAAACTTTCATCATTTCTATAAATATCTTAATTAATTGGGTTGCATTAGTTGTACAAATAGACATGGTTGTATTTTAAATATACCCTATATATATATATATATATATATATATATATAGGGATGAGTTCAAATAAAAATCATTCAATTTGTAAAAACCGTAAAAACCTCATTCAACCAATCATAATTTTTTTTTTCTTTTTTTTGTAATTATGAGAGATTGATTAACCATTTTTATTATGAAGGGTGTTAATCATGAATATTATCATCTTCATTATTTTAATTTTAGAGAAATACATGAAACAGTTTCATTAAAATTTCATTAAGTAGTATATGAAACAATTTCATAACCACATATGAAACAACTTCATCAAAAAAAGTATTATATAAAACAATTTCACAAGATTAACAATTTCATAAAAAAAATTCATAAGATTAACGACGGATGAGAGTAGTTTTTACGGTTTTTACAAATTGGAGTGGTTTTCATTTGATTGCTCCTATATATATATATATATATATATATATATAATTATTATTATTTTAAAAAAGGTCACGATGGTTAATCATCATATTGAGATTAAAGATAAGCAATGATAGCTGAGGGTGACATATTAATTAAATAATAATTAAATTAATTAATTAATTAATTTAAAGAATACTCAAATACACTCACTAATCTACTTTTTATTTCACATTAAGTCCCTCTTTTTTGGGATTCTTTACAGGTTGCCACATAATTTTAAAAAAAAATCCACTTTATGTTATTGATTGACTTTTTTGAACTGTTATTTTGACTTCTCTTTTCAAACAAACTGTTTTTTTGAAAAACAGTATGTTATATGTCTTTAAAATGAACGCTTTGAAAGAACAGATGTCAGAATTTCTGTTGGGTTCGTCCAAAATTACTGCCTATTGCTAACCATACCAGTATTTTTTTGTTGTTTTCACATAATCGATTGTTGGTTTCAGTGAAAAGTCGAGTATCAAGATTCAAAAAGTCAAAAAACGCTCGTAATGTTTTGATTGATTGAGATTTCATACCAAATGAGGCATTTTACAACAAATATTAATGTTTTTATCCTTCTGACACGATATATACCAACTAATTCTAAGCTTTTTGTGAAATATCCAGTAAGTCACATTTTCAAAGTAGAACTGTTATCGTTCATTCAGTCAACGCTCCACTGTTGACTTATTAAGCAAATCCACATATCAAACTTGATCACGAGATCTTAAAGTTACCCTGATAAAATCTTAAACAAAACCAAGTAAATTTGATTGATTTATTATATTATATCAGTAGAATATCAAGAAAATTTAACTGGTTTATTATATCGTATCAGTATAATATCAGAAATAATGGGTATTATGCTTTTGGTTGTACAAGAGGTGAAAAGGGAATCTCAATGATGAAACAAACTACCAAATACTAAAACTCCATGTCTAGAAATTTAAAGCATTTGTCATTTGCCCCCACCATTTTTCTTTTGGAAACCAAGATTATGAAGGCAAGTTTTTCAAAAAGAAAAAGAAGAGAATGTGATGTGCTTTTTTCCAATGCCCACATGATCCTAACAACTCTCCATCCCTACCCAAATCTTACATTTTCAATCAAAAGTTTCTTCAAGATTTTATCAAGATTATAATCAGTATTCTGTATAAACCGATGTAGTAACATGCACTGACGATGTTCAGTTGCGAGTTTGGTGATGTATCCTCGAAAGATCTTGGAGCAATACGTTTATCTAGGGGTTGTTTGTTTACCTCTTAATAGTTCTATTAAAAGGCAGTTTCTGAGTCATTAAAAGGTGAATCTTGTTTGACAAAAGAAAAGTCTGCCTCTTAATGGTTTTAAAATCCTCTGAATGATTTTACATAATGGACCTCCCTTAACCATTTAGTACCCTAATTTCATTGTAAACAATTACCAAACAATTATATTTCATTTTGCACTATATCATGAGAGTTTCTTAATCATTCTGACCACTTAATAATTCTGCACTAAACCATTCAGCAACTACCAAACAACCCCTTAGAGAGGATGGAAATACCCTTTTGAAGTTTGAAATTATGGTATCCTTTCGGTTTTTCTGTGGGCATACATTATAGTATTAAGGTAAAAACAATTAGTTATATGATATTATAAATAGTTGAAAGAAAACAAGTAGAATCAAAATCATTGGTATTTCTTTTCGTAGACTATGCTCGAGAACACACCTGACTTTACAACTCAATGTCCTATGCTTCAAATATTTTATTATGTAAAAAAGGGTATGACGTCACTTTCTGGAGCGACTCCACTGTGACTATATCGGTACCACGACCATCATAGAGGAGGAAAACCGTGTGTTTTGAGGAGGTGGGTGGTGCCCATCCTCTTTAAAGATTTTAGCTAACATATCCATCTACTTTAAAAAGGGTGCTAGATTATCCATTAACACAATATGCATTACAACGATTGATGACTACTCGAAAGAAAAGTTAAATTAAGGGAGTAACAGAATACCCTTTGAAAGTCCAAAACTACAGTTTCATTTTTGAACCTTTCTGATAATCATATGATTCAGTATTAGGGTCTATATGAACTTACTTGTTAAACGATGTTTTGGAATAATCTTTCGTGCAACAAGCTAGAGAACACGTACACTTGGATAATATCCATCAAATCACCCCATTTTTTCTTAGAAATGTGACATATCATCCATGTTGTTAATGTAAAAAAAAAAAAGCTGACCTTGTAAGTAAAATAATACAGTGGTTATATTCTATATATCATAATCAGAGACGTAATGACACTCGTAGTAATGACGTCACCACATAGATTAGTGAAAAACTCATATTAGCACATTAAGTGCTAATTAAATATACCAAAATAAAGAAACCAAGATAAGAATAATAAATTAAAAAAAAAAGAAACTTTTGGGTTATTGTGCCTTTTTTGGAAAGTGGGAGGGTAAAAATTGAAAATATAAAAAGCCATGTGATAAAAGCGGCTTTCCTTCTCTTATAAAGCGACCACGCCCGTTTGGCTTGCAATCATGTGGTCTACTTTGTTATAATTTCTTCTTCACACTTCCCTATACTTTTGCTTATTTGCCTTGTCCCCCCTCTTAACAATTTTTTTTACATTCTTCTATGCAAATGTTGCTACTTTTCCAAAAATACCCTTTTATCAAGATCGGGACATGTATCCCATGGCTATTGGTGGGATCGAATAGAAAATCAGATGTTATGTCTATTTTACTTCGTCAATAGGTGTTATAAAAAGAGTCATGTTTGTACATACACATATCTGTAACTGGTAATCCTTTAGTTGGCTTATACTGTCTCGTCTCAAGAGCATGATTTGAGAGTATCTTAGGTGCACAACGGCCTGCTAAGAGACTGTATTAAGAGTCTAGTGTTCACAAGCAGCCTGTTGTTACTCAAAAGAAATTGTGATGCCATATTGCGGTTGCTAGACTTGAACCCTGACATGGTTATGTAAGTATATTGTGACGGAACCGACTGTGCTACATCATGAGAGCTAGGGTGATCTTATGTTCTTATAGAATCTTAGCTCCCATAATTATTAAAAGAGCAGTCGTGCCTGTGCAAACAAATATTTGTAATCGGCAACCTCTAAGTTGACAAACACCACCCTTCTCAAGAGCATCATCTGAGAACAAGACATGTCATATTGGCCTGCTAAGTGACTGAATTAAGAGTCTATTGTTTACAAAGAGCTCGATACTCAAGAAATTTCTAATGCCCACGTTGCGGTTACTAGACTCGAACCCTGACCTTTTTATGCAAGAATACTACCTCATAACCGTTTGTGCTACATCATAGGAGCTTGCCTCATGTTACATTATCACAGACCTTACTATCAAAACCCTGATAATAAACACCTCATATATGAAGTAACCTTTCTGTTACTTCTACTCTTATATTGTAAAAAGATTCACTGGGTTTTTGGGATCACGAAATTTGTAATTTTGAGATTCAGATGTTAGTATTTATTGTATGACAACATTATCACAAATGGTTTAGTTTCATTTGACATTGGAATATGTATGTTTCATGATCAGGGTTTGTTTGTACTTCACGTATTTCTTTATTTCTTTGACATTGATTTGGGTTTAGTATAATGTAAAATGGGGTGAAAGTACAAAGAAAAGTGTTAATCACATCTTTTGAGGCAAAACGACCCGATCATAAACAATACACAAATTTTAAAGTGTGAAAAAGATGTTATTGTTACTTAATTACACTCAACTTTACCAATCTTCAGATGGTAAAAAGATAATACATCAAAACACAATAATTAAGATGGAGTCAAAACCAGTCGTGAGGTTAATCATTCAAACCTAAGCATGCAACTTCTCGAACTTATATACATTCGTATGTAAATTAAATAGCAAATTGCATGAAAAAATAACGTACTTTAACTTGATTCATATTTTGAGTAACGTACTTTCAAAACCTCCATTTAAGTACTCAGGTAACTGGTTGAAGACTAATTTTAGATTAAAAAATTAATGTCACTAACCACGTCAACAAATAATACTTAGTTGGATACCACAACATTCGCTACATCAGCATGATAACCGGTTATGCTTCAACCGGTTACCCGAGTACTTAAATATTTAAAACTTTACATCTTATGTACCAAAATGAAAGTTTTCAAAGTACGTTATCTAAAATAAAAATCAAATTAAAATACGTTAATTTTTCATGTAATGTGCCCTAAATTTAACAAGTCAAAACGGGCTGGTAAGATTGACCTGTCAATCATATAAATAACTAATGTATTAAATATGATAACAAACAGTATATTATTAAAGTCATAATATAAGTTTTGTATAAAATATTTTAAGATCATAATAAAATAAACCCTCATCATTTTCATAAATATTCAGATCATAATAAAATAAACTCTCATCATTTTCATAAATACATTAACTGAATGAGTTGTATATTTGTAACAGCTACATGGTTTGTATATTTATAACAACTACATGGTTTCATAGTTACTTTGAAAAACAAATTTTTTTAGAATTATACTTCATTTATCTTAAAATAAGTGTTCACATTTGAAATGACACATAGTTTTATGTCTACATAATTATTAACATCCATAGTTATTACTAAAAGGTTTTTGGCTTAGTGGTATGTGAGTCTTTGACCTTCTAAAAGGTCAGGGGTTCAAACTTCACTAAAGATGAGGATGATGATGTGTGAAATGACATGTTTACCCTTATTTAATCTATTTTCACAACTTTTAAATATTATACATTAACTAATGATAAATTTGAGAATTTAATTATCTACTTTTGAAAGTGAACACTTATTTTGATACAAATATAAATAAAAATACGAAATAAATAATACTTTTTATTTTATTATGTTCGAAAAAAGGACCCGCTCGTGCGGACAGACCACTGAGGTTATATTATTAGTTAAAATAGAATAATTAAGTTTAATTAAACTAATTAATGGGCTAAAAGACAAAACAGATTTTACAAAATGACCATACAACCCCTGTAGTTTTCTAAAGTTAATATCGTTTGTCCGGAAAAAGAAACCTACACCCGTTATTTGTTTTTACCTAAGGCTTATCGAAACTGTGAGCATCAGCATGTAGGTTCCAGATCCAAGTGGTAATTTCAGGGAATAAATCCTCCTCAATCTGTTGCGGGTCGAGAGCTCTTTCTCCTTCCCCCTCTTCAAACTCAGATTCGTCTTTTTCATAGTCAAATCTCTACAAAAAAGCCTTTGTCATTAAGGGGTCGTTTACCAAACACTTATCCGGTAAGTGTTTACCGATAAAATTTAACATTATTATTTATTTACCGAGTAAGATTTTAGTTCATCAAAACGACATCGTATGCAATAATTTACCCGGTAAGCGATTACCATGGTAAAAGTCGTCGCCTTCACTTACCGGGTAAGATTTTTTATTCTTGTCAATATTCATTCGGTGAGGTAATGTTACTTGGTAAGCGCTTACCTGGGTAAGCGCTTACCTGGGTAAGCGTTTACCTGGGTAAGCGTTTGGTAAACGACACCTAACATTTTCATTTATTTTGATCATTTTTGTTAACTTTTAAACATCTTAAACTAGAGTTGTTCATGGGCGAGACGACCTGTTAGACCCGGCTCATCCGGCCCACTAGAAATACGGGATTGGACAATCATTTTCGAGAAAATGGACGGGTCCGGGTTTGTCCGTTAAAATTAACGAGCGGACATGAGCAATGTAAAAATAAATATGGACAACCCTGTCCGGCCCGTTTATGTTTTCTAATTAATATTTTTTCACCATAAATTAAAATTATATACTATATTTTAAAATTAAATTATTAAAGTTATAAGATGGGAGTTGGGACTCTTTGGTTTTTCTTGAGAACCCAAAAGGCTATACATTATCGTTGTCAGCATCTTTATGTCAAAAGTCTTAATCGATCAACAATAGATAAAGTCAGTAGTTGCTTAAAATTTTAATTGGCAGTTTTTCCTTTACTATTTGGTTCCACGTTTGCAATTAAGAGTTACACTTTTTAGGCACCCGTTAACCCGTGGACAAGCCCGACCCGTTTATAGGACGGTAATGACAAGTTGTCTAGCCCGAAAAAGGGCTTGAATTTACAATATTAGGTCTGTTGAACAAAAAAAAAACAAGTTAGGCATGGTCTGGACCCGCAAATGATCACCTCTAATTTAAACTATGTTCTGTAAGAAACATTATACAAAATTGTAACACAAATTTACATTGGGTTCAAAAGATCAGTAACAAAAAGAAAACTTTGTTTGTTAAATGTAAATCATAAGTTTGAAAATTAAACCTTTTTTGTAAGGATTTTTTAGAATAAAAAAAAAAGTTAAACAAATGTAAAAAGCTACATGAAAGCAATTCTTTCCACTATTGTGAGATATGATACCAGAAGATCGACATAAAACCTGTAGTTGGAATTATGCATTATTTTCTTTCTGAATAAATAAAAACAGGTATTATAATGGAATAGACTGAACAAGTTCCCAAGTTGTTTATGGAGCAGCAGAAACATGGTTAACATGCAAACTTATGAACATATTGTAAACCATATGAAATCAGAAATTTTAGGCACTTACCTGTTATTTTAAATCATTCTTTAAAAAAAACTATTTTAGTTGTATTATTACAAGTATTCTCCTAGCGACACAGATTAAATAGTTTCCTAATCTTTTTAGGTATAAACAGTGTATTAGGAAATAGAATAAGTCACTGTATTTTTGCATGTTTCCAAGTATATATATTTGAAAATAAAATTTACTGGTTACGTTTTATGATCTTGTAATCATATTACATTGTTTTCTCGAATTACAATCAAATGGTTTAACATATATATATATATATATATATATATATATATAGGGTTGGGTTCACATGAGACCCGTAAGACCAATTTATGTTCATTGATCAACTTTATAAGCTAATGATCTAATGGTCTAAAGTTGCACGGTGGCAAATAGAACAAATAAACTAACGCACCCTCCTTACCTTTAGTGAAGTTTAAACCCTTGACCTTGTAGGAGACCAAAGACTCACATATCGCTAGACTAAATGCCCAATACTCTATCATGGTGCGATTGTTACAGATTAGTAAGTTTACAAAGGGGATGTTCATTCAAGATATTTGATCTATAACGGGTTTTTAAGGTTATAGATCCTATTCATTTTTCTCTTAATCAACTTAATGGTTTATTTGTTGAGTCATTAAGCCACATTTTTTTTGCTTAATTATTAAGCAATACCTAAAAATGATTGAATGGGTAAACCATTACGTATTTGATGTCCATATTCAGTAATTATTAATAACATGTCTTAATAGAATCAACACAATGATTATTACAAACATCATATTATAGGTTATGTGAAAAAGGGTGCATTCTTCACCCCGTTTCCATCCCTATCCAAACACAATGATTATAAACCTTGATCACCCGTTTAATCCAAAATCAGTATCAGCAGACATAAAATCATGAGAACTTAACAGATACAACAATCAAATTGTTTTTCCCTAACTGCTAAAAATGATAGCTAGCCTCTCGCTGTGTGAAGTCGATTGGCTTGTTTCGTTAAGGAACTGCATGATTTATTAACTGTTAAAACCAATGTAATCTGTACCAATAAAAACTGATTATCTGTATAGTTTTTTGCAGAGAGCCTTCTAACATATCAAAAGAGCTGAACAGTATTAATTTTAAAAAACCGAATTGCTTTTACGATGTTCTGAAAGTTCATGATATTTATAACGATTTTCAAAAACAGTCGTAAGTTAGAGTCGTGTCTTGTCTAGACCCGTGTATCGTCTTAAGTTGAAATACCTGAAACTTTTAAACATGAAAACTAAGGGTTGTTATTGTAAACAAGGAAAACATGAGGGGTGAAAGTGTAAACTTCACAAAGATGAAAATCATTCTCTTGGTGTTCCCCCGAAATTTACTCAATATCGCTTCCATGACTTGTACCTTTCAAACATGGTTCTACTTTTCTTTGTTTTTTTTTTTAATTATTTATTATTACTATAAATACATCAATAAAAATCCCCTCGACCACAGAGGTTCAAATGCGGTGACTTCTGGTTACCTACAAAGCAAGTCGATGCAACAAAAATTTTAAAGAAGCCAAATGGTTTTTGAGCTAGCGGTATGTGAGTCAATAGTTATTGACCTCTTAGAAGGTCAAGGGTCTAAACATCACCAAAGGTGAGGAGGGTGTGTGAATATATTTGTTCTATTTGTCATATATATATTATATACTTCAAAAAAATATTAAACAACAAAACCCAAATCGGATATATAACTACAAAATAATTACTAAAACTGATATAACAAAGGAAAAAATTATGTTGAAATTGGATAAAAAAATTTGATTATCAGTAATCTCAACCAACCTTACACAGAACCTGTCTTTAAGGATATCAACGTAAAGGAGCATATTTAGATCACTTAAAGGTTTAAGCTAACAGGGGCCTAAAATCGAAACCAGAACTTATCTTATATTTGGAAAGAAAAAAAAAGTTTCATCCTTTTATTAACTGATCTATGTTTCAGAAGCAAATTTTGTTATGGGTCGTTTATCAAATGCTTACCCAGATAAGTGCTTACGGCAAAATTCAACATTATCATTTACTTACCGGGTAAAATTTTAATCCACCAAAACAGCATTATATGCAACAATTTATTCGATAAGCACTGACTCTGCTATCTTCATTTATGGAAAGAATAAATGTTAATATAAAGTATTCCCAACATCCAACATGAAGACATACTTACACCTCTTCTCTTTTATGTCTTTTTTGATCTATAAATACACACACCACCCACCATCTCTTCTATAATCTCCACTCTCAACCTTCCATGTTTCATTAACTCCCAACACACATCTTTTAAAACCTATACATATAGAGAGAGAGAAAGTAGAGAGAGAGAGAGAGAGTAGCAGCCATGGATGATCAAGGCCATGAGAAGGTGGTGGAGACTGTGTTAGTCGGAAACTATATCGAAATGGAGGCCGAAGGGAAGCCGAAAAACGTCAAAAACACCATTTCCAACTTCTTTTGGAACGGTGGTTCCGCTTACGATGCTTGGTTCAGTTGTTCATCGAACCAGGTATCGGATTTCATCCGTGTTCGTTTGATTGTATGATTTGATATTTCAATTATGGTCATCATTAGGAATGACGTATCCCTTACATGGATACGTCATTTCTATATTGAGGATAAAATTGTCATTTAATTAATTAAAAAGTGTAATAATTGCGTATTTCTAAAAACGTCTGTCTTTTTTCATTGTGGATAATTATTTTGGCCCAGAAGGGTATTTTTTTGGTTTTGAACGTTTGATGACGTGTAACCGTTGTAAAAAAAACGTGCAGGTGGCGCAGGTGTTGCTTACGCTACCGTACTCGTTTTCGCAACTCGGGATGCTTTCGGGGATATTATTTCAAGTTTTCTATGGTTTGATGGGCAGTTGGACTGCTTATCTTATTAGCATTCTCTATGTTGAATATAGAACTAGAAAGGAAAGGGAAAAAGCAGACTTTAGAAACCATGTCATTCAGGTACAACTCCTTAATGCACAACTATGCATCGACCACTTGTACGTCAATTACCCGACATAACTAACTTATCAGCTAACATCGAGCTTATTCACCGATATTCAACTTATTAGTTAACGGATCGTTTGAAAACATTAAAATCTAATACTTTGTGCATTAAATGTTGTACATTGTTCGTGTTTAAAAATTCCTCGTGCATCAAAAATTTCTGGGTTCGTTAAATTATACAAAAAAACGAGCCTTTTGAGCGTAATTGTGTTATTAAGACTTGTACATCGTGCTGTAAAAGCTTGTACCTTGTATCGGATTTGACTTTTTTGAATGTTGGATTGTTGACTAATTGCAGTGGTTTGAAGTTCTTGATGGATTGCTTGGAAAACATTGGAGAAATGTTGGGTTGGGATTTAATTGCACATTTCTTCTGTTTGGATCTGTGATTCAACTCATAGCTTGTGCTAGGTACAACTCCTTAATGCACAATGTACAATTTCCTTATAAATTCTGGCCATATGCTAGCTAACTGTTGAAAAAGTAATATACTTTAACTTGATTCTTATTTTTGGTAACATACTTTCAAAACTTTCATTTTGGTAACCCGGGTAACTGGCTGAAAGATTAACCGGTTACCATGCTGATGTGATGAACGATGAGATGAAATTGGATAGAATAGCAAATAATACTGAGTTGGATACCACATCACTCGTCACATCATCATGGTAACCGTTAATGCTTCAACCAGTTACCTGAGTACTTAAATGTTTAAAACTTTATATCTTAGGTACTAAAATGGAATCTTACATTACCCAAAATATGAATAAAGTTAAAGTACGTTACTTTTAATTCAATTTGCCCATTTGAAAAACTACTTTTAAGTAGTATTTTAATAATCTCAAAAAACATTTTTTAGTGATACCCTTTTTATTTTTCAACATTTTTTTAGATCATTTTAAATTTTCATATAATTTATATGTTAGTTTTACAAAACATGACTATTTTATCAGCTATTTTGTCAAACATAACCTAAATCAGATAACTGATGGATAGGTTAACAGTTGTACTGTAAATAATTTAAATTTACTTAAAGCAAGGCATGATACTCTTTTCACTGCCTCATCGGTAAAAGTGGTTTACCCCTGGTCGATGAGTACAATTTACTTGTACATAACATGTCACATTTTGTACAATTCATTAATTAATAAGTGAAATAATAACATGTGCTTATTGCAGCAATATATACTACATAAACGACAATTTAGACAAGCGGACATGGACATACATATTTGGTGCATGCTGTGCAACGACTGTGTTTATCCCGTCATTTCACAACTACAGAATTTGGTCGTTCCTAGGATTGGTCATGACCACTTACACAGCATGGTACCTAACAGTCGCATCACTCCTCCACGGCCAGGTTTTTTACCGTCTTCTGTCGTTTTACGTTTTAATGACTTTTACTTTATGCAATAATACTTGTACCATTGAAAAATTACTTGTAAATCATATATTATTTTGGAGTACTAGTGCGATTTAAAAGTATAGGGGTGTAAAGTGTAACTTTTGTAGGTGGAAGGGGTGAAACATACAGGTCCAGCAAAGATGGTTCTTTACTTCACTGGGGCAACAAACATTCTGTACACATTCGGGGGACATGCAGTGACTGTGTAAGAACACCCCCTGTCCTTTATGTTATTTCCAAAAGACACCCCTGCAATTTTTTATTCACTCAAATGGGTACAATTGTCATTTCACATCACTTATGTTTTTCCTTTGTATGTGGGTGTTATCATCATGTTGAAAATAACAAGAGAGAGAGAGAGAGAAGAGACTTTGCTTTCCATTTTTTCTCTTTTGATATGATTTCGATTATTTTAAGTGTAGATTCGTCATTTCAAAAAACGATCGTTAAATAAGGGTAAAGTCGTCATTTTTAAATATGGTCTCGAAATTTTATACTTTTACCCGAACTCACTTTTTTTCATTTGATCCAAGTCCATGTAAGGATTCTTTCAAGGATAAATGCGTCATTTTCAAAGATGGTCGTCATACAAGGGTAATTTCGTCATTTTAGTTATGGTCTTGAAATTTAAATTCTCGTTATAGCTTTCCACTTTTTCCCTTTTAATCCAAGTCCATGTAAGGATTCTTTGAAGGGTAAAATCGTCATTTTTTAAAACAGTCGTCAATTCAGGATAAAATCATTATTCTAAAGAGGTGCTCAAAATTTTACATTTTACATAAGCTTTCCGCTTTCGATCCAAGTTCATGTAAAGATTCTTTTTAAGGGTAAAATCGTCATTTTTAAAGATAGTTATCAGACGGGGAAATATCGTCATTTTAAAGATGGTCTTGAAATTTTATATAGCTAAACTGGTGACTTTGATTTCCTTTTCAACGGTCATCAGTTCGAATCCTCCAAAAACTACTGAAAGTTATCCTATCTGATAACTTTCAGATTTTACTAATTAGTTGAGGTGTGCACAAACTGATCCAAATAATTACAATCTTGTAGAATATATATATATATATATATATATATATATATATAAATAATATTATTTTTTTAATGAAAATGACTTGAGCTTTGTTTATCATCATCGACATGATCTGACCATCTGATCGAATGACTTTTACTATAAAATTTCTAAAGATTAGTCCCTATCGAAGTCCCTGTGCACTCATCCACAACGAAGCATAACTCTTTTTCGGAGCACGACAGTTTAAACATGTTAAATTACAATAATACCCCTATCCCATTCATGAGTAGCAGAAAGTCCCTTCTTTTCTTGGGAATCCCTTTTCCGTCTTTTTCATACTTTGTGGTATTTCTAGAAAGCGACCTCTCTTTTATCATCACTTCGCTTTTCCATAAATAACTTTTAAAAAACAATTTTAAATTTCTTTTTTTTTTAACCAATCAAATTATTTTTCTTTACTTAAATATTTAATATAACTTTAGAAACAAATAAAACCAAACGATTAAAATGTATGATGTATGCATATCTTTTCTTTAGAATAATTACAAGAAAAAAATGACGTGTTTTAACTTGATTCATATTTTGTGTAACGTATTTTCAGAACTTCCATTTTGGTACCTAAGATGTAAAGTATTAAATATTTAAATACCCGAATAACCGGTTGAAAACTAACTTTAGATTAAAAAGTTCATGTCACTAACCACGTCAGGAAAAAATACTGAGTTAGATACAATATCACCCGCCACATCAGCATGATAATCGGTTAATGTTTCAACCAGTTACCCAGATACTTAAATGTTTAAAACTTTACATCTTAGATAACAAAATAAAATTTTTGAAAGTACATTATCCAAATTAAGAATCAAGTTAAAACATATTACTTTTTCATGCAATTTGCCTTTTTTTTAATGACAGCTTCTTAAAGATTAAGTTTGATTTTATTAGGGGTCATTAGTATTTATGATTTATTGAACATAATATTTTCTAAATATATATAGGAATATATTTGCATAGGGAAAGTTCAGTTCTGAACTGAACTTTCCCTATGGACCATGAGACAAACAAGAGTGTCATGTGTCCAGACATTCATGAGATATTTATCATGAATGGTTTATTATTAATTGCGTAAACATTCATCGTGAATATTGTAAAAAATTCACGTTCATTATTCAGATAAAATGAAACACGTGTCACGTCCTTATTTGTCCGTCGATTTACAATAGAAATAGAATCAACTATGGGTTTCAAAAGCTTGATACTTCATTGGGCCAAGGGGTCTTTAGTGGGCCTATGTTTTAAAACACAAGTTAGCCCATATGAGTCAGAGGTAGGCCATGAAAGTTGGGCTTGGGCCCATTCACAAATATAAAGAGTTTCATTTTATAGATCGAACCTTGTTAGTTTGCTTTTTAAAAAATTTGAACCTTATATTTACGTGAATTTTACTGGGTTCGTTTAATTTACTTTACTCAGTACTGACGAAAAATCGTGTTGGCAGGGAAATCATGCACGCAATGTGGAAACCCCAAAAATTTAAGGCGATTTACCTATGGGCTACTGCGTATGTACTGACGCTTACGCTTCCATCTGCAGCGGCGGTTTACTGGGCGTTCGGTGACTCGTTACTTAACCATTCAAATGCCTTTGCCCTCCTTCCTAGATCTCCGTGGAGAAACATGGCTGTTATCCTCATGTTGATTCACCAAGTATGTTATCGTCATTTATGTGCATGATAGTACTGATTTATATTTTAATATGGGCAATTAAAGGGTTTGTGTCGATTGTTGATGCAGTTTATCACTTTTGGGTTTGCTTGCACTCCGTTATATTTCGTGTGGGAGAAAGCGATTGGAATGCACGAGTGCAAGAGCATGTGCAAGCGTGCAGCTGCACGATTGCCGGTGGTGGTCCCGATATGGTTTCTTGCCATTATCTTTCCGTTCTTTGGGCCGATCAATTCAACCGTTGGATCGCTTCTCGTTAGTTTCACCGTCTATATCATCCCGGCTCTGGCACACATGTTCACCTTCCGATCACCTGCTGCAAGAGAGGTATGTATGTTATAATATTCATTACAACAAAATCAGTTTTATAAGATGCCCAAATATGTTCTAACATCTTATTGTAACATCTTTATATGGTGCACACTAAACACAATTGTTTGGTTCTATAAATTCAAGTCTTATAAAACAGCCTATTATGACATTTAAACATCTATAACGTCAATATAAATCAAGTTATGTGGTAATTTCAATATATATATATATATATATATATATATATATATTCAAACGAGAACAATAATTAAATAAAAGAATACGAAAATAGTCAAATCACATGGATTTTATAATAACGGGCAATGTAAGGGTGTGTAGGCGACATGGTCCACGACCTCAAGTCGCCACCAAAGTCGTGTGAATCACAAATGTGATTTTACACGTGATTTTAGTGTAAATTTATCTGATTAGACCATTTTCTTATTATTTTATTTGGTAATTGTTCTCATATAAACTTGTCTCTCTCTCTCTCTCTCTCTCTCTCTCTTTTTCTCTCTAAATCGTTTGACTGATTAAATGATTACAACGGTGCAGAACGCAGTAGAGCAACCACCAAAGTTTCTTGGACGGTGGGTAGGCGCTTATACGATCAACGTCTTTGTGGTTGTGTGGGTATTCATCATTGGATTTGGATTCGGAGGTTGGGCGAGCATGACAAACTTCATACACCAAATCGATACATTCGGGATCTTCACCAAGTGCTATCAATGCCCGCCACAACTGTCGCCACCATTGCCACTCCTGAACGCCACCAGTCCTATACCTTCTCCGACGACCGTCCACCACCTCCAGTTGTTGGGTGGCACTGGGCTTCACAACCCTTGAATCCAGCTTCTGTCCCACCATGCAAGATCGTTAATGGCATCAGTATGGTGACTCCAATGGCATTATTAATTTTCATTTGTAGACAGAGAAAATATTTGGAATCAAATTTTATGAGAAAAATATTATTTTCATATTCCTTATAATATTTGTTTTGATTTCGTGTTGGAATTTATTTGCAATTTTGTGTAGTTTTCAATTTCTTGATTGAGTTTGGTTTCCAACTGTTTTTCGGATAAATCTGTTTATGGAGTTGACAGTATAATAAAATCGGGTTTATAAGATGTTAAAAATATCTACGTATCCTAATAAACTGACATTCTTTCGAAGTTGGATCACACTGAGATGTCTCTTGAGATTGGTCCAGTACTATAAACGTTCTTGGTGTCTCAAAGTATGAGCATTTGATAAGGACGAAAAACGTAATTTACTCTTAATTTCAGTACAAATATAGGTACTGGTGTGGCTGGTACCCAGAGCATGTATTGAGATAGTTCCAGTATCTGTGTAGTTTTTTTTATTTTTCCTGATAAATTTTTACTTTGAGATGCTCTTTCCTTAATCCAAAAATAACTTTTTAAGGATATGATTTATAACAGTTGTACATTAACATATTTCAAAAAATTGCACTCTAGCTCTACCCGGAAAGGGAAAACAAGATCTGATAGTTGAGCAGGCGCTCCCCTTTAGGTGTGACTGTGTACAGATAGGCTAAGGCACCTTAGTCTGCAATGTTAATAAAATTATAAATTTAAAGATATCATAAAAATTTAAGGATATGATTTTATTTTTTAATAAAATATAAATTTAGAGATATCATAAAAATTTGAAGAAAAAAAATATATCAATGTTAATATCAAATCAACTATTTAAAAGTTCTAWTTTTTWWKKWAWTTYYTTWAAWTTWWTTTTTTATTATAATTTAATTTAAGTTTAATAATGAAATAATTTATTTTTGGTTTAATAATATAATATTTYATAAAKATAATAATTAAATATTATGTTAGAACTTAAATGATTATCCTAATTAAATATTATATTTTAGATTTTTTATATTTTAAATGAGATGTCTGTATTTGATTATGTTTATCTGCAGTTAGTTATACGAATTTAAAATTGAAGCTTTAATAAGTTGTAATTACGCACAATTTACTTGTAATCTTAAATTTTAAGTATTGTGCATTAATTAACAGTACTTCATGCATAAAGAATGGTTTTTAAGAGTTTTTATCAAATGTTTTATAATATAGTATATATATGATAGTTTCACGTGTACTTGTTTTACGTGAACCTTTTTTACATCTACTTTTTTTCACTAAGTGAACAAAAAAAATCGGCATGTAATTTTTTCACAAGGTGATACAAACAATGTGAAATAATACTCTAAATCATAGCTTTCTGATAAATAAAAAATCATGCAGTCTAATATTTTTATATCAGTTCCCACAAATGTTTTTTATGGTTTTATCATTATATATAATATATATATACACAAACATGTATAAGACTGTAAACGAACCGAACGTTCAGTGAATCGTTTGGGTGGAAATTCGTTTATGTTCGTTTATTTAATAAATGAACGAACATGAATAAAAAAATTTGTTTGTTTGTTTAAACAAGTGAACATGAACAAGAGTATTATTCGTTCATTATATTTGTGAACATTCGTTCATTTATGATCGTTTATATATTAAATCTATTATATGATCTTTTATTTATTTAGATTGAATTTAAATAATATTTATTTAAGCTTTAACTTTTTAGAATTTATTTAGACTTAAATTTTATTTATTTGAAACTTTTACCTTTTCATTTCCCCCCCAAAACCTAGGCTCCAGATGAAACTTTCTGTTAAACTTCCATGAGGTGACAAATGATAATGGTGGATTGTTTCTTTTGTTCAAAAGATGATGGTTGGTGAATGATGATTGTTTTGTGTATGTTTAAACTATGGATAATTGGTGTGTAATAGTTAATTAAATGACAAGTAATGATGCTCGTTTGCATATGTTCATTTAGGTTTGTTCGTTTAACATGTTAACGAATGAACGAACATAAATGAACACGAACACACTTGATTTCTAAATGAACGGACACGAACACAAAGATTTTCATTCGTTTACCGTTCGGGTTCGTTCGCTTGTTCTATTAGGTTAAACAAACAAACATGAACAAACCTCTATTCGTGTCCGTTCGGTTCGATTACAGCACTATACACACACACACACACACACACACATATATATATATATGCACACACACACATACATATATATAGATAGAGGACTAGAGGTTCAAACAAGAACAATACATTTTACGAGAGTTTGTATAGTTAACATAAACGAATTGATTAACAAATGATCATACTCTATGTGTGTATATGTATATATATATATATATATATATATATATATATCATATATGATAACAAGCATGGTATACAAACTTAAGGATGCGTTTGGTATGCAGACTACATGGGACATGACAGAACAAAAAAAATAGCCCCATGTTTGGCATACCATGGACAAAAAAAACGAGACAAGGTAAAAACTATTTTTATTTTTCATGGAACAAATCTTGATATTTCTTAGACAGAACAACATGATACTAAAGTTAAAATACAATATTACCCTTGTTATTTCATTCCAAGAGAAAACCTAATTCATCCCATTTGTGACAAGCCCTTGCGAGTGTAAAAGTTCTCTTTTATACACCTTCCCGTGGCTCCTCTCCTCAACGACATTTTCATGACTATAGTTATCGATGGCCTCTTTTATATCATAAAAAGGAATTATGTAGTCATCCAATTCTTGGAAGAGCAACATGAAGTTTCAATTTATGAGATAAGTTTGGGAGAGAAAAAAAAAAGATTAATTGCAAGTACAATCTAAAAGAATAAATCGTAGTTGCAAATGACGAAAGTGAAAGGTGGGTTGAATAACAGATCAAAATAAGTAATATTTACGTGCAATTGCCGGGGTTGGTTAGTCGACACCTTTTGTCATTTTTTTTGGACATATATTATTACAAAAACTATGTAATTAAAATACATTTTGGTTGATTTGTTGTCAATTTACAACTATTATATGATATAAAATAATATTGAACAACATTTAGAAGCAACATAGTCATTTTAATAGTTTTATCATGTCTTGTTCTAGTCTTACCCAACATAAGACGGACAATAAATTTTGTCGCGTCCCGTCTTGTCTCATCCAATTTGTATACCAAACCCAACCTAAAGGTTGTTTACCAATTTTTTTTATCAAGTGTTGTATTAATAAATTTGTCTGTCCAGATAAACGAAAGTAGCTTTATATTGGTTCGAATCCAATTCGTGAGATGGCCATCTTGGTCATATAGATGTCTTTTATCTAAACCGACAATCTGAGTAACATAAATGACCGCTATACCACCGAATATTAAATATTTGAACATAAAAAAAACTCATAAAAAGGCCAAAGATAGGGTGTCTTATTGAAGGATGCAATGCTTTAAACAAGGGGTATGAATGTCATTTTTATGGCTAAAAAGGGACAAGACACCATTTCTATCTATACAATCAAGCCATGTTTTATGCAAATAAGTCGTAAGTAAACAACCCAAATAAGTTATAAAAATAAATCAAATAGACCAATAAACCTAATTAAACTACAAATAAACAGCCCCTTAATCATAATTGAGTAAACATATGCTTGTATTGAAAACACATAAATTTTCTCGAAAACGTTGTAATTAGGTAAAAGAATTTGCAAGTCTCTAGTCTACCTCAAAGGTGACCCCAATAAAACAAAAAATCTAGATCCGCCACTGGATACAGCATCTCCAAAATAACATTTTAGAAAACAAACACATAAAAAGAAATACCTTATGAGTCTACCCACTTGGAAACCATATATTTTCCCAGGTTTCTAATATTTTTCAATATATATATATATATATATATCATAAGTTAGTTTGCAATTTGGCAACTTCATATCCCTATCAAGAAGAACCAATATCTATCCAAAAGAGATGACATAATCAAAACAGACATCCTCCAGAAACCCTAATTGATGTTCATCCATTCCACATCACAATCAATAGGCTTGTTACCATTATACATCAAAAAAGATCAAAATAGGACCCATCAACACCATCACCAAGCCAGATTCATTAAAAGAAACCAACCCTATGATTCAAATCAAGATACAACAAGTACCATCATCCACAAACCCTGAATCAATTCTTTCCAAAAGAAACCCTAATCGATCCTTTTCAAAGAAACCCCAATCTTAATCAACAATCGAGAACATCAAGCACCAAAAACCCAGCAAAATTATCTTATAAAATAACTGAACATTTTTGCAAAATGGTTCAAGCATTGATTCATCAACACAGACAACAAGAAATTAAAAAAGTAAGCACAAAAGGGAAGGTAAACCGTAAATGTCAAAACACATCGGACCTTTACCTCCTCCACCAGATTCAGTTTCCGATCAACGGTTGCTGCCGGTAGGGCATTCACGAGCAAAATGTCCATCCTCCCCACAGTTGTAGCAGCCGCCGCCGCCGCCTCCACCACCGCGACCACCGCCATAGCTACCTCCACCGCCTCCACGTCCACCGCCATATCCACCTCCACCGCCTCCACCTCCTTGGTAACAGTCCCTAGCCATATGTCCAGACTCGCCGCACTTGAAACAAGCGTTACCGCCACCTCCTCCGCCATATCCACCGCCTCCACGACCTCCACGTCCTCCTCCACTGTTATAACCACCACCTCCGTACCGATCTCCACCTCCGTATCGATCACCACCACCACCACCTCCGTATCGATCACCACCTCCACGTCCACCGCCGCCTCCGCCGCCGCCACGAGTACTCCCCTGAACCGGCCCCTCCTCCGGTCCAGTAACATCAACAGCCTTAGTCCTTCCATCAGATCCGTTCTCAATCACATACTCCACCGTCTCTCCATCTCCTAAACTCCGAAATCCTTCAGCCCTAATCGACGACTGATGAACAAACAGATCTTCGCCGCCATCATCGGGAGTAATGAAACCAAAACCCTTGGTATCATTAAACCACTTCACAGTCCCCGATTTCCTAGCACCTTCATCAGCCATTTTCCCTTTCGATCTCCAAAAAGAAGCAAAATCAAAACTAGAAATCGAAAAAAAGAACCCCCAAATCGATTGAGAGAGAGCGGAAACCCTAACCCTCTAAACCCTTTCCAACGATGGCCTTATTCCTGCCACCGCTATACCATATATATAAAGGGTTTTTGCGGAAAAGGGTAAATAGTGGAATATGAAAAGCCACGTCATTGTTGGTCAAAGAAACGGAGGATCGAATATTGACTCGCTTATGTGCATTTCCAATTGTACCCCTATCGGGAATTTCGTAGCGACTTCTGGTTGATCTCGAAGAGATCCAACGGCTGGGGTTACGCATCCCAATAGTCATCCAACCATTGGCTTAAATGTGCTAATAAATAAAGTTACATTTTTTGGGGGTAAATTTTGAAAAAATTTACTAAAAAATAAATAAATTGGATGATATTTTCATTTTAATTTGATTCCTATTTTGATAACGTATTTTTAAAATTTTTATTTTGGTATCTAATATATAAAGTTTTAAATATTTAAGTATTAGGATAATTGGTTGAAGTATTATTCGGTTATCATATTTATGTGATAAGTGATGTGATATCAGACTTATAATCAATTATTTATGTATTATATCATAATATTTCCAACAGATTCCTCGAAACCTTTTTCAAAATGAAGAAAATAGGAATAGAAATTCTTTAAAAATAATTACCAAAGAATTAGAAATTCTTTTTTATTCTACCTACCAATGAGAATCCTTGAAATTAAATGTAAATGAGAAAATTAATAATTTATTAATGGCAATGAATATTTTAATAATATAATTTATATTGTAATCTTCAAAATAAATAAATTATTGGAAATGAATATAAGTTTCCTTTTAAGATTTTAACTTTTGATTTTCTATTTTGGAGAATGTGTTGAGTATGTTCTATCTTTTAAGGGGTTGTTTGTTTACCTCTTAATAATTTCATTAAGAGACAACATCTGAATCGTTAAGAAATGCATCTTGTTTGGCAAAAAAAAAATTGTATCTTAATAGTTCTAAAACTCTTTAAATGATTTTGTCGCCTCCCGTAACCATTTAGTGCTCTAATCTCATTATGAACAATTATCAACAATTATATTTCATTTTGCACTATATCATGAGAGTCTTTTAATCATTCTGATCATTTAATCATTCTACATCAAATCATTCAGCAACTGCCAAACAACTTCTAAGATTCTCAAAAAATTAAGAAAATGGGGATTTGTGGAAATCTTTTACTACAAGAAATTCTTTAAAAGTTTTTCCAAAATTGAGAAAGTATAGAGATAAGGTCTGAATTTTTCCATATTTGAAGAAACTCTCGTAAAATGATTATAATGAGGAAAAATAATAATTTTTTTATTGTATTCTATCGATAAGAAATCTTGAAAATAAATATTTATCAAAGAGAAATGATATTTTATTAAAAGTTTTTAAATATTTTAATAATATAAAGAATGTTATAAATTCTAAAATTGAAAAGCAATTATTCTTGAATGTAATTATTTTTTAAGATTTTAAATTTTGATTCTTCATTTTGAAAAATCTATTGAAGATGCTCTTGTAAATCATTTTCAAAGGTATAAAAACAGCTATTTAATTGTTTAATACCGTTGATTAATGCATATTTAGACTATATTCTAAACATATCGGGAAAATCTTAAAAAGTAATTATCTATACTACTTTATAAAGCAGAAAGTCCCAAAGTCTTAAAAACACATTCACATGCATAAGGTACTATCCTTTAATGCAGAAAGTCTTAAAGTCTTAACTTTTTTAATACCCAAAATACCCTTACACTTCCTTTCATCCCTCTCCCACCCCCACCCCCAAGATTTCTTTACACGCCTCCCCTCCCCCAAGATGCGTCTTCCCTAGGAGCACTCTTCCCCTTATCGGTTCCCCTCCCCCAACAACTCAAAGCTTCAAATTATCAAGCACGCTTCCAATTCCAAGCACGCTTTCCATCATTCCCGATTCAAGCACGCTCATCATTCCCGATTCAAGCACGCTTATATTCAAGACCATATATCAATGTGATCCATCATTCCCGATCCCATATTGTTAGGTTTTTTCCATTCGATCCATCGCTATGGTAGAGCATCTTCCTTCACCTCTTCAAAATGTTCTTCATTAGGGTTTTTCTTGAATCGCCTTCATCTTCCTTCATCTCGATTACATTCAGGCGATTCCAAAATGTTCTTCGGGCGATTCAAGCTTCCATTACATGATTCAGGCAATTCAATCCTCTATTGGAATCGAGGTAATTAGTTTTTCATATCCCTTCTTACCCAATCCCCTTCATTCTCATGTTTATGTGTGCGGACTTTCTTCGGTTGCTAATTTTGGGATTTTAGATTTTAATTAAGCTCAAGTATTCGTGCATGTTGGGACCTGAAATTTCGAAACCCTAATTATATAGATTGATATGTTAGCTTATGTTTTGTTCGTTATTGGTGGTGTGTCTTTAGCACGCAAAGAAGAGAGAAGGGCACACAAAGAAATCAAGGCGCTCAGGATCGAGAATTGTACGAAGCTCAAGCAGAGATCAAGGCGCTCAGGCTATCTGAACGCCTAAGAGAAAAAACTGTTGAAGAGGTTATAAATTTGCTTATCATTTTGTATGCATTTTCTAATTGTATTGGACACAATGTGGAGTTTACCTGATATGCCAGACAATTTGAATGTAAATGCTTGCTGGCTTCAGCTTCTTGTGTCGATTTTACAGTGCCAATCCCCCCTTTATAAATTAGCTTGCATGATGTTAGCTTCTTTTTTCTTATATTCAATTCCTTATATTCATCATACACATAGTTGTCCGATGGATATAATGTACCTCTTCGACTGGTCCAGCTTCCAATTATCATTTTCTTTATGTGTTCTTGGGATGACACGTACACCTTTTAAACGTTACCATTTTAAACGCTACCATTTTAAACGCTATGTATAACGATTCTCTGAAATTTCAAGTTTTAACCGATAAAGCTTTTTGAAAACTAAATGATTGTTGACAGCTTGTTCTTGTGGGATGATTTGTTTTTAAACTTTTAGGTGTTATTTTATCTTTTAATGGATTAAACATCAAAGAACACATTTGTGGAGTCATTTAACTAAGTAGTGTATGTTATACCAAAATGAGTTGTGAAAGGAGTGTTAATTTGTTGAGTTATTGACTAAGATTCTCCATCTTTATCGTCGCTTTTGTCGACTTGAATTATGATTGGATTGGTTTAAATGTATTGGATTGTAAACTGTCATACAAATTTTTTCATTGGTAGAGTGTAATTTTAACCATAACTCTTATTTATTTAAATTGTATTAATATGTAAAGACTAAGCGTAAGTTATATCATCGTTAAAATTCACGGCTCCCGCCGCATTGCGCGGGTAAACTACTAGTTATATATCAAACATATTTGATCATTGTATATTACTTAAAATCCAAGAGTACATGTTAACGATGATGGTATAACTTTCTTAATTGAACTATATACCTAGCAGATAAATATGATCAAATACAGAATAAACACTTCATTTTCGTTTTTTAAATTAGAATAAAATATCTCTTTAATTTTTTTTGATTAACCTGGATATCCAACCCGCTATGCGAGCCGACTAATCACAAGGCGCCTATCTGCTTTGCAGATAGCCCGGAGTCATTGCATTTGAACCTCCGTAGCCACAAGGGGATTTTTGTTCCTTCTTGGATTTGAAACCGAGACCTTCTGGTACTTTTGACCTTTGGAGCCAAGCTCAAACTAATCAGGCACCACCCTTGTGGTTATATCTCTTTATTTTTAGATCTAAATATATAATATATAATCGACATTTTAATCAAACAATTTAAACCAAAATATGATCATTTTATTTCAATTTGATACTTCATAATGATATTTTTTTACCATGTTTATTTGTGGATAAATATATTTATATATATATATATATATATATATATATATATATATATATATACTTCGGATCATGTAAGACCAATGGTTTTTCGTGAGACCCGTAAGACCAATTCTCAACCCTTAGATTAGATTTACAATCGTCAGATCTGAACATTTATAAACGCCACGAGACTTCTCAATAATTACAAAATTGCCACTTTGCAAATTTAGACCATTAGATCATTAGTTTATAAATTTGATCAATGAACATAAATTGGTCTTACGGGTCTCACGAAAAACCTTTGGTCTCACATGAACCCAACTCTTATATATATATATATATATATATATGGTAAAGTCATATTTCTGTTATTATACATAAAGTACAATTTGTCGATGCATATTTTTTACAATGGAAAATTAACATAAATAGTTATTTTGATTGGATCAATTCATATTTTAGTCATTCATCTTTCAGTATATCAACTTAATCAATACATTTGCAGATAATACATCCTTAACTTATGGAGGGGCCAAAAATATAGAATTCCTTAATGGGTTTGCAAGTAACACTTCCGCAACTTGCAGATGTGCCAATTAACTGGCCCATGTCGATTATTGATATGAATATCCGCAATTAACCCCCACCTACCCGTATTGAATACAACAATTACTTGCGGTGGGTGGGGGTTAAAGTTTTTCCATATAAAAACAAGGTGGGGGAACCATATTCTCCACACCTTCGCAACTGAAAGAACACTCCGTAATCGTTAGAGCCTCCCACAATTGTGAAATCACTGTGCAAGTTTCAAGATTTCGAAACACCTCCTCACAATCGCTTAAATAAGTTTCCCCAATCACTTAAAAAAATTTAAATTCGTATTTGGCATGCTTTATTTAGAGATTATGACTTATTCTATCAACTGCATGTTAAATCATTGGAACTTGTGTTCATGGACAAAAAGATATCGATTGCATGTTAAACTTTAGGACTGTTTTCGTGTGGACAGAAAGATAACAAAAGTTTTGCGGATTGTTCTTGAACTTTCCATATCTTTCTGATATCCCGTAAGTTATAGTAATGGTCCCTACAATTAGAGTAATTTACATATTTGGTCCTCGTATTTGTATATTTTATGTATTTGAATATTTTTTTTTTGTATTTTGAGTGCGTTGTAAATATGGTCCCTGTATTTAAAACAAGATACAAATGTGGTCCATGTATTTAGAGTAATTTACAAATTTGGTCACTTTATTTAGAGTAAGTTGTTTATATTCTATGTATTTGAACATCTGGAGTATTTTACAAATTTGGTCCATGTATTTAGAGTATTTTATAGATTTGGTCCCTGTATTTTAATATGTTCAAATATTTGTATATTTATGATATCCTATAATCATACTAATGATATTAACCATCGGTTTGTCAATAATAAAATTAAATTATTATGCAGGGTGGTTTTTATAAAGTCCATGTTGACTTTAAAGTGTTAGATATTGATTGCTACCAATATTTTAGCCAAGTTTGTTGATTTTCCTGAGAGGTTGTTCTTGTTTATGTTGACTTGTTTCGGTCCATGGTTGGACATTACCATCACAGCTGGAGACCCCTTGCTCATCCATGTTTCTTATAGACCCTGGTGTTCCCGGATAATGCACGAGAAGACAAGATGTGGTTTGGGGTTAGCCACCATTTGCTACGATACATGTAGGAGGAGTTTTGTCTTATGGTTGGACTTTGTTTTGGACATGATTTGCGTCGCTCTTTCTTGTCTACGGTATTTCCAAGCATTGGTGATGGATTTTTCAGGGTTCAAGACCACAAGTATATGTTTGTTAGTATCAGGTTGCATTATGGGCGTGTCGACCCACTCTCTGACAAGGATATTGTCCGAGTATGTTTGATGCTGATGGGCATTTGGTGGTATTTGATACTTTTATAAGGGCAGTAGAGGATTTTAGGGTGTGAAACCAGTATGTTTGGGGATATTGGTCTCGGACTAGGATCCTCATGGATATTGGTTTCATGCTCTAAAATCCTCTATTATGCTTTTATTAGTATCAGGTACCAGCAAATGACCATGACGACCAAGAAATCCGACCTCAACCATCATCAACAGACATACTCGAATAATATCCTCGTTCAAGAGCAGGTCGACACACCCATAATGCAAGTCGATGCTATCAAGTATATACACAAGATCTTATACCCTCAAAAATCCATCATCGATGTCTAGAAATACCCTAGACACGAAAGAGTGACGATATGGCTTCTGCATGGTAAGATCAGGTCTAAAACGGAGTGTAGTCAGAAGATAAAACTTCTCTCATTTGTATTGTTCAAATGATCATCAACCTCAAACCATATCTCACTATCTCGTGCATTATCCGAGAACATCTGGGTCTGTGAAAACACATGGATGAGCAAGGGGTCTCCAGTTGTGGTGGTAATGTCCAACCATGTACCAAAACATGTTGACCTAAAAAAGGCCAACCTTTCAGGAAAAATCAACAAACTTGGCCAATATATCGGTAATGATCGATATTAAGCACTTCAAAGTTAACAAGGCCTTATAAGAACCACCCTGCTTAGTAATTGAATTTTATTATTGATATAAATCAATTGTTAATATCGTTAATATGATCATAAGATATCACACATATATAAATATTTAAACATATTTATATATAGGGTCAAGATCTATAAATTATTCTAAATACAAGAACCAAATATGTAAATTACTCTAAATATAGGGACCAAATGTGTAACTTACTCTGAATACAAAAAATGTTCAAATATAAAAAAAAATATAACATAAAATGTTCAAATACATAAAATATAGATAACTTACTCTAAATACAGGAACCAAATCTATAAATTAGTATAAACATGGAAACCAAATCTGTAAACTAGTCTAAGTACAGAGACCAAATCTGTAAGTTACTCTAAATATAATGACCAAAATTCTAACTTATTACAAATACAAAAAAATTGTTCAAATACATAAAATAAAAATAAAAATATATTATAAAATGTTTAAATGTCAAAATACATAAATTATATATAACTTACCCTAAATACTAGAACCAAATTTGTAAATTACTCTAAATACAGGGACCAATTCTGTAACTTAATCTAAATACGAGGACTAAGTTTGCAACTTACTTCAAATACATAAAATGTCTGATATAGGGACCAAATATGTAAATTACTCTAATTAGGGGGGGTTACTATAATTTACGGAATATTAGAAAAACATCGAAAGCTTAAAAACAATCCGCAACTTGCGAACTTCCCACGACTTGTAGAAAATTCTTGAACTTGCGATATCTTTTTGTCCAACAGTCCTAAAGTTTAACATGCAATCAATATCTTTTTTTTTTTTTTTTTGTAAGGGTGTCCGGGCCAAAGCCCGACTAATCCCCGACAATTTTGGAGGCTAAACATGGCCCCACTTAAATGTCGCTAACACTCCCCTCCCAGGGCTCGAACTTGGGTTCATGATTATGCCATGCCCAAGCCTTTACCACTAGGATGGAAGGTCTTTGACATCAATATCTTCTTGTCCATAAACACATGTTCCAAAGGTTTAACATGCAATTAATGCAATAAGTTTAATCACTAAATAATAGACATTAAAAGCATGCTAATTACAAATTTAAAATCTTTAAAATGATCGGGGAAACATACAAATTTGGTTTCACAATAGCGAGAACCTCTCACAGTTGCAGAGTGTTCTTTCAGTTGCAAACGACGTCTTTCTTTCCTATCAAATTTGCGACTTTGCGGACTTTTGCTTCACCTTAAAGGTGCACTCACTCAAGAAAATTCCTAAGTCTGCCATTGCTCAAAGGTCTTCCGGTTGTCAGGGCCGGTCCTGAGATTTTGGATGCCTACGGCGGAAAGTCAAAAAAATGCCCCTTATATGTGTAAATAAAAACCAAAATAAACTATATGAAGGGTTTTGGAACCTAGTCAATCAAACAAAAAAATGCCCCTTAAATATAACAAAAATGATGCAATGGGGGGGACATAAATCAAAACCCCGTGTAACAAAAATGGTCCTTCGTGGTTCGTGTTGTGAAATTGCCAAGAAAGTGAAACGATTAAGCAATCTGGACAAATTGATAAAAGAGAAAACATAAGCATCAATCTTAGGCCTTTCACAGCTTATATACTAATACTAACAGCCCTAAAACAAATTGCCCTATACTAATACTAACCCTCTTCTAAACAGCCCTAAAATTAACAAACGAAACATAAATGACAAACCACAAAGTACCAATTTCACGGCTTCTATACTAATACTAACAGCCCTAAAATAAATTGCCCTATACTAATACTAACCCTCCTCTAAACAGCCCTAAAATTAACAAATGGAACATAAATGACAAACCACAAAGTACCAATTTCACAGCTTCTATACTAATACTAACAGCCCTAAAACAAATTGC
>NC_037540.1:40426355-40428536 GCF_001531365.2 Cynara cardunculus var. scolymus | reverse complement strand
TGTTTACGTTTCACCCCAAATCTTACACCCGTGCTACCTTTATTATTCAACTTTATTAATCTGCTTTATTACTCTGCTTTATTATTCCGCTTTATTATTCTTTTATATTACCTGTGTTATCTTGGAATCCAAACTGAAGTCTTCGTTTTCGTCATCTGAAATCTTTTCTTTTATTGGACTTTTATTTAACTTTTGCTCCAATCCCTGTGGACGATATTCCGGTACTTGTACCACTTTATTACTTGGAAAGACGACGTTGGGCCGTATTGTATACTTGCTTTGTGGCCCAATTTCATTAAGTCTAAAGGTAAAGGATTTGACCGACCAAGTTTTTGGCGCCGCTGCCAGGGATAGGCAAGCTTAAAGTTTTCTTTTGAGTAAAGTAAAAGATTTGATTTTTCTAGTACCTGTTTTTGAAAAGTGGTGTATGCCAAGAACACATCGCGGGGAATTTTTCGAATTTGATCCAGATATTGAGAGAACGTTTCACCATAGAAGGAGGGCTCAAAGAGCATTTCAGGCTCTACTCCCTCCCAACATGGAGTTACCTGCTCCCATCATTCCGAAAGTACCACATTTGGAAAACCAACCGCCAATTTTTGGGCAAATACCACCGTTCCCAAATTTTCACCAAGGAAACCCACATCATGATAATGATAATAATTTAGACACAGAATCGGACCCTAATGAGCAACAAAGGGCACAAACTCCAAACATCATTAATCTGGCAAATTCAAAAAATGGACGGATCATGGATTATGCTATCCCGGATTTTGAGCAATTAAATTTTGGGATAGTTAGACCACATATGACCGCTCTCCATTTCGAGCTAAAACCGATAATGTTTCACATGTTACAGACTAATGGCTAATTTACTGGACTGCCCTCAGAGGACCCACATTCTCACTTAAAGTCTTTTATGGAAATCACAGATGCCTTCCTGATCCCGGGAGTGTCCAATGACGCTCTCAGACTCACTTTATTTCCATTTTCATTACAGGATCGGGCAAAAACATGGTTTAACTCTTTAACACCAGGTTCTGTGTCGTCATGGAGTAACATGGCGGAAAAGTTTTTGCGAAAATATTTCCCACCTACAAGGAACGCTAAGTCCAGAAACGAAATCTGTCTTTTTAAACAACTAGATGATGAAGCTGTTCCTGACGCGTGGGAAAGGTTTAAAGAGCTGTTAAGGAAATGCCCACACCATGGCATTCCGTACTGTATTCAACTTGAGACGTTTTACAATGGGTTAAGTCCCATGGCAAAACAAACGCTCGACGCGACTGCAAGTGGAGCCTTTACAGCCAGTACCTATAATGAGGGATATGAGATCGTAGAAAAGATATCAGCAAACAATGGGCATTGGGCTGACCCACGTGCCCAGACACAGAAAAAGACTGATGGAATACATGAGGTGGATGCATACACTGCATTAACAGCTCAGCTTACTTCCATGACCAATTTATTGAAAAATTTAACTTCTAGTCAGGGAGTACAGCAAGCTGCTAACACATCTGTTCCAACAGTCCTCTCTGTGCAATGTGTGTGCTGTGGTGGGGAACACTCGTATGAACATTGTCCTCATAATTCTGAATCCATAAACTTTGTTCATAATGGATCTGGTCCATATACCATCAATTACAATGCCAGTTGGAAACAACACCCGAACTTTTCTTGGACCAGTCCCAGCCTTAATCCACCAGTCCATAAGCAACAAGGAACTTCTAATTTCCAACCACAGCATCATGCAAATAGTTTTAACTCTCACCAACAAAATTTTCAGAATTCCCAACCACCTTTTCAAAACAAGCCACCTCCACAGGCTGATTTATCATCTTCTTTGGAAGCAATGATAAAAGGGTTATTTGCGCATGCTCAAGCTCAAAATCAAGCTTTGATAACCCAACAAAACTCTCAAAATCAATTTCTTTTTAATCAACAAAGTGCTGCTATCAGAAATCTGGAAACCCAAGTCAGTCAACTTGCACTCAATCAGACCAATAGAATCCTTGGTATTTTGCCTAGTAACACAGAAGTCCCGAGAGCCTTAGGAAAAGAACATGTGAAAGCTGTGACCTTGAGAAGTGGGAAGGAATTGACAGAGGCCATGCAAAAAGATCGTAAACCAATTTTGTCAAAAACTGATGCTACATCATTGGTCCCTGCCAAAGAAAGACC
>NC_037540.1:40422483-40425620 GCF_001531365.2 Cynara cardunculus var. scolymus | reverse complement strand
AGATTTTATCATATTAGACTTTGAGGCTGATAAGGACATTCCGATTATTTTAGGAAGACCTTTCTTAGCCACCGGAAGAACTTTGATAGATGTCCAAAAAGGAGAGTTGACCATGAGGCTTCAAGACCAAAAGGTCACATTTAATGTCTTCAACTCCTTAAAATATCCTGATTATCTGGAAGAGTGTTCGTGCATAACTGAAGTAGAAGAAGAGATTGTTGAGGAAGGAATTCAGGAAAACTTTAAGTTGGAAGAAGAGAGTGTAGAGGAATTAGAAGAAGAAATTGTTGAGGAAATAGAGGCAATAGGAAATGATTATGTTCCAGTAGAGGTGTCAACCTTTAAACTTTTGGAAATACGTGATAGGAAGGGTATGGAGAATCAGGTAGCAGACCAATTATCTAGGTTAGAGAAACCTGAGATAGGGGGATGTGACATTATAGAGACCTTCCCAGATAAGAGAATCCTCATGATAGACCAACCAAAAACACCAATTGGTATGTCCCCATACAAGCTAGTCTATGAAAAAGCCTGCCATCTGCCTTTAGAACTAGAGCACAAAGCATACTGGGCAATCAAAGAGCTCAATATGTCTTTGAATGAAGCAGGAAAGAAAAGGAAGTTACAACTCCGTGAGCTAGATGAACATAGGTTGTTGTCTTATGAAAATGCCAAGCTCTATAAAGAGAAAACTAAAAGTTGGCATGACAAAAGAATACAGCACAGAGAGTTGAGAGAAGGCCAACATGTGCTTTTGTTTAATTCTAGACTGAAGTTATTCCCTGGAAAACTTAAGTCTAGATGGTCTGGGCATTTTCTTGTTTTTAAAGTGTACCCTTATGGAGCAGTGGATTTGGTAAACCCGGAAGATAATTCTATTTTCAAGGTTAATGCCCAAAGTGTAAAAGTGTACCATGATCCAGCAGCGGTCTCAGAACAACACTCTGAGAGTTGTGCTGCTCCCTACTAAAGTCTCAAAAATCCCCCTTGGACTTCTTAAAAGTCCACCTTTGTTTGTAAATAATTTCAATTTCATAGGTTGTTTGTGTTTTAAAGTTTTCAAGGTTTCGTGTGTTTTTGAATAAAAGATTGGTGAGCTGCTCATAATGCTACAGTATTCTAGGCCTGCAGCTTTGTGTGAAATGGGAAAAGTGGGTTGAGCTTTTATTTTTAAACTTTTTTTGAAAAAGATTGTTTTTATGGTGTTGGGGAAATTTGGCGCTGGTTTTTGAAAAAGAAAAAAGAGGAAGGAAGGTGGGTTAAGGTAAATACAAGGTTAGGGTCTTAGGATAGTACAAGGTAGTACAAGATGGTACAAGGTACCTTACATCACCTCTTACACCATCATCACCTACCTTTTCAGTCAAGGATTAATCATGTCATATTTTTTAAAGGTTAGGGCTAAAAGACCACTTTTTGATAGGTTGGGGGAAGAAGGTTATGTCTTAATTAATGAGGGTGCTTTAATTTTTAATGACCTTGTACTTGTTTTGTTAAAACCACCGGCCATATCCCCTCTCAACCCACTACCCTTGTCTTTAACCATCATTAACTAGTACTTTTCTCCACTAATCCAACCTTTCAATCATCCATTTTTTTTCCCTCCATCACTCTCTCCATTACTCTAGAAGCCAACCTCCATCACCCTTGGTCACTTACTATTTTCCACCATTTCTCCTCCCTCATTTTCATCTTCTCCATCACAACCATGGCAAGAGTTAAAAGGTCGGCTGTTTGAGACCCACCACCAACGAATGTACCTGTGCGAAGAAGTAACCGGCGACGAGCGGCTGTGAAGGCTCCATATGCAGAACCTGAGATGGTGGAACTTAGTAATAATAGTTCCTCACCATCAATGAGCGAAATAGATGAAAGAAATGAAGCAGAAAATGGAGGAGATGTTGAGCAAGAAGGTGAAGAAAATGGAGGAGATGGTGAGCAAGAAGGTCCAATGAAGAAGATGGTGGGCGGAAAGTTAAACAAGATGGGAAAGAGGCTGAAGAATCTCAAAGAACAAAACAAGAGGCTAAGAGAAGAGAATGAGCAGCTTAGAGATACAACCATGGAGCCACAAGCCACACAGCCTACTCCCTTGGAGTAGGACAGGTTCATTCATTCATCTTTAGCTTCCAAATTTTATTTTTATTTTGAGTCTTGGGATAGTTTTCTTACTTTTTAGCTTTATTTTCATACTTGATTACATGATCATTGCTTATAGTTCTTGATATCATAGCCTAAATAAATTTGAAGGTAAATAGCCATTCACCTACTAATTGTGTTCTTGCTAGAACTAGCATATGTCTTTTCTTGAGCCAAATTCCACTTGCACACCAATACACATTTGGGTATGATTTAGGCCATTCTTCATTTAAACTCTCAAACAAGCCTCTTGTAGCCTTATACACTTTCCACCAATATATAGCCAATGAGGGCATTGTCAAAAGTCCAAGTTTGGGGGAGGGTATACCACAAAGGCCACAACTTCAAATACAAAAGAGCAAAGCTCTAAAGCCTTTGTGGGATCTGTTTTAATTGCACAAAAATGTCCCATAGGGGCAATGTGCATGCTTTCATCATAAAGAGCACATAGTGCCAAAAATTTAAAAAATTAAATGATGAAGCATAAGTGAAAAAGGCAAGGTGAGAAAAGAAGATAGCCAATGAGAGGAGAGCCTTAAACAAAGTTCTATTGTCCCTAGCATAAAGAGGTGTGTTGAGTTCATTAAGGAAAAGACTAGTGCTAGCATATGGTTCATACATGAAAAGTAGGCTATGAATGGTTTGCTAAAAATTTATGAAGGGCTATGATGTTCATAAATGATATGCTTTGCTTTATGTGTGCACTTACTGCCTTAATCTTGTATACCTTACTATATTGAGTCATTTTTTTTTTGTCATTTGGTTGCTTGTCATTTTTTTTTGTCATTTGGTTGCTTGGGGACAAGCAACACTTTAAGTTTGGGGGTATGATAAGCATGGTTTATTACATGCTTAAAGTACCTATTTCTTATGCTTATTAGGTAGATTTTYATAGTTTATCCCAACCTTGAGTCATTTTTACTTCTTTATTTTCCATTTGTTATGTTTGGAGCTAATTGTGATGATGAATCTGTTTTTACAACAAGTTGGAGTAGATA
>NC_037540.1:40415366-40421343 GCF_001531365.2 Cynara cardunculus var. scolymus | reverse complement strand
CTTTATTAATCTGCTTTATTACTCTGCTTTATTATTCCGCTTTATTATTCTTTTATATTACCTGTGTTATCTTGGAATCCAAACTGAAGTCTTCGTTTTCGTCATCTGAAATCTTTTCTTTTATTAGACTCTTATTTAACTTTTGCTCCAATCCCTGTGGACGATATTYCGGTACTTGTACCACTTTATTACTTGGAAAGACGATGTTGGGCCGTATTGTATACTTGCTTTGTGGCCCAATTTCATTAAGTCTAAAGGTAAAGGATTTGACCGACCAATAAATATGTCACGGACTGTGGACTGGATGCATTGTAGTGGACGCCTGGACGGTAAGGTAACTTTTCTTTTAGGCCCAAAGAAAACTGAACCTATACCTAAACATTGGGCTTTAATTTTTTGATGCCCTTGGGCCTTGTGCTGCCCTGGGCCATCACCCCCTGGGCCTATGGCCAGGGCCGGCCCTGCCGGTTGTGATAATACTCATCAAAATTGATCGTTTCTTTGAAGTCAAACTCTTATAGTAAAATGGATTTCGAAGCGTTCAAAGGATCTTCACTTCCTTGAGTGGAGTGGTGTGGTGAACGAGTTTTCGATGGTTAACGTCCGTTTTCTTTTTGCCTGTGTTGTGCCCTTTCAGTTTTCAAGCGCTTTTTTCGTTCCTGCGTGCTTCGTATTGGGTTGTTTTCCTCTCATTTTTAAGTGTTAGAGGATTTGTTGGTCGGCTTGTTTTCGTGAGGTTTTTTTGGTTAGATTTCTATTTCTTGCAAAATTCCTGCCTTTAGCCCTCTTGTACATTATTTTTTCCGTCTTATAAATTTTTCTTGCTTTAAAAAAAGGATATTGTTTATTTATTTCGTAGAAGTTTTTAAATCTTTTTGAGTTTTATAAAACCATCTAAATATAACACTTTATATCCATATAGTTTTGAAATTACAAGATGGTTATCGTAGTTTGTAAAAACGTCCGGATTTGGTTCATCCCTCTGATGCCTATTAAAGAATTCGTTAAAACGAGGGGTATTTTTGTTTTTTATCGATTTTTTTGTCTTTTACTTAATCAAAAACCAGTTATATGATTTTGGTTCCTGTAGTTTTTGATTGGGTAAAAGACAATTTTTTCGATAAAAGGATGAAAAGTTATCTTATCTAATGGAATTATTTAACAGTCATTAGAGGACCAAACAAATCCCGACATTTTTGCAAACTATGATGACCATCTTGTAATTTTGAAACTTTAGAAACAAATTACAGAAAAGAAATAGAATTTTATAACTTTTAAACTTTTGAGATCCGACAGGAGGAGGTTGATGAAATTTTGCGCCGAGAAGAGATCCGAAACAGGGAAGATAAGATCCGGAAGAAAAAGTATGCTGAAATGATGGATATGATGAAAAATTTACATAATCTCAACAGTTTCGGCCGACCTCGCCGCAATAGACTTGATATATTATATCTATGAATTAGTGTCATCAATCGTATTTGTATATGTATATTATTTCGTCCGAATAATCATATCAGGTATTTATGACGAATTTGTGTATTGTGTATTGTATATTTGTATTATTTTATAGGATCTTTATATTTTTAGGATTCTGGATTAGGAGGTTTTTTGGTTTTTTTTTTCTATACCAGCTACATTTCTGACGGATTTCCGGTGGAGAATCCGTCAGTAAATAATTAAATTTAAGCTTTATTAAAAAGAAATCTGGCGGATTGTCTGACGGAAAATCCGTCGGTAAATATTTTCGTTCATTAAAAATAAAAACATTTCATATTTTAAATAAGAACAAATATTTTTTAAATATAATTACCGATGGAAATTCCGATGGATATCTGTCAGAAATTTGTATTTTTATTTTTGAAATTAAAACCGGTTATTACTTTAAATAAAAGATAAAAAAAGGAAATGTAATTACCGACGAATTTGTCGGAGATTCTGTCGGTATGCTAATCACATTTTCTATAACTTCTAATTAACTCGGAAAAGGTATAACATGTTATAAAACTGTTCAACGGATTTCTTGCAGGTTTTTTCCGCCAGAAGATACAAATCCGTCAGAAATTCCATCGAAAATTGCATTTAGCGGCAGGGGTTTTTCCAACGGCAAAATCCGTCAGAACCTTGTTTTTCAGACGGATTTTGTCGCCGGAAAAACCCCATTTTTTAGTAGTGTTTGTAAAAAAAATTCAAGCTCGATAGTATTTCTCGAGCTGAATTTAAACATCCTGCTACTCAACTCAACTTGTAAAAAAGAAATGATTTGTCAAAATTAGTGTTTTCCCTGAACTATATTTACACAACGTTCATATATAACAACTCCTAACATTATTTACTCTACAAGAACATATAAATTTGTAACATCGAACACGACAAAAATTTAGTGTCCCATATTATATCTGATGTTTACTCGAAATACGTTATCGCATCGATGATCTTCTCGTATTTCTAGACTGATAGATCTCCAATTTCCGTCTCCTTTCATTGACGAGCGTTTTTTCTAACGAACCTTGCGGAAAATAACATTTTTTCTACGCCCATTCGAGCACAAGAAGCCATTTATAACATCCAAAACAGACAAAACTTGTCGTCTGATATACGGTATTTGTCGTTTTACTCAAAAAAACGTTATCGTATCGATGATCCTCTGATATTTCTAGACTGATAGATCTCCAATCTTTGCTTCCCTTCATTGATGAGCGTTTCTAATGACGAATCTTTCGTGAAATGATCTTGTTTCAACGCCCATTCGAGCACGACAAGGACTTTGTCTTGAGCTAGTATCTCGCTATCGGGTACATGAATCGAAAGGTAGCAAAGAAGGATCAGGGCCGGGAATTGAGCCATTTGTTCGCCAAAATAAGTTAGCTGAATCAAGTGCTTAACACCACCCGCATCTAATATCGACTTGCAATGAGTTACGTGAAGAAAATTATCAGTACAAGCAAACTTGATCAAAGTGATCGTTGCTTCGGTCGATACGTGTGTTTCGGTGTCTTCTAGAAGCTTGACTAATGGTGGAATGATTCGTGTTTCGGTGGCTCGAAACGTTCTCGCCAAGTGGCCGATCGCTTGGATGCTTTGGATTAGAAAGTCCGAGTTAGCGTGTTTGATGATTTTAAGGAATTGGTCGATAACGGCTCGAGCAGCGGGAGATGTCGGTTTAAATCCCGAATGTCTTAATTCGACGTGTTGTTCCGCCACCGCGGTGATCTCCGTTAGTGCCATTGCGGAGTTATATTGTATTTCATACTCGCCTCTTTCGAGAAGTACTGCAAAACAAAGAAGCGCTCGTGACTCGGTTATGCTCTTGCAAATCGAGACGTTGCCCGCACAGAGGTGCCATAATGCTCGAGCCGCCATCGCCTTCATTTCAGCTTTCGTGGACGGGTCTTCGGCTTCCCGCTCTCTAATGCTAATCCCGGTTAGTGTGATGTGTTTTCGGTTGTTTCTTGAGGGTTGGTGCTTGTTCGGTCTTGTACTCGTGCTTCGACTATGTGCCCTATCGTTATGAATCTTTCTAGATTTCATAGTGACGGTATTCGTCACTACATTATGCATATCGCTCGTTTTTGAGCCTGCGGGATGTAAAAGCTGACACTTTTCGACATCCTCATTTCCATCTCGGTTGTTTTTGTTAGGGTTTGTCTCGGAATTGGCCATAACTACTGTATGGATCGACATATTCTGCTTGCTAGCAATGGCGTATCGGCTATGCTCTTGAATTGTCTCGAACGCTAAATGGCCAACGAGCAATCGGATCACATTGTTTTGCATGAAATGTTCTTGACATTTCGGGTAGTTTGTGGCTAATTCCGATACGGCCCATGCCACGACTACCTGTACTTTCATTTCCGCAAATTTCAATATTTTCATGAACGCCGAGCAAACACCAGCATTCAAAATGTGTTCCACGCTTTCAGGGTCGCGACCAAGTAGCCCGATCGCTCTTGCGGCATTTTCTTGCCCTTCTGAATTTCCTTCTTTCGCAAGTCTCAAAAGCGGTGGTATGCCGCCTTCCTCAATGATCAATTTCCCATACCGCTCGTTATCGCGTGCTAACGACACGAGTGACGCCGCACCATCGACTCGCTCCTCCACCGTACCGGAACACATGATCGCGATTTGTTCCCAAATCAGGCACAAGATCGGCTCGTTAGCGGCAATAGGAGGCAATCCGAGATACTCGTCGTCACGATCATCCGCTGGAGTGGATACGCGAAGGAGCCACGACACGTCTCCGATCGAATTCTCGATTTGCTGCGACGTTTTCCGTGGAAGACCGTTAGGGATTATCTTGAACACCCGTCGAAGCCCGTTTCGACTACATTTCATTACGAGGTGTAACGCTTTATCGAGAACTTGCTCGGTGTCCTCCATGATCCTTCGTGTGGGTCGTTCGTAGAGATCGTTACTGGCACGTGCCGCCTGCCGAAGGAGGCCAACGAGCTTTTCCGTCTTGTTCTTGATCTCGCCACAATCTTGCTTGAATGAACAAACGTATTCCGATGTTTTAATGATTTGGTCTGCTAATTGTATCGGCCTTGCAATGATCTGTTTCACGATATCGGCCATTGCCACCAGCAGACCGCCACTTCCACGGTGGTCGGAATATTCTAGAGAAGAGAAATTGATGATTCTTTTGGTGTCGTCCTTCCTTCAAAATGGGGAAGTGAGGATATTATGGGTTCCCTGCAATCTGGGTTTCTTGGTGGTGGCGGCGGCGAACGGTGGCGATACTTGATGGTGATGGTGATGGTGATCGGAAAAGTTTTTGGATCAAGAAGGTGTCGTAAGGAGCATTTTGGTGTGCCAAAAATGGTAATCGATATACCATGTTTATAGGGAGTGCAATGCCGGATGAAAATTATTTTATATTTAAATAAAAAATTATCAATCGGATATTTTTATTATATATTTTTAAATTAGTCAACGTAAATCAGCAATAATAATTAAAAGGATATCATTTTATTTAGAGTAAATTACGATTTTGGTCTTTATAGTTTGAGAAGATTGCGATTTTCATCCCTGTGGTTTTGAAATAACGATTTTCAAGAAGAAGTTAACTGGTTGAGATTTTTCAATCCACACTAGTTGGGTTAGGTTGTTCAAGCACTTTCAAACCGACCCATCAGGCTATTCAAACACTTACAATCTGACCCATCCAATCCATGTGTAACTGTGTTTAGGAGTGCACAAAAACCCAATCAACCCAACCCAACCTAACTCAATGCGGAATGACTTAACCCGAAACAACTTGATGTCTAATCGCATTGTAAAATTTTCAAATTGTAGGTATTGAGTTACTATTATTTGAATCCAATCCAATCCGATGAACCCGATATCATTTTATTTATTGGATTTAATATGATTATTGATTTTCTATTAGTATATACATTAGACAATTACACTGTATGCTCTTTTATATACACATGTTTTCAATTTATACACATATTTATATAACTCATTTGTATATATGTTCAGTAACTGTGGACATATATATTGAGAAAATTAACTGAATGTGATATACATAAGAAGTATGGATAAGTCGCATCAAATTGTTGATGATGAAAAGAAAATTATGAATAGAGAAATAACATATTGAAGGTTAGAAGAATATTCTAATGTACCAAAGTATCAACCCGACCAACCCATACGGTTTGGGTTGGATTGAGTTGTTCAAATGTCTTCAACCCAATCAACCCAACCCATGAGCACCCTTAACTGTGTTATAATCAATGGACTATCTAGACCCATATTTATGTTTAGAAAGAAAAAAAATCAATTCAACATATTTAGCTACGAATATACACAGAGAGAAAAATTCAGATGCAAACATGATTTCTATTGTGAATAGGGATGATGATTTGTCCCTACCCGTTGGGGAACCTACCTCACCCGATCTGAACGGAGATGTGGATTCCTGCTAAGACGGGTCCCGAGACCGGGCCGAGTAGCATATCCCCCACCCCACCCCCAC
>NC_037540.1:40353992-40409521 GCF_001531365.2 Cynara cardunculus var. scolymus | reverse complement strand
TGTTTATTTGCAGTTAATTACACGAATTCAGATATGGGATGAAATCGGATAAGGATGAACGAGTTTAAGAGTTTTTAAGAGTTTTTAAGAGTTTTAGCCAAATGGTTTATAATATAGTATAGATAATTTAAAGAGATATGGGCCTTGTTTGAAAAGGGGTAGTTGGGCCCAAAATGACTATTAATCGTAATCGGAATCGGAAGGCAACAGAAGGAGCAACCGAAATGGGGAAGAAGAGGAGGAGGGGGGAGGAGAAAAGGAGCATACATCCCCGGAATAAATACTCCGACAACCCGCCGGACTTTGGTCTTTTGGCGTCTCTCTATCCTTCATTTCAATCTTACGTTTTCTACTCTCGAGAAGGTAAGCCAAGGATTGACTGGAAAGACTTCAATGCAACTCGTGAACTCACTAGGGTTTTGCTACTCCATGACCACTCCCTCACCTGGTATGTTATTATCGTATTTGTGCTTATGTATGTGTTTTTGCAATGTTCGTATTAGTGGGAATTTTGTGAATTGGGGATTTCGTATGGATTTTGTGGTTGATGATTGCAGAGTTTAACCTCGATTTCGACATGAATTAGATATAATTTTAGAAAATATCGATAATTATGTTTGATTTCACTACAAATAGTTTAAGTATTTACATCATCACCATACGATTCGGGTATACAAAAACATTTCTTGTTCTTATTGATGGTTATTATAGACTTTTGATTAGTAGCCAAATTCTTTAAACTCAGAATTTGCAACTTTGAATGAAGCGAGTTTTAATTTATCGTAGTTGTGCATTAACATTTTTTAGATTCAAGTAAATTTAAAAAAAAAATGGTTGCTTTGTATTAGTTAATAAGAATGTGAAAAGAGAATAACAATAATTCAAGAAATACTAATTCTAATGGAGGAAGTACTGAAATGTACTACATTTGTTGTTGTAGGCACTCTGTATAAGTAGTTTTATTTTTGCTAAATGGGATTATGCAGTCTGCAATGATATAAAGAACACCCTTCTCGCCTCGGGCCCAATAGTGTTGTTAGTTTTTATAATCTTGAAAGATAAAGAGCTTTATAATATGGAGATTCTTGTGTTACACACCCATTGGGGAAAAAACTACGATTAGTTGAAGGTACAAGTCCATCATCCCAGAACAACAGGGAGATACATTTTGGCTTTTAAACTCATAGCCCTTTGCTTTTTTTTTTCCTTTCTGGACTGTTAACCTTTTGTGAAAAATCAATAACACATCAAATTGACAATAAACAATACAAATTAAGAAACCTAGGTGAGATATGAGTATATGACTACTATGGTTCTGCTGTAAGTAGTTAGATTGCCAAATGATATGATCTGAACTTATAAATGTAGGTGGATCCCTGATGGACAGCTCTGCCCCACAGTACCCAACAGATCTAACTATATACATTGGATAGAAGACCTTTTATCATCAGACACCATTCCTAGAGAAAAGGATGTTGTAAAAGGAGTTGATATTGGCACTGGGGCTAATTGCATTTACCCTCTCCTTGGTGCTTCCCTTCTTGGTTGGAGCTTCGTTGGAACAGGTACTTGACTTTTTGATTTCTTGTAACTTTAGGTTCTTTTCTGAATTCGAACAGTCAGAATCTTGAACGTGTTATAGAAATTCTAATAGCTGCAAATGTTTCTTAACTAATAACAGATGTGACAGATGTAGCACTAGAATGGGCCGAGAGGAATGTTAAGAACAACCCACAAATTTCTGAATTAATTGAGATTCGAAAAGTTGACTTTGACGAGAAGTTGAGTGATCAAAACACAAAAAATGGTGAAAGTTGTATGGGTATGAGCAGAAATACAGAGCTTTCAACTTCATCCTCGGTTGACTTGTGTTCTGGTGAGAAGAAAAACTACCATGGGCCTCCCATACTTCTAGGTGTTGTCAAAGCTGGTGAGAAATTTGACTTTTGTATGTGTAATCCTCCTTTCTTTGAGACAATGGAGGAATCGGGGCTTAATCCAAACACCTCTTGTGGTGGGACCCCAGCGGAGATGGTTTGCCCTGGAGGAGAACAAGCCTTTATCTGTCGGATTATTCAAGATAGCGTTCAACTTAAACAGTCCTTCAGGTACTACACTTTTCAGAATATTATTTTCTTAATCCAGCTAATGCTTCCAGTTGAAATTTTTTGAAAATTTTGTTATTTTCTACTTTTGTGTGTATTATAGGTGGTACACTTCAATGGTTGGAAAGAAATCTAGTTTGAAAAGTTTGATAGCAAAACTTCGAGAGGTGGGAGTTACCGTTGTTAAGACAACCGAATTCGTTCAAGGTCAAACATGTCGGTGGGGGATTGCATGGTCTTTTGTTCCTCCCACCAAGAAGATAATATCATCTCACTTGGCATCGAAGAATGTCCTAACTTTCATGCTTGAGGTCAATATATCTTTTCTAAAATGCACCAACCCTTTATTTTTACGTACTTCTGTATGTTCTTACTTGTTCTAACTATGCACGTATAGAGTCTAATAAAATAGGGTTCTGTATGGATATCCAAGAATCCGCATATCCACTCAAAACCGTATTCAGTTTAAGCTATTCATATTCGTATCCACTGTACCAGATGTGAATATGGATATGATCATATCAGAATGCAAATATATATAGCTAATCAATTTTATTATCATATAGTATGTAGTTATATTGTATTTTTATTGAATAATAATTTTGGAATTAATAATAACATATACTTTTCTCTACTTCAGGGAATCCAACGTCAGTTCAGTGCATTTCATGTTCTCCAATCAGTTGAATCCTTCTTCCAAGCGAGTGGCGCATCTTGTAAATCAAATGCTGCCTCATTCCATGTTGATGTATGTTCAATTACATGTAGTTTTACACTGTTATTCTTATTGAAACCCCATCTATCTTATCTCCAGATCTCTCTCTCTCTCTCTCTATATATATATATATATATATATATATATTTGACACAATAACGCGATGGAAATCAGATACGCGCAACCATGTCTCACTGCAAAGAAATCCTGAAGAACAACTCTAGCACTTTGAAGGAAACCGAGTGGGATGATGAATCTAGTGGTTCACTTTGTTTGAGTTCCACTTCAGATGATTTGCATATCCGCGTAACAGTAAGTATACTGATCCTTCTGTCCCAAAAAATGTCCACAACGAAAAGGCACACGATTTTAGAAATGTATAATTATTACACTTTTTTATTAACTAAATGACAATTTTACCCTTAATAATAGAGGGAGCGATGAATTTCTCCGTCTCATAGCTAAAGTTAAAATTGGAAGGTAGGTACTTACTTTTGAAAGTAGACGCTTATTTTGAGACAACTAAAATAGAATCATGGGTACTTATTTTGAACGGAGGGAGTATTATTCATTAATTACGAGTTGTATTGTCGTATGTTGCAAGAACAAGCTTGTGGTTATGTTTTTTGCCTTCTTTTATAGGTCTTTGAGCAGATTCCTGGCACTCTTTTGGTTAGAGGATCTTTGAAACCGGGAGAAAGCTCTTTGCCAGGTTTTCCCTCATTCTTGAATTATGTATTATTTAGATACTTGAAATAATAATATTTACCTCCCACAGTTGCCTAACAAACATGAAATATATAACCATGAAAAAAGGCGAAAAAACATACCCAAAATCTTTATTTTTCAGTGCAAACAAGCCCGTGTTATATGAAGGAGAAGAGAAAGCAAGAAGTAGGCCTGAAGTTTGAGAACTTGTTATCCGTGAGCTTAATATGTAAACCTTACATAAATGTAATGGAAGTGCCTCATGGTTTAGTCATATGGTGCTAGCATGTATATTGGAGGTCTCTACTTTTTTCTTTACTCAAAAGAGAAATTATAATACTGACACATTTGTATTTTAGTTTGTCCCGAAATAAGTGCTTTATATCAAAGGTTAGGGGTCGTTTACTAAACACTTATCGGTAAGCACTTACTGGTATCACTTACCTTACCGATTGAGCATGGAAACAACCGATAATCTTACCCGGTAAGAGGCATAGCAAGGACCAAGAGTCTTACCCGGCAAGTGAGGGAAAAGGCGGTAAGCGCTTACGAGGTTTAAGACGCTTTCCAACAATCCATTTGATGACCAAGAATGTTACATGATAAGGTAAGTGAGGTTGATGTCTCATGCCAATAAGCACTTATCCGGTAAGCGCTTGGTAAACGGCCCCGAAGTGTCTATTTTCCAATTCTACCTGTAATTATAAGGTAGAGAAATTCATTAATCTCTATTATTAATGGTAAAATTGTCATTTAGTTAATTCAAAAGTGTACTACCTACACATTTCTAAAACTGTCTTTTTCATCGTGGACATATCTTTGGATGGAGGGGGTAGTTTGTTAGGGGTGATTTTGTCCAAAAAGAATCAAAACTCGTGTGGACTTTGCGTTTCATCCATTAAGAAGCATTCGGACAAATTTCTAAAGACACATGCCTCCAAGTGATTCAGATGTCAAGCCCATTCAGACCCTTTTAAGTGGGGAACAAACAGCCCCTGAAATAACCATTACGAGCTTGTTTTAATAAACCTTTTAAATATTTCCAGTCCTTTTTTAACGGTTTTGGTTGATGAAAACCGTTCATCTTTTGTTTGCAGGGTTACTTTCGTCAATATTCCAGCAGTTGGAGGATGCTTTGAGAAAAGAATTCTTCCCAGAAAAGGTTTCTACACATACCTCAAAAAATCATGCATAACATTTGACCCCTGTTTCGATCATCTTCTTACATATATCAACTTTTTCTTGATTAATATATACATCAGAAAGAATTTTCATCATTTTGCTTTCCATATTAGCTTATCTTGCAACAGCTGCCATGTTTCTGAAGGAAAAACTGGTAGCTTTTCTGACCATTTACACCATCCGGTAGCCTGAATCATTGGTTATGGTTGATCCCACCGATGCTTTAGATTTTTCGCAGACTTCGCCATCGGTATTCTGGTCATCTTTTAGTTCTCTTTCAAGGGTTGTTTAGCTAAATGACCTTCCGACAAATGTTTTTTAAATCAATGACTTTCTGACAGGTTTCTAGATATTCTTCTGTTAAGCAGTGGCATTCTCAAAATGGGTCATTTAGGTATATAACCTTAAATGAAAATTTAATTAAATTCATGAGCTTCATATTTATTAAAAGGAACACGGTTTCACACTCGTTAGATAGGTCATGGATTTAATTAAAATCTCGTTTAAGGTTATATATCTAAACATGATTTTGAAAAAAAAAACTTGTCAGAAGGTCATGGGTTTGAAAGAACATGTCCCCGAAGGTCATGACTTTGAAAAAAAGGCCCTGTCAGAAGGTCACTTAACCAAAGGACCTAGTTTTCAATGGTTATTTACCTAAATAACCTCATGATAAGTGTTTTTAAATCCGTGATCTTCTGATAGGTATCTAAGCAATGGCATTCTCGAAACCTGTAAGATCATAGATTTAAAAAGAACCTGTAACCTGTCCGAAGGTCATTGAACCAAAAAGACTCGGGTTTTCAAGCCCTCCCTTCTATTCTTGCCTTGGTAAGCCCAACACAAGCATCCACAAAATCTTCATCTATGAAATCTATCGAAAATATCTGCAATTTATTGTCACAATTCTGTGAAAAGCATTGTGCGATAAACAATCTTCCGTAGCCGTGAATCCGGTCCGAAACTGCCTTCACGCACACCACGGGGTTATCTGCTTGTGGTGTGACGGTATTCTCCACCCTGTAAAAATATTTCCGGGAAGTAACAGGTGGTTGCTTACTCAGATACTTTAGGTTACTCTCGAATTTTGTAGCTGGTAAGTCGGTATTGATCCAGTTATCTTTCAAGTGACCTGAATTCCAAAGCGGGCTACCCGCTTTTGCCTCCGATGATCCGTGGGCCTTCCAAACGCATATGATCCTTCTTGGTAAGATTTCTGCTATTGTTTTCTCAAAGACATCATCATCTTGATGGATCAACAACTCTCCAAGCCGTTCCTGCAAGTATTTCTCGAACGCTGGTGGATCCTTGCGGCCGAACTCGGTCCGGATCTCGAGAATAACGATTTCCGACTTCGTTTCCGCTATAAACTTCTTGACGTCTTCTATAACAACATCAACACCGTACGTGGTCAAGATCCCATGACAAACATTCCCGTTCTCCTCAACCCGAATATCAAGGACACGAGCCCCGAGTACGAGCTGTTGGTAAACTGATATATATTGGCATTGAGCGAAAGGGCGGGTAATGATCTTGATCCCGATCTTGTCGGTGGCCGAATTGTGAGTCCCCGGCCACACGATCTTGTTGACCTGAACTTTCTCCGGATCAAGGCCCGACATCCAATTTTTCCGATCAGCCGGATGCCAGTCGCTTCCGGGGTACTCGCACCCGCATCGTTCTTGGAGCTGCCGTAATTGTTTCTTCTCGGCAATGACGGCTTTTCGTCGTTGGATTTGTTTAGACCACTGAGCTCCCATTACTAGAACCACAGGAGGATGAAAACCATTTGGTTCATACAGATGATACATTTTATAACCCAAATGGTGTAATTTACAATCTATTTATTTATATATATTTTAAAATTGTTAATTATATGAATAATGATATGATCAAGGGAATGTGGATGTTGAAGTTCTGTTTTGTAGGTTGGGGTTGAAATTGGATTATTGGTTGGGAGATGAATTCTAATTGCTTTCAAATGTATGGTTGGCAATTGGGGAATATGTCAAATTCCCAAAGTAATAGGAGATTTGGTCAATAAAAAACTAACTGATGAATATAAGGTGAGAGGTGGGTTATTATACAACTCAATTTCAACCGTTCATTTAATTTGATGAATATGTAATTTCATAGAAGTTTTGATTGTTTCCTAATATAAAGTATTAATCATAATTAATGAACTGTATTCATCTTTCATAAATTTTTAAATCATAATAAATGAATTCTCATCATTTCTATAAATATTTTAATTTATTGAGTTGCATTGGTTGTACAAATACAATGAGTTGTATTTGAAACCAACTCTATAAACTTAATCATTAGAAAATAAAACAAAAAAATAAGTTGTGTTCATATGTGAATATCATACATAAAATTGTAATTATGTCATTCTTTATATGCAAACAATTTGTGAATTTGTTCAATCACATTTATTCACATGTGAATGTAAACAACACAATATTGATTCACATGGTATTATTCTAGACGTAATAACAATATTAACATGTATCAAGAAGAGAGAATTTCCTGACAATATGAAACTCATCTAAAGTGTTGGCTTGTTTTTTTTTTTTTTTTTCCGAATTAAATAAATAAAATACTCGTTTTTTTAATATAATTTGTTTGATTTAAAGTTTTATTACAACTTTTTAATATTAGTTTTAAACGTAATGTTTTCTTAAATTGTAATTTGAAAAAATATGTAATGAAATTACCTGCTATTAATTAAAAAATATCATCAATTTATGATTTGTTATTTTATTGTGATCATCAATCTCATTTTTTATTAAATTAATGAGCTGTTTGACAATTGCTAAATGGTTCGGTGCAGAATGATTAAGTGATTAAAATGATTTAAAGACTTTCATAATATAATGCAAAAAGAAATATAATTATTTGGTAATTGTTTACAATGAAAAATTAGGGGGCTTAATAGTTAAGGGAAACCCAAATACACAATCATTCAGAGGGTTTTAGAACCATTAATAGACATACTTTTTTTTTTTTGCCAAACAAGATTCACCTCTTAACGATTCAGAATCTGCTTCTTATTGAAACTATTAAGAGGTAAATAAACAACCCCTAAATGGAGGGTCAAGATATGTTCTTTGGTTTTCAAAGTTGTTAGTACACTCGTTTCCAGTATTTAAATAAAAAGTCCAATGGTCCTTTGAATACTCGTTCTTCCAAGTTACCCAAGATTTAATTAGATGACAGCACTCATAATCTTGGTCGGTGTTAAATCCGACATAACAAAACAAAAACTTGTTAACTCATATTTGATGCTATATTTAGGTCAGGACAAGACATGATGAGTGTCGAGTGGGACCAAAGTATATTTTTTGTATCGTCAAAATGGGTGGAAAAATCATTAGGAAAATAAGACAAGATTGATAAATTACTAAACTACTCATGTCAGATTAAAACCCTAAAACCTTCCGTAATTCTTTCACATGCTTACCTAAGTTTTGTCCACTTGTCCTGTCCAATAATGTATGTGCACCAAACACACCCTCTGTGAACGACTAACAAACCACTCTTTGGATGTAATAAATGTTGTGTACATTTTACCCTCTCCAGAAGTGATTTGGGACCTACATGGCAATCCGAGGCCAAACCCCTTCACTGAAATAAGAATTAAACGGGAACACAACACCGACCTAGCAACGTCGGATACACAAAACTAAGGAGTTGTTTACCAAACGCTTACCTGGTGTCACTTACATTACCGAGTGAGCATAGCAAGTACAGAGAAACTTACACGGTAGGAGGCATAGCCAGGATTGAGAATCTTACCCGGTATGTGAGGGAGAAGACTCTTATCCGGTTAGCGCTTACCGGGTAAGAGACGCTTGCCAACAATCCATTTCGATGACCGAGAATGTTACCTGATAAAATAAGTGAGGATGGTGACTCTTTGTCGATAAGCGCTTACCGGGTGAGAGACGCTTGCCAACAATCCATTTCGATGACCGAGAATGTTACCCGATAAAATAAGTGAGGATGGTGAGTCTTTGTCGATAAGCACTTACCTGGTAAGCATTTGATAAACGGCCCGTGAGTCTATAAAGCAATTATCACTTCATTTAGCACTTAGTTGCTAATCAAAACAGTGGGTATGCATAACACCTAGGCAGCCAATTAAGTGGCTCTAAATGGGGATTTTTATGATCTTCATCGTTAAGCCAAATACTTGGTCAAACCTAATTAAATTTTATTGCGATTTCAAATTTTTCGACAAATTTCATTCATTACAAAAAAACTGTGTGAACCAGAAAGCACCTTATTGTCTTTTTCATATGAACTCTTAAAAGTATACTTATGCATTCGAGTCTTTTTAGTAGCGCCTCGCTCTTTTACGAACTTTATTCCTTATTTATATGATTACTTGCGAGATCTATTTTTGAAACTGTTCAGTTACAAACAATCGAAACTAATAAACACATCTTTTCCCTCTTGCGTGATCGTGGTTACTCATAGGATCTTGATCCGTCTATGCCTACCCGAATCTTGTATCATATGCAAGAAGGGTGCTTTGAGGTGTGTGTCATGGTTACTCATAGGATCTTGACCTGTCTATGCCTACTAAAGTAAAACCAAATCAAACCAAACCAAACAAGCCCGGTAAATCCCACATAGAGCGAGGGTCCAGACGTGTAGGATGCATGCAGACCTTGCCTGCCTTTATCTCAAGGGGTAGAGAGGTTGTTTCATGACTATGCCTACTTGGGTCTTTCATGGATATGCAAGCAGGGTGCGCCAAAGTGCGTGCAGGGATTTTGTTTTTACATGAAAATATATTCCTACAGGCAAACACAGAAAGAGCTATTTAGCACGAAAATGGGAAGGCTATTCATCTATAAACTTATCCCAACAATCTTTAAGTAGACTTGTACATTCGTGTCTTTTTAGCGTACCTAGCCCTGATAAGCACTTATTCACTTGCACCATTTCCTTATTTATGTGATTACTTGACACATCTATCTTCGGACCACCATTCACATGTGAAGAACCAGCCAACCAAATCATGGATACCCATGGGCGCTCACCCGCCTACTTAAAAAACCAAACAAACAAACCCAATAAGTTCCATAGGGAGTAACCAAAGGGCCTTGGCCTAGCGGTATGTGAGTCCTTAGCCTCCTGGCTCCTGGTCATGGGTTCAAACCTAACCAAAGGTGAGGAGGGTGTGTGGGTTTATTTGTTCTATTTGCCGTATATTAATACTTCAAAAAAAAAGTTCCATAGGGAGCAGGGTTAGATATACGCAGACCATTCTTTACTCCTACTGTTAGGATCATCAGTCACACACACGCACGCACAATAATAGTTGTATACTTGTAGGAAACAAAAAATCAAACATGGTATTTATGCGGTTTAACAGTTTCCTTATGTCCACAGTCATTGCTAGCGTTCTGACAATATCTCATGAAGATTTCAACAGTACATAGAAGAAAAAGGGGTGGCACCGTTTATAATAAACAAAAAGAAAGCACCACGAACTCGGGGCAGGCTACCTATCTATGAACTTATCCCAAAATTTTCTTTTGAATCAATCTGTAATTAATAGATAAAAATATATTCAATTAATCTCATTCTTCATATCTAAAAGAAGGGTTTAAGAAACATTACCTTCAAGAATCAGGAAAGGAGTCATCATCATCTTCCATTTGAGTCGCTAAAATCTCCAAAACCGACTCAATTTCGTCATTTGAAGTGTGAGACTTGTCTGATACCATGAAAGAATGCAACTTGTTCTCGTTTTCTAACCAACTAACACCTCGTTCTTTCCTCACATCTCTTTTGTTCATAATCTTTCTCACTTTTGCCACAGATTCCCATCTCCCGGATGCTGCATATATACCTGCAAGCAACACATACCCTACAGAAGATCGAGGTTCCAACTCAATAAAACGTTGAGCAACTTTTCTTCCTAATTCTATGTTTCCATGAATCCTACAAACCCCTAGTAATGCTTTCCAGACACGAGCATCAGGTTTAAATGGCATCTTTTTCAGCTCATTTACCATTTCATCAAAACATCCTGCTCTCCCCAAAAGATCAATTAAGCATGCATAATGTTCGTGATCAGGAACAATATTATGTTCATGCATCAGCGTGTTGAAGAAGTGTCGCCCCTCCTGCACAAGTCCCGAATGACTACATGCATTTAGAATTATAACGAATGTAATCCTATCTGGTTTTACTTTTGCTCTCACCATGTTGGAGAACAGCTCAATTGCTGCTTCTCCATGGCCATGTTGAGCCATGGCAGATATCATGGTGTTCCATAGTATTGTGTCATGATGCTTACTTCCCATAAGTTTGAAAACTAGCAGCCCAAGTCCAAGATCTCCGCACTTAGAATACATGTCGATGAGAGAGCTAACTACTATAGCGTTTGGTGTGAAACATGTTCTAATTAAAAATGCATGGATTTGCTTACCGTTCTTGATTGAAGCAACGCTAGCACAAGCACATAAAGCACTGCTGAAAGTGAACTGATTTGGTTTAACCCCACGAGCCATCATATCTGTGAACAACTCGAGGGCCTCATGGCCAGATGAGTTTCTTGAATAGCCAGAAATTAGTGAAGTCCAAGATACGGGATTCTTTTCTGGCATGTCATCAAACAACCCCCTGGCCAATTCCATGTCGCCCCATTTTGCATATCCCGAAACCATAGTGGTCCAAGCAAGAACATCCCTTTTAGGCATTTCATCAAACAACTTTCTAGCATCACTCATCTCCCCACATTTTGCATAACAATCGATCATCGAACTACAAAGTACCAAGTTCGACAAGAAACCAATACCAAACACCTGACAATGAACTTGTCTTGTGAGTCCCAATTCTTTTGTTTTCACACAAACGGTCAAAACTCCAGAAAAACTGAATTCATTTAACCTGATGTTCAACATCGTCAACTCTTTATATAACTTCAATGCTTCACCACAGTTCCCATCTTGTGCATAACCGATAACCATTGTATTCCAAGAAACGACATCTTTCTCTTGCATTTGATCAAACAAGCTCCGAGCTGGCTTCATCATCCTTAACTTAGCATACCCAGAAAGCATGTTGTTCCAAGAATACAAATTTCTAAGGGACATTTTATCAAACACCCTCCGTGCACCAACCCAGTCCCCACATTCCGAATACATATAAATCAATTGATTCGACAAGAACGTACCGGGTCTTTTCCTACCCGTATAATTCATATGCACATGAACCCATTTTCCTTCTTTAAGCGATCTGTATTTCGAACACGCTTGCAAGAGAAAAGCTAGAGATCTCGTGTCCAATCGCAGGCCTTTACTTGCTAAATTGTTAAGGGATTTCACTGCTTCCGTGAGCAGTCCTTCAGAACATAATTTGAGTAGCGATTGAATCACACAAGAACGTTGAATTTGATTGTAGTTGGTGGGTTTGAGAGAGGGCATTGCAAAGGAAAGACACCATGTTAGGAACCGAGCGGTGTTTTCCCGTTCCTTGTAAACTTCATCTAGGTTTTTGTTCGTTTGCTCGTTTCGTAGTTATGTAATGACCGGTGGTGGGAGGTTTTAGTTCCGGCAATCGTCGCCGGTTAGGGTTCAGGAGAAGTACAAATGAAGACGATTCCCTCGAACTGGAAGTATGTTTTCTGCCAATTTTATATTGCCACGTCACACTTGTCCCAAATATAACCAATTGAATTTATTTTCTTTCCAAAAATCGTCCCTAATGTTTGGTGAAAACTTCAGTTTTGATCCCTTTATTTTAAAATTTTCAAATTCTTCTTGTGTAGTTTTCATTTTGTTTGGAAATTAGTCCTCGACCCTAATGATTGTTAAGTATCCCATGAACTAAGCAAATAAGCATGTGAGGGTAACTTGGTCATTTTACCTATTTATTATTAAAAAAATTTAACCATAAGGGTGGTGCTTGATTGGTTTGAGCTTGGCTCCAAAAGTCAAAAGTAGCAGGAGGTCCCAGGTTCAAATCCAAATCCAAGGAGGAATAAAAATCCCCTTGTGGCCCTGGAGGTTCAAATGCGGTGACTCCGGGCTATCTGCAAAGCAGGTGGTTGCCTTGAGATTAGTCGGCTTGCATAGCAGGTTGAATATCCAGGTAATAAAAAAATTTGTTGTTACAAGTTCAAATTGCATAGATACAAGTTTAGATTACATTTATAAAAACAATACAATCTAAATTAATCAACCCTCATCCCTTCCAAGCTTTCGGTCGCCCCCATATCCAACTCCCTTCCGCCCCCCTAAAAAAAGAGCCCCTGTCGTCTCCCTCATCCCCAGTTCACCACACCTACCCTCCACCCGCCTCCCACCACCGTCTGCAAATACTTCTTTATAGCAGTTGTTGGAGATTCCCCATCCTTGTTACTGAAGAATGAAAAGACTTCGTCACTCAAAATTATCATAATATCAAACGTGTTTTTGATAAACTTAGGGGTTGTTTGTTTACCGCTTAATAATTTCATTAAGAGACAGTCTCTTAATCGTTAAGAAGTGAATCTTGTTTGACCAAAAAAAGTCTGCCTCTTAATGGTTCTGAAACCCTCCGAATGATTTTGTATTATGTGCCTCACTTAACCATTCAACGCTCTAATTTCATTGTAAATAATTATCAAACAATTATATTTCATTTTGCATTATATCATGAAAGTATATTGATCATTCTGATCACTTAATCAATCTGCACCAAACTATCCCTTATTTGAAATAAAAATATATAAAAACACATGATGTATAGAATATTGAAATTAATCCGAATTTAAGCAAATTTATTGCAATGCCAACTTGGCCTCGTTAACCTGCACCATTTTGAAAATAGAAAATAGGTACTTTGGGATACATATTACATCAACGAAGTGAGGTAAGTGAGGGCGATAACTCTTGCACTGATCAATGCTTACCGGGTAAATTGTTGTATACGATATCGTTTTGGTAGACTAAAATCTTACCCGGTAAGTAAGTGATAATGTTAAAGTTTGCCGGTAAAGCCTTTGGTAAACGTCCCCTTAGCATTAAGAAGTCAAAATGCTTATATAGATATTTACAAGACGATTATAATGATATAATTTATAAAAAAACAAACATATTTTTTAAATACATTTTCTTTCATATACAATTATTTGTGTTAATATGATAAGGATGATAAATAAAAAAATAACGGTCTCATATGATTCCAAATCGATATTGATGTTATTGTGGATAAGCTTAATGCATTTAGGAAAGATATTAAAAGAGGTTGAAGGGCTAAACAAGAAGGGGTTGTTTGTTTACCTCTTAATAGTTCCATTAAGAGGCAATCTATGAATCATTAAGAGATGAATCTTGTTTGACAAAAAAAAAGTCCGCCTCTTAATAGTTCTAAAATCCTCTGAATGATTTTGCATCATGGGCTTCCCTTAATCATTCAACGCCCTAATTTCATTGTAAACAATTATCAAACAATTATATTTCATTTTACATTATATCATGAGAGTCTCTTAATCATTCTAACCACTTAATCATTCTGTACTACTAAACAACCCCGAAGCCTTAAAAAGAGGGCTGAATCAGGGTTGAAAAGAGCTTAGCTTGATTGGGCCGAGGCTTTTTTGGGTTTTAACCTTACCTTGAATAAAAAGTTGGCCCGATCGGGTTTTGAGGTCGGGCTAGGGCTTATTAGGCCCAAGTTTTCTTGTGTCGGGTTCAGACCTAACGTCAAGGTTCGCCATTTTTATGCAATTGGAAATTATTACTTGTTGATGATGAGTTGGGGTTATTTGTTTACCTCTTAATAGTTTCATTAAGAGACAACATTTGAATCATTAAGAGGTGAATCTTGTTTGAGAAAAAAAATCTGCCTCTTAATGGTTCTAAAACCTTGTAAATGATTTTGTATCATGGATCTCCCTTAACCATTAAGATCCCCAATTTTATTGTACACAATTACCAAACAATTATATTTTATTTTGCACTATATCATGAGAGTCTCTTAATCATTCTGGTCCCTTAATAATTCTGCACCAAATCATTCAGCAATTGCCAAACAGCCAAAGTAACTAAAATCAATAGAGATATTTCAAAAAGATGAATGAAATGATAAAAACGGATAACAAAATCAGAAATCAAGAAGAAAATCATATCGTTGACAAGCCGCTTAACGATAATGAACCACAACAAGATTATATTCCACGATGGACGACGTATCATTCAAAAAATACGTCTGAGCCGTCGCAATCCCACGTGCTAGCCGGAAAGCACCGGTCCCACCAACAATAGACATCTCACGAACCCGATGCAGTATCGGGTTCATGCCCAAAAACTGGAGGGTGCTACCGTTATACCTCCCACTTGTGAACACAAAGTTGAGGTTCATAAGAAACCGAGGCTCTTCAAAAGATGCCGCACCAAAGAACCCTTGGCCTTTACCGATCCTCACGGACCTTACATCTGGCTCGACTGTTAGTGGGTTGTCGAACATGAAGGTTCGACCAAACTGGGTGATCGTGGTCGAGCTGATGTTGGATTCGGCTATTTGATGCGCGGTTTGGGCTGGTCCGGTGGTCGTGTCATGAAAATAGAAGTGTAGCTTGGTGACCTTTTCTTGCTTGATTGGCAGCTCTTTGAACCATTGTTGCACTTCTTTTGGACCTTCAGAAATGCTGTGCACCAATGGGAAAGCCATGAAAATGGTGCATAATATCAGAAGCTTACTTTCTCTCTTCATTTTGGGGGTCAGAAGCCGTGATGTTATCAAGTAAAAGCTTCCGGTTTACAAGAATATGGAAATCGTAAGAATGAGAAGATTGAAACTTGAAGAACGGAACTCGTGTCTTTGATGTTATTCGTGAAAACTATATATATATATATATATATATATATATATATATATATATACATACATATACATGAAAGGAAGGGAGTAGGTATGTGCAATTCATATTTTTATTTATATACAGGGTTGGGTTCACGTGAGATCAGTCTGTTTTCGTGAGATCCGGGAGACCATTTTTTTATACTTAAACTTTACAGCAAAATGCTGTGAAGATAAAAAAGAATCAAGCCGAACCTTTACAGCAAAAACACTATGAAAGTTACCCCTTTCTCTGTGTATAATATTTATACATATATGAAAGGAAGGGAGTGGGTATGTGCAATCCATAATTTTCTTACATATACAGGATAGAGTTCACGTGAGACCAACCTGTTTTCGTGAGACCCGTGAGACCACATTTTTACACTTGAAACTTTACAGCAAAAACACTGTGAAGGTTAAAAAAAGTCATATTCACAGTATTTTGCTATGAAGTTTCAAGTGTAAAAATGTGGTCTCAGGGTCTTACGAAAACAGGCTGGTCTCACATGATATATATATATATATATATATGTATATATGTATATATATGGGGTTGGATTCACGTGAGGCCAACCTGTTTTCGTGAGATCTGTGAGACCATTTTTTTACACTTGAAATTTCACAGAAAAGTGCTGTGAAGGTAAAAAAACCGAACACTTACAACAAAAACACTGTGAAGGTTACTTATATATATATATATATATATATATATATATAGATAGATAGATAATATTAGGGGTCTATTCAAGAGAAAACTGATTAGTTTGTGGTAATTGTGAGATCCAATGTGAACCATTCGTTTGAGATATTTAAGGATATATAAATAAGCTAAAAAGGTAATATAATAATTCTATTTTTGACAACTAATCAAAATATTTAATTAAACTTTTTAGAAGAAAATATTTAATTAAAATTAGTTACCTATTATATCAATTATCTAAGATACATCGTATTTTAAAGACATCTGTGAATCAAAATGTATCATAGTGATGATGTTCACAATGTTGTACGTGTATCACAATATACTTTCTTTGTTTTATGAAATGTATCATATTGTGCATTTTCGTTATTTTCATTGATTTACAAAGGGTATCACATTGTGCATCTTGTATGTATATCTGGGTATCACAGTGGGTATCTTGTGTTCACATAAGATTCATCAGAATAAGTTCGCCGAATAAGATTCACCGGAGAGATGAAAGAAGATATTTATAAGATCCCTAAAATATCCTTAATTAATATTTTAAGTTAAAATTATTATAATTATTAATTTCTTAATTTAACCTTTGATTTGTGATTGAAATTGAATCTCACAGTTATCATAAACAAAACAAACAGTTCTGATTTAATTATCCCCTCTAATATTATAAGGGAGTGGGTATGTGAAATCCATCATTTTCTTGGAGACTTGGTACCACCCAAGTTCAAAAGTTTGAAACTTTAGTGCATGTGGGGAGACCACCATCTTTGAATACTATTCCCTAAGTTTTTCTATGAAAATTTAGATTTTGGTTTGAAGTTGCTTTAAATAATGTACCAAAATACCCTTTTCATAATGAATTAAAACCCAAAAAAAAAAATAACAATTTAATAGAGAAAATAATCTTGATCATCTTCTTTGTAGTAAAATAAAACTGAAGATACTGGTCATAATAGGTTACTGTATCGTTCCTTTTTTGCTGGTCTTCTTTATTGTCTGGTCTTCTATGTATTATTGTTATGTGATAAAGTATGTGTGGTTGGATGTGAACATGTCGTCTCACTTTTGAGATAATGCTTAAATATAAGACCCACCCATTAACGGGAATCAAACAAAAGTACAAACTGGGTTTCAAGATATTTTATATGACTTTAGTGAATTCTTGACCTTCTAGATGGCTATTCATATGTGATTGAAGTCCTCATGTACTATTGAATAAAGTTTTAAGAACAAGTAGGATGCTATTCACTTATGAATGAGTTCTTATTTGCCAACACTTCACGAATTGATTAATGATGTGTAAAAACCGGCATTTTGTCGGCTTTTGAGCCAATCAGCATTTTGCACGACTCCATGCTTTGTTTTCTTGATTGGAAGTCGTTAAGTATGATTCTTCTTACTAGAACTTGTCGTGTTATGGATGTTAAGAAACATCTTGATTGAAAGAAAAGATAGTCAGGTGAAGTCAAATTTTAGCCTTTTAAAAAGGCTCAACCTTCAATTTCGATTGTTCCCTGGAATCAATCTTTGAAATTTGTCCTTCTACTGAGAAACAGTCACAATTCATGACAATAAAGCCCTTTTCTTAAATGATATCCCCTTTTCAGACTTTGAACCAAAAGATTGTACTAGTTTATTTGCTTAAAAAGTACCGAAAAGCATCCATAGAAAAGAATTGATATCCCTGTTGTTCTTATATAAACGGTGCTGATATAAAATGAAAGAACACTGCGAATTGAAATGAACAGATCAAAGGCAACATTGGGAGATTGCATAATGTATTGACAATAAAGAGAGTTCAGTGACTAGTGACCACTTTCAGAGCAAAATGAGAACCAGAAGGATGATTTCTACACTTATCAAAGTTCAGATCTCATTTTCAGACCTTTAACTAAACATTAAGGACCAGAATTGAAGCTTACTCTTTATTCTACAGCAGACTGCAATTTATGAGTAAATCTGTAACTTCATAAATATTTTTATTTGTTATAAACTTTTTATTTTCCTTCGATTTCCTCCCACATTTGAAAAGAAGGTTTTAGGTGAAAAAATCGACATTATTTTCCTTCATTTTCATTTCTTTTCCTTTAAAAAGCCTTAACAACACGAGTTTTTCTTTTCGCAACTACTTTTAGTCGTAGAAGACTCGAGAATACAACGTAAGCTGTAACAGGAAAAACAACTACCCTAACACAATGGTGGTGGTGGAACCGGACCCTTCATTTCCATCATCTACTCAAACCACCTATCTATCTTTTTCAACTTTTTTGTACCAATTCTAAACAAATCAACTCTTCAATGGCATCTTCACCATCGTCTTCATTTGAATCATGGAATTACGATGTTTTTCTCAGTTTTAGAGGAACAGACACTCGTAAGACCTTTGTGGATCATCTCTATTCGGTTCTTGTACAACAAAGAATCTACACTTACAAGGATGACAGAACACTTCCAAGGGGTGAAACCGTCGATCCACTATTGAAGGCCATTGAAGAGTCACGGATTGTTGTCACTGTATTCTTTGAAAACTATGTCGATTCTACATGGTGCTTGGATGAACTTGCATATATTATGAAATGCAAGGATGAGAGAGGGCAAATTGTTATGCCCGCATTCTATCACTTGGATCCCTCTCAAGTTTATAAACCAGTTCTTAAAAGTGCCCTATGAAAAAACTGATATAGCACTTTGTTTTAAAAAGTCAAAGATAACTCGTTAAAACGTCCAAAAACGTCATGTAAACTTACTATAACACTTTTAAATAGGATGCTTTACAGTTAGGTCTTGTACATGTAAGTTCTGTAAAGTATTATATTATGATGCTTAGATATTCTAGGCGTCCTATAAAGCCAATCTAGCACTTTATTTAAAAAACGAGAAAGACTAAAAGCGCATACCCTTTTGAAGAGTTAAATGTCGACCCGAAACATGCTTCGGAAAAACGGATAGTAACGGCCTTATCACTGTATCTGATCACCAAAGTTTCAACCCATCTATACCGAAATAAAGTTCCCCAATTAAAATTGTAATTAACATTAAAACTATAGCTAATCACATGATGACCAAAGTTTGGATTGAAAATGACACCACCAGAATTTACAAATGTTTGGTTATCCAGCAGCATAGGCCCAAACGAACTAGCCCAAAGTCTTTCAGGAGCACAGTCGGATTAGTGATTGCCAAACCGGCCTGGCCCTGGACCGCCGGAGGACCGGGACCGGTTATAGGACCGAAATCTGGGACCGTTTATGGATTTTGGGTGTTTTGCGGGACCGGTTAAGGACCGGTCCGGCCCGATTTTTAAAAAACGTAGCTATTTTTTTTAAATGTAGCCGTTATTTTTCAAAAAATTGGCCCTTTTTGAATTTTTTGCTTTCAAAACACTATATATAAGTGTCTTGATTGAGGGATTTACATACTAAGTTCTCGATTCGTAAAAAACGCAAAAAAAGTTCATAATTATCGGTTTCTCGCTATATTTTGTAAGACAATGTAATTTTAATTATAATAAAACGTATTTTTAAAGTGTATTTGAGTGAGCAAATTACAAATTTTATAATGTATTAAAAGTATATATCATTAAAAAAATAAAAATAAAAAAATTATTTTTTATTGACCGGGACCGGCAGCCCATAACCGGTTACAATTAAGCTTGACCGAGCTCAACTTTTTCGGCCGGAACCGGTTATGGCCAGTTATGAGAAATCTTGGGACCGACCCGGGTCGGCCCGAAACCGGTTTTTGGCCATCACTAAGTGGGATGGCCAAATGGGCCTGACCCGGCCCGGGACTAGTGAAAGACTAGGACCAGCATCGACTTGGGATCAGCCCGGCCTGGGACCGGTTTGGGACCGATTATGAGCCCGGCCCGAGACCACTTGATTTTCCAAAAAATATATTTTTTTAAGTGTATTTAATTGATCAAATTACATTTTCAAGTGTATTATAATAACACTTTTGTATCCTTTAATAAAACATAAAAAAACAAATTTTGATTTTTTTTTACATAGGAGTGGTTTGGGCCTGGCCTGAGACCGGTTCTCATAACCGGGTCATACACCTTAACTGTGTATTTGAGTCTGGATCGGGACCCGTTACGGGATCACTATTTTAAGACCGGAACCGTTTTGGGCTCGACCAGGACCCATTTTTGGCCACCTCTAAGCACCACAACCACAACTAGAACTGATTATAGACTAAAAACCCAGTAGAAACAAGTCATCAACCCAATAAACAATAGGAGGGAATTGGTCCGTACTAGCAATGCACGTAACTTCAAAATTATGGCGTTACAATTGTTAAAGTATGAAATTCCGTTAAGGAACGTGATTTGAAATAGTGATTATTGTGATGGTATAGAGGTTCAAAAATAATAGTTCATATTATAGGGTTGAGTTTCGGTGAGAAAAGAAGATATCAGTAAGAAGTGTAAGAAGAGATCTTCACCCTTGGATCAATCATTATTGAATGTCAACACTAATGAGATGCGTCAAGATGATCAATTCGCTTCTAAAACGCAATTCATGGGTGAAAATGAGATTAAAAGTGTTCAAGGGTTCAGATTACTTCCTTACGCTTCTCACTATAACTTCATAATAAAACTGAAATTGATTTCATGAATGAAACTAAAGATGGTCCGGTCAATAAAACATTTTAAAAACTGAGTAACACGATTTTATTAATGAAATTGGTTTCATGAATGAAACATTTTAGAAACTGGATAACATAATTTCATAGTGACTTTGGCTGCAAGCTGAAGTCACGAGCCATGTCGCCTGCACATCTTTGTATTAACCGTTTTCATGTTCTCTTATTTGATAGTTGTTCTCATTTGAACGTCTCTCCCCCCCCTCTCTCTCTCTCTATATATATATATATATGTATATATAGATATATATAGAGAGAGAGACTTGGGATCACGTGAGACTAAAGGTTTTTTGTGAGACCCGTAAGACCAATTCTCAAACCTTGAATTAGATCTACAATCGTCAGATCTGAATATTCATAAACGCCACGAGACTTCTCAATAATCACAAAATTGCCACTGTGCAACTTTAGACCATTAGATCATTAGCTTATAAAGTTAATCAATGACCATAAATTGGTCTTACGGGTCTCACGAAAAACCTTTGGTATCACGTGAACCCAACCCTATATATATATATACCCGAACCAAAGAAAGTAATAATAATATTCATCATGACATGAAATTGAACAGTTAAACAAAATCCATCGCATATTAGGAAGTAAAGTGTAGTGTCGTTTTTCACATTTTGATATACCATAAATATATCTGAATAAGAATCTGGCATACGCTTAACACTAAAAGCGAACATCAACAAAAAAAGATTGCTAACTTAAATATAAGTGGCAATCGTAACATTGTACCCTACAATTGCATCGCCAGTACTAGCATCGATCCAATATGTTTGAGCCAATGCATACCCACGTGCCAGTCGAAAAAGTCCAGTACCACCGACTATTGTCATCTCACGAACAGTCTGCATAACAGGGTTCAAACTCAAAAGACTGAACGAGCTATCTTTATACATTCCATCAGTGAAACCATAATTTAAGACCATAATCAACCCAAGCTCGTTTTGCGCCGCTTGACCATACAACCCACGGGCATGTCCAATGAGCTTGGATTTCTTGTCGGGTCCCTCGGTCAACGGGTCGTCGATCATCATGACTTGACCGAATCCGCCACCAGGTGAGGTGGCGGATGATTGTGGTCCAGCCACCTTGATCGCACTTGGATTGCTGCCACTCAAGGTATCATGGAAGTAGAATTGCATCGTGGTGACGACTTGCGAACCGGTGTCCACCCGTTTGGCCCAACTCACGTCGTCGGTGGTTTGACCCCAGGCTCGAGTGGCTAGGAACAACATCAGAAAAGTAGTGACCATGGGTGCAACCATTGTGTGTTTTTGTGTTTTTAGAGCTCCACCGTTTCTTTTATTTATAGTGGTCAAGGGTCCAGGGAGTAGGGGTAGGGGTTGGTGGGTTCCATATATTCAAGAGTGGTTCAGCTAATAAACTAAAACTGAGTCATGAAATTTGCTTGGGCCCGATCAAAACTGGTCCTTGCATTTTCACTTTATGATACTTCACCCCCTCGTATTTTCCAAGTGTTGTCATAAAACACCCTTTGTACATTTTTGGACAAAATGCATCAAAACTTAACGAGATCTGACGTAATAACGACGATTTTGTTTTCCCAGTCAAAATAACAAACGTTAGTCTTTCTATGTCGTATCTATTATTATAATCGATAATTGTTAGATCTTATACTTCTGATGACATACATGTGAAATATTCAAGTTATATTATAATTCTTAGCTACGCAAGGAAACGTCACATCAAAATAATCGATGCCACGTAAACCGAAAACCTATTTATCAGGTAAAATGAGTACGAAACAGAAACAACTGAACCGTTTGTTATATTAACAGATACAGTAAATAAGAACTAAGACAAATTTCGTTACATTTTGATACATTTTAACCTAAATGTACTATATTTTCACTCAAACAAGTAATCGTTCGGTTGTATTTTGTTTTGAAGCCGGGTTAAAACGAGTCGAGACAGATTGCTCAATAAACCATTTTTGTTCATTTTACATATATGGGTTGACGTAACTCTTTTAGTAATATAGAATACTGATTTATTTTACATTTAACATTAAAGTAAGGGGCCGTTTACCAAATGCTTACTTGGGTAAGCGTTTACCAAGTTACATTACCTTATCGGATGAACATGGAAAGGACCATGAATCTTACCCGGTAAAAGCGAGGCAAGGACCTAGAGTCTTACCCGGTAAGTGAGAGCTATAACTCTTACTGTGGTCAGCTCTTACCGAGTAATTTGTTGCATAGAAAGCCGTTTTCTGTTGACTAAAATCTTGTCCGGTAAGTAAATGATAGTGTTGAATTTTACCGCTATATGCTTAGCGGGTAAATGTTTGGTAAACGGCCCCTAAGACAACTAATAAAAAGAATATATAAAAAACAAAAATTAGCAGACCCCATGTTAATAAATATCAAATTTTACAAGATCAGATACAACAAACCAATCAAAATTGTTAAAGGAAATGATATAATATTTGGTTGGAAGTCAAATACATGATTAAGGTTGGTCAACGGACACATGAAACCACAACCAATATAGAAGAAAACCGTCTTTGTTGTTTGGTTACCAACTCTCCTTATTTATTAATAATAATATTTGATTAAAAAAAAGTAGTTTTGGGTCGTTATTCTTGTATTATTTTAGGGGGTGTTTGATATTGCTTATAAAAACAACTTATTAACTAATTTCGGTGTGATACCGGTAATAAACACTTTTGAGTGTTTGGGTGAACAGTTTATACCATTGTCAAACCGGTAATAAGAAGTTTTTGAATAAGTTAGACCATTATGACTTATAATAAGTTGATAAAGATTTTTGTAGAAAAGCATAAGTTTTTTCAAATAAGCAATCACAAACACCCCCTTTAATATATCGATCTCCTGTTATTATATTTTAAATAAATATCGATGATATCATATGTCATGTGTACAATAATTAAACACCAATAGAAACTCGATCCATAAAACTTTATCTAAGACGTATTTTGCTCCCGAGTCAACTCGAACAACATCAGTCTCTTAGAAAACAGCGTAATCAGTTTGAATTCAAGTTCTCCGACTTGAATATACACTATAAACGTTTGATGTGTGCATATGTATATGTACATATTCCTGTAGAGTCAGAGAGATTACGTGGAACCATGAGACGTTCTACGAAGGTTTGGCTTTTTACTGTGTGAAGGTTTGCTGTGTTTTCCATGTGATGTTCGGTTCTTGTGAAAGTTCGGTGTTTTGCTGTAAAGGTTCAACGAGATAAAAGAAACCATCCAATGTCATCTCACATGTCTCATGAAAATAACTTTGTCTTATATGTATATGTCTGTATGTGTGTATAATGGACGGGTTTTGGTAGCCACCGTGAAGCGTACGCTATCAAAAGGTTCGATGAGGTTGGTTATCATGTCATTTTCTAAATTTAGCTTATACTATTGATGTCACAAGACCGACCACATTTAACAAGGATATCGTCACAAAATCTCGATACATTTTAAAAAAATAGTCACGCTTTAAAAAAATTAACATTGTAATATATACCATTTAAAAATTTCATGATCATAAAAACCCGTAACAAATATTACACTTTAAGACATATATCAGACATAAAACTAAGGGGTTGTTTATTTTCTCTTAATAGCTTCATTGAGAGACAATATCTGAATCGTTAAGAGGTGAATCTTGTTTGACAAAAAAAAAAAAGTCGGTCTCTTAATTGTTCAAAAACCCTCTGAATGATTTTGTATTATGTGTCTCCCTTAACCATTCAGCACCATAATTCTATTGTAAACAATTACCGAACAATTATATTTCATTTTGTACTATATATGAGAGCCTCTTAATCATTATGACAACTTAATCATTTTGCATCAAACCATTCAGCAACTATCAAACAGCCTCTAAAACTACCTGAACGTTCAGGATTTCCGGAAGGGTCTTGTACCCGTGACTCAAAATTTCATTTCATACGAGGATCATTTGTTAACCAAAAAAATGGCGTTAACTATGTGAACTCGTTGGACCAATCAAAATCATTCTCTAGTCATTGTTAGTTCACATGTTAGAATTAATGATTAAGGGTATATAAGTAATTTTCATTTTATAAATTACTTTTACTATACTAAACGGACCGTTACAAAACAAATTTCCGTGATATTAAGGATGGTAATTATATCATCTCTTTCAAGTTTCTTTCCGCTTCAAGGTAGAAATGCGGGAAGCTTTCTGACCTTTGTTGCTTGTTCGAATCCGTAACCGATTTCGATCAATGTAGGCTCAGATCCTTTCAATCCACTAAAACAAATACCAACCGGAACACCCTTGTTGTCGTACGCAGCCGGAACACTGATCCCCGGAAAACCACCGATGGCCAACACCAGAGAAATATTAGGGCCAGGTGTCACCACCGCGTCTAGGTGGTTCTCCGCCATCATCTTCTCGTATCCGTCTCTCGTTAGCTTAGCCATGTTTGCTATAGCTGCCTTCTCTAAATCTCCGATCCCATTTGTCGCTTCGGCTGCCAAGAATATATCTTGCCCGAAATTCGCAAGCTTTTCCTGCATGATTGCTTTTTAACGTTAGATTTGAACTCAAAACGGCAGGACGCAGGATATACAGTACAAAAACTTGTTGTGTCATGTTTGATGTGACGTTTACTGGTACATGACAGATCGTGAGAGTAGGACAAAGTGCATTTTTTCTGCTCTCGTGTCACGTCATGTCTATGTATCAAATACACTCGGAAGATTTTGGTTGTTACCAAATCGGAAAACTTCTGATTGAAGGCTATTATCTCCGCCAATGAACGAACCGGAGAAGTGACAAGTGCTTTCAAGTAAGCGTTTATCGCGATCTTGAATTCGGCTATCGTAGCTACCGCTTCGCCGCTTGCGGTGGCGTTAAATATGGTGTCGAGGCCAGGGATCTCCAAATTATCGATCAAGATTGCACCTTTTTGCCTAACAAATGTTTCGAGCAATGTAAAAGAAAGTGGGTCATTATCGAACGTTCGTTATATCTTGTTTTTTAACGTGAATAGTGTTGTTATCACCAAACGATACCTTAGTGTTTGCAAATGGCTTTCGAAAATTTGACGTAGGTTCGATCCGTTAGCGAACACGAAGAACTGGTTTCTCACGACACCAATCCGCTTCCCTTTGATCCCATCAAGCTTTAGGAATTGAGCGTATCCACCATTCGGGATATATTGTGACGCCCTTTGAGTTGCCTCGCCATCGTTGTAATCGAATCCCGCTATTGTCTCTAGAACGTAAACAGCATCTGATACCGTCCTGCATATTGGCCTATTCGAAGAACCAATAGATACATAAAATTCGAACATTGTTTGGATATCTAAGTATTAGCAACGCCCGATCTGTTGGAATAGTTATTGTCGAGTATTGATTCACAAAGAATCAGTTAACTGATTTTTACTGACGGTTATAGGGAAGGCCCGATTCGGTTTATGATTTCTGACCAAGGACCGGCTATTGACCGGTTAAGGAAAGGCCCGGTCAGAGCCCGTTAACCGGTCAAAAGAAAAAAAGATTTCAAGCATACATGAAACACGATTATGTACAAAATTTTACCCGACGGTGTCCCTTGACGGAGAAATCGGAACGACCCCAGCTCGGCTAGTGAGACCGACCGTGGGTTTGATCCCAACTACTGAGTTAAACCCAGCGGGACATAAGATAGAGCCGTCTGTCTCGGTTCCTATCGACACTGCCGCCAAATTGGCCGCCACGGATATTGCCGGTCCGCTACTTGAACCACACGGACTTGCCGATAGAACATAAGGATTCTACATAAGAGGGTTAAAAGAAGTTCTAGAAAAGTTCGTTTTGTTTGTATATACTGATACATTATGGTAGTGTCCGAAACTGTGACGTATTTTTGTGCATTGCTTAGTTGTACTGTAATATACAACTAAGCAATGCATGTAAGTTTACGGTAAATTTTTCGGACACTACACCTTTTATGCAACATTTTATAACGCAAAGCAGCAGACTGACCTAATAATCTTTAAATCAGCTTAAAACCTTTGGTGGAAGTTATTAATTTTGAACTTACCGAAAAGTTTATAAATCTAATTTTCTATTCATGTGGGACGGTTGTTACGTATAGGACTAACCTTTCCTTGTCCACCCCTCGGACTCCAACCATTTGGTGCACTCAACGATCGAAAATCAGACCACTCGCTCATGCTCGCCTTTCCTAATATAATAGCACCGGCTTTTCGTAACCTTGAAACTACCCCGGCATCCCGAGGCACGACCGACCCAAGCAACGCAAACGAACCACTCGTGGTGTTAAGTTTATCTTTTGTCGCGATAATGTCCTTCAGAAGCACGGGAATGCCTTGCAAACCGACCGTCGACCGAGGGACCTTAGCCGCCCGTTCACGGTCGGCTCGATCGGCTTCGTACAGTGCATCCGGGTTCACTTCAATAACCCCTTTTAGAATTGGGTTGAGTTTCTTGATCTCACCAAGATAAAACTCAACGAGTTGCCTCGAGTTGACTCGGTTCTGGTTAAACGCGACCCTGAGTTCGTTTATCGTGGCTTCTTTGTGAGCATGGCAGGTCGATAACGCTAGAAGAAAGAAGAAGAGCGAGGAGAACATGGACAAGGACATGGCTGAGTTGACTCGGTACCAAGTCTACAAACGAGTTCGTTTACAACTCGTTTAAATATAGGGTTTTATAAAGCTAAAATGACAACATTCATCCATCAATACAAACAACTACATGTCAAAAGTTTGCAGGCCAAAAGTTGTTTAATTTGCCGTCTTAGGGCCGTTTACCGAGTCACATTTCTCCGAATATGGGAATGATCAAGAATCTTACCCGGTAAGTGAAGGCGACGACTCTTACCACGATAAGCACTTACCAAGTAAATTATTGTATATGATGTCATTTTGGTGGACTAAAATCTTGCCCGGTAAGTAAATAATAGTGTTAAATTTTACCGGTAAGCACTTACGGGGTAAGTGTTTGATAAACGGCCCCTTAGTTTTTTGATTGACGTTGTTTATATTTCCTAATAAATATCCCGGACTCGGATCACCCCTCAAAAGTTTAGCAGGTGCACCTTTCATACCCAATAAAAAAATACTAATTACGAAAATCGGTTGAGCTGGTGCAGGGACCTGCTCAAGCCTTCATAGGTCTGCCCCTTGAATGCAAATTATTTGGTCTTGTAAACTTAAATCCTATAATAACGTCTATTAGAACATTTATATATATATTTTTACGTCTCACAAACCCGATTTTATCGTAGTGAGAAAAACCATATAATATAGCAATTAGAACGATTGTCGGTGACGAATGTTGGATTAATTTAGTAACAAATACAACGTTGATCGTAATAAATAATCTCCGTGATCTTAAGTAGATCATATGCTTTAAAACTATTTCGAACGGTAATCGGTTTTGACTTTAAAAAGTCAAAATATATATATCTTTTTTGAACGTAAAAACACAAGAATGATCGAGCTTTTACTTGCAAGTTGTGAATTTGCAAGTGATATTTCCGGGTTGTCCTGAATTTGCCTTAAGGAACCGAAGGGCGGTCATGAGAACTTGTCGTGTGGATCCTCCGATCAGTGCATAGTTTAAGCGTTGGACAACGTCGAGAGGATGGTACGGGAACTCGATACTGTTGTAAGAATTGAGGAGCGCAGTTGTGGCTTCCCGTAAAAGCGTCTTGTAAGGATCCGCTCGGCCCGTCATGCTTCCTCGTAGCGTAAGATCTGTGCCGTATTTCCTCCCCGCCAGTGGTCCGAACACCACCGCCACTTTTAGGTCCGGAGATAGCACCCGCCAATAGCACTCGTGCTCCGGCATCGTCCACATGCTAAAATCAAATTGTCAAATGACGTCAGTTGGGTCTGTTTGGCTAATGCTGAGGAATGAAAATGACAATCATTCCTCCGGTTTAACCAGGAATAAAATTTTGGACTTCTAGAGAAATGAGTCCATTATATTATAGAAAATCAAACAGTTTCTTTTATTTTCATTTCTATTAGAGATGCATAAAAAAGCCCGACACAAGCTTGGCCCGAAAAACCCAAGCCAAGGCCTAAAAGCCCGATCGGGCCAAGCTTTCACACGAAAACCGTAGTCGGGCTTGCTGAAAAAACCCATGTCGAAACACGACCATGGGTAGGGCTGTAAACGAACCGAACTTTCAGCGAACCGTTCGTGAACCGTTCGGCGGAAAGTTCGTTTATGTCGGTTTATTTAATAAATGAACGAACATGAACAATTTTTTGTGTTCGTTTAGTTAAACGAATGAACATGAACAAGAGTCTCGTTCGTTCATTTATGTTCGTGAACGTTCGTTCATTTACCGTTCGTTTAGTTAAACGAATGAACATGAACAAGAGTCTCGTTTGTTCATTTATGTTCGTGAACGTTCGTTCATTTACCGTTCGTTTAGTTAAACGAATGAACATGAACAAGAGTCTCGTTTGTTCATTTATGTTCGTGAACGTTCGTTCATTTACCGTTCGTTTACGTTCGTTCATTTATTGTTCGTTTATGTTCGTTTATATATTAAATTTAATATACAAGTAATATTTATTTATGTTCGTTTAGCCCGTTCGTTTATGTTTGTTCGTTTACGTTCGTTTAGCATGTTAACGAACGAACATAAACGAACACGAACACACCTTATTTCTAAACGAACGAACACGAACACAAAGATCTTCGTTCGTTTACCGTTCGTGTTCGTTCATTTCTTCGGTTAATTTAAACGAACGGACATGAACAAGCCTCCGTTCGTGTTCGTTTACAGCCCTAACCATGGGTAAGAAAATGCCAAAATAAACATGATCACACTTACTGGTATGGACAAGCTGAAGCTTCCAAGAACGGCACCGATGGTGTGGGCGGCAGTCGCGGCAACGGTGGCAGTTGCGGTGGACGAGGGGTAGGCGGAAGTTTGGCCGGAGGAGGCAATGCCGGCGTCACGGGTTTGGGCAGAGGGGAAGATGACCGCGGGCAGAAGGACATTGGTTGGGCAGGCTGGGAAATCAAAGGATCAACCGTATAAATCTCGGTATCAAACATTTGAAACACCAGATTCAGTCCCCGAGAAGGACCGGCAACTGCCCCACATCCTTGACCGCTGCCGGAAACCTGTGCCCGGCAGCCACCCATATCCGGTGCGCCTTCAAATCGCATCACGTAGCCCCCTAACCAATTTGTCGTTACTTCGCCTATTACCGTCGGTTGCCCGCTCTGCCCCGGGCAAGCCATTGATACTTTTAATCCTATAAAAACAAGAAAATAAAATGGAATTTATTTTTTTAAACAATATTTTCTTATTAATGTTGGACGATTTTGGTACAAAATGATTAAGAGACTCTCATGATATAGTGCAAAATGAAATATAATTGTTTGGTAATTGTTTAAGCGCTGAACGGTTTAGAGAGACCCATGATACAAAATCATTCAGAAGATTTTAGAATCATTAAAAGGCAGATTTTTTTTTTGTCAAACAAGATTCACTTCTTAACGATTCAGATACTATCTCTTAATGAAACTATTTCTTATTAAAATCCCCTTTTTGTCTTTCTTTGCTTTTATGTTATAAATAACCAAAATTAAATCAAAATGCATTAATTTGGAAAATTTTCTTCTATTTGCAAAAATAGCAGTTTCTAACGAACTTTAAAAAGTAAACCCATAAAAGAACCGTTCTTTTATAAGAAAAAGATCGCATTTTATCATGAAAAGACAGTGGATATGGTGTCGAAAAGAGAAATCGAACTTAGACTTCTTACTCATTCTACAGTAATACCCACCTGCTTATCTGTTAAGCCAATACTACAGGGGCTCGAGAAAACCATTTTAGTGTCGGTTTTCATGAAATGTAGTGTTCGATTTTTCTTTAAACCCCTTTATTTATTTGTAACGAAAATTAAATATGATGGTTCAAAAGATCGAAAAACAAAAAGGGAAAATAAAGTTACTAACCAGTTAGAGGGTAATCAAAGAGGGTAACTTGGCCATCTTTACATTGGTCACAAAAGACTGAGCCACTGACCATGGCATCTCCATTGGCTCCACCAATGGCTGCACCGACAATGAGCAGGGTTGTGACCAGTCCCAGACCCATGGTTCGCCAACTCATGAACCCACTTCAAAGAAGGTCTGAATGGAAGAGGAGAGAGAGTAGAGAGAGAGAGAGATGTAAATATGAAAAATGAGGGTAGAAGCATGTTAATAAATGGAGGATAGAATTGGTGTAATACAACTCTCAACTGTCCAACAATTAATGAAATCTTGAAAAACCATGTAAATCTTTGGATCTTTTTCACATCACACAAAATGGTCTCACCATAACAATGTATAAGTTTTAATGCGTAGGGTACAAAACGATATCGAGTGAACTCAGTAATATATAGGTTCTATCACGCACGGAACCTAAAACCGTTAGGAACCCGAGACCGTTCACAGCACGACACGTGACACATTTATCAGAGTGTTATTCATCATGAATGTGTGACTCATCATCTATAACACATCCATATTCGTAATGAATGTGTGATTCATTATTTATAACATATACATATTCATCATGAATGTATGATTCATGATAAATATTGAACAGAGACATGTGAAGCGATGTGAACGGTTCTTAGGTTTCTAATCAATTTGGGTTTCTAATAAAACTTTCCGCTATCTCTTAACACACATACGTATATATATCGCACAGAGGTAAAGTCTGAACAGTCAAGAAGCTATGATGTCGTGGAATCTTGAAAGTCGAGAAACGTTGACCCTTTTTTGAAACAATGTACAAGTTTTATTGCATCATGAAGTATAAAGAAAATGTGATGTTATTGTTATTGGTTTGAGAAAAGAATGAAATGCGTGTTACAGTAAATTCGAAATCTTGTACAACTTTTAATGCATGAAGTACAAGAAAGATGTGCATAGCGTCGTTATTTATGATTCTCCAAGAAAAGAATGAAATGAAAGCTATTGTTACTCGACAAAATTGGTCGAATCAAGAATAAGAAGGGAACGGAATATTACGTTTTTCCATTGCAAAATCAGCTAAATCAAGAATGGTTTACGCGTTTTATTAGATGACGTATAAGAAAATGCAACGTCACTCGGGAATTGCTAGTTTTGTTATAAGAAAAAAACCCGATATGTTAAACTCTTTTTATGGAAGAGACGGTGAAATTGCAATCATGTACAACTTTTAATGCACGTAGTACAAATACCATTTAATGGATAAAGACTGACTTGTCATTTCTACATTTTGAAAAGATGAATTGCACTGATACGACGATCTCAAAGAAACCTCTGATCAAAGGTTACAGATCTTTTAAAGGCATAGCACAGTTACTTCTGAAATGATATAACTGCACAAACGAGGGTTCAAATATAGTGGTTGCAGTGTGAACGCTTTGGGCGTCTGGATCCTCATGAACACTGGACTCTTAAGACAGCCACCTAGCGAACAACTGTATATCTATCTGATTTTTTTTTCACTTGATACTTCTAAGACAATGTAGTTTTTGTTGTCTCGAAGGATACAGTTACAAACTCTTAAACGTAATTTGCATATTCATGTATAACCCTGTCAGGGCCGTCCCGGGGGGCGGCACGAGCGCACGCCCAAGGTCCAAAAATATCAGGGGCCCAAATTTTTCCCTTAACATACATAAGTAGTCTAAATTTTTTTAATAAAATGAAGAAACCCAAAAAATTGTAGTATATAATAAGAGGCAAAAAGAATTTAGTACATAATAAAAGTTCAAAAATATATCAACTAATTACATTAGAGAAGAAAATACAAAAAATAATTGGTCATTCATTATACGCTATTATTTATTGTCTCTCTAATTTTTTTTTTTTATCTCCAACAAGGTCCAATGACATTGGCTATTGCTATCTATATATGCTTGATTGTTTTCGTGTTTCAATAATTCAATGTTAAGATCATGTACTTGTTATTATTATATATTTTTGTTGAATATTTTTATGTATTTCTGCTTCTATTGGCTATTGATATATGTTGTTCTAATTGTTTTTGTTGATTATTTTTATCTATTTTTGCTTCTACAAAAAATATTTTACTATTGTTTGATAATAAATCTATTGTTCTTATGATTTATGACGTGTTTCATAGTTTTTGTAATTAATCAATAATTTTTTTCTACTAGATGTATTTAGTAATGTCTCTCATATACGTCACATGTTCCATAAACTTTTAATTTTTACATCTTATTTTAGTTAAGCAAAAATAAGAATAAAAATAGAATTTAAATATTTTCATCAATTATTTGACTTATGTTTCTTTCATTGGGATTCCACCATACCACAAGATTCTATTTAAGTGCCCAAACAACTATTTGTTGAACTTGGATATTGTATGTTTAATTCATTATTTATTTTTATTGGACCTCAATGAATCATATTTTCTTTCATATTCTTATTGATTCTCATTTGTCTACTTGTCAAGAAAACCTTGATAATCTTCTCTATTATTGATCTCTTATTGACCCTCATGATTACTTCATTCATATGAATTCTCTTTTTGTATCAAAATAACACATATTTATTGAATTTTTTTCACACTTACCGAGAATCACTACAAGAAAGGTGAGCTTTGATGATCCGTCACAAGTTATAGCGACGACATGTTGTTATATACTCTTTCTAATGATAAATGGACTTTTAGCAATGACTTTTAAGTCTTGTTTCTTGCAGTGGACCATGTTTTTACTTTCGTCCAGAGCATATAAAATATCAGGAACGAGCCTGAACCCCGTCTACAAATATTAATGGTACGGAACTTGAATTATGGATGGATAAATGCAGATGTACAACATCAATGTCTCATTTAAGAGGTAGAGGGTTTATAGGTGGACTTGTAAATAAATGATTTTTGAACCATAAAGTTTGGTGGTAGAATTTTATTAAATACCAAATTTTGAAATTTAGTCATCTAAAATCTACAAACCGAATTAGTTGGATTGGGTCAAATCGGTTTACTGTGACAAACTAAAGAGTTGTTTACTTGTGACTTAATTAGGCTTATTGGTCTATCTGGCTTATTCGCACAGCTCATTTGGGTTGTTTACTTACGGCTTATTCGCACAGAACATGGCTTAATCGCACAAATAGAAATGATGTGTTGTCCCCATTCAGCCACAAAAATGATACCTCTACCCCATATTTAAAGCATCTCCTCCTTCCCAAATGAGACACCCCATCGTCAACCTCTTTATGATTTTTTGTTTTGATATTCAAATAATTAATATTGGGAGGGTAAATCGGTCATTTATGTTATTCAGACTGTTGGTTAAGATATAAAAAGTAAACAACAACACCCATTACTTACGGCTTAATAAGTTTAATGGTTTGAATGACTTATTGGTTTAGTCATACAAGAGTGTTTCTTTATAGCTTAATCTTTAAACGGTTAAGCCAAAATGACTATATGGAATAAGCCAAGACCCTTTACTTGTTCTCATTAAGTCATCTCAAACAAATTAAAACCAAAAATGCCCTTGAAATAATTCAACCCTCTTCTTCTACCTCCCTCAAACCCATAAGTGTCTCGTCCCTCATACATAAATTGATCCAGACAGACAACTTAACATACACAGAGTTTATTTATTATTAACTACTAGGGTTGTAAACGAACACGAACAAAGACTTGTTCATGTTCGTTCGTTTAACTTAACCAAACAAACGAACAAACACGAACGGTAAACGAAGGAAAATCTTTGTGTTCATATTCGTTCATTTAGAATCAGGTGTGTTCATAGGCTAAACGAACATAAACGAATAGGTCTAAATAAACATAAACGAATAGGCCTAAACGAACATAAACGAACAGACTTAAACGAACATAAACAAACGAACACCACTACTTGTCATTCAATTAACTATTGCACACCAATTATATGAAGGCTAGGGTTTTGGGGAAAAAGTGAAAAGGTAAAAAATTCAAATAAGACAAAATTATGACAAAATTTAAATCTAGATAAATTCTTAAAAGTTAAAATTTAAATAAATATTATTTGAATTTAAACTAAATAAATTAAAGATAATATATTAAATTTAATATATAAACGAACATAAATGAACGAACGTTCACAAACATAAATGAACGAACGAAACTCTTATTCAAGTTCGTTCGTTTAACTAAACAAACAAAAAAACTGCTCATGTTCATTCATTTATTAAATAAACGAACTTCTCGTCGAACGCTTCACGAACGGTCGATCAACCCGAACAAATCGGGTGGTTTTGTTAGAATGAATTATACATTAAAAATATTTTAAACATATTTTAATATTATAAATTAAAGTAATTGAGTTTATTATTAAAATCCTTCTAATTAACGCCCGAGAGATAAAATGAAGATCTCATCTTCCCTGGGTTTGAATACTGGTCATGTCAAAACCTTGTGGTCATGGAGGTTTACCTGCAATAATTCCAAGCCAATCGTTATCGTTCGAGAGATCAGTCGATACGTATAAGCTGGTCCAGATAACCACGGTTATAAAAAACCTTAACCCTAACACAGTTGTACATAACTTTGGATCAAAAAAAAATAGTGAAAACATAACTACAAGGGTGGTACCTGATTGGTTTGAGCTTGACCTCAAAGGTCAAAAGTACCAGGAGGTCTCAGATTCAAATCTAAGGAGAAATAAAAATCCCTTTATGGCCACGGAGGTTCAAATACGGTGACTCCGGGCTATTTGCAAAGCAGGTGGTCGTCCTGGGATTAGTCGACTCGCATAGCGGGTTGGATATCTAGGTTAATAAAAAAAATAGTGAAAACATTTGGCTCAAAATCATTTATTGTTTTGTAACCAATTAAAGATATGCATTAATTGCACATATGAAACCAACTTTAGTAGGTGGAGAGATGAGTATGTAACATAAACATGTATCACAATTCACAAACAATATGAACTTTTTCTGTAAATATTTTATAAATAGATTTATGTTATAAAATAACTGGAAAAAAAACAACAATAGAATAGAGAAATAATACTGTTATTCTCATTAATGTAAAGCCCTATAAATAGGGATGAGATACAAATAGATAGCTACGATAGATATTAGTTATAATATATTTCTAATATGTCTATCTCTATCTAGATCGTGATATCCTTTAGACGATGACACACTTATCCTACAACAATTTAGTTTTTTCTTTTTTTTTTTTTTATTTACATTAATTCGAGTTGAAAAATATCTCTATTTCAAAGAGTATTTCAGATGTTTCAAACATTGACAGTTTTTTAAATTGTTTTTCAAATCAATTGCTACATTTTGATGTAAAAAAAAACGATATGATTCTTATATTGATAAAAGAATGACGGGTACTTGAATATGTCTATCCCGAGTCATGACCTATAATACCCATTGTCTTTTTTTTTAGAAAATTGACCAAAATAGTCATTTCTCCCTCTTAAATTGGCCTCACAGCGTTACTCTCCTTGATTTACCCAAATGTCACTAACTACACAAGTTTCACCTCCCCCACTTTCGGACCTAGCTAAAAGACAAAAAAAAAATCAGATCCAACTCAGGTCCACAATTGCGACGGTACCACTTGCTAATCTAGGTTGAATTTGAATTTTTTTTTTTTTTGTCTTATAGAGTAAATTATATTTTTCGTTCTGTGGTTTGTTAAAAATTATGATATTTATCCCTATGGTTTAGAAATTGTGATTTTCGTCCCTATGCTTTGGAAATTGTGATTTTCGTCCCTATGCTTTGTAGTTCATTGTCATTTTTGTCCTTATGATTTACAATTTATTGTTGTTTCAGTCGCTATGGTTTACAATTATTTAATATTTTTATCCCTTGTATTTAAAACATATGAATTAATTCAAGGACAAAAATAGCAATAGATTGCAAACTATAAAGACTAAAATCTCAATCTAAACCAAAGGGACAAAAATCGTAATTTACTCAAAATTCTATCTCAAGGGTAGTTGCGTAATTTCTTACATGCCATTTTTTTGAAGTATATAAAATATTTATATACGGCAAATAAAACAAATAAACCCACACACCCTCCTCAGATTTGGTGAGGTTTGAACTCTTGACTTCCTAGGAGGCCAATGACTCACATATTGCTAGGCCAAAAACCCTTTGGTTACATGTCATTTCCTTTTCATCATTTACCATTTTATTTTACGAGTCATATTTATACAGTAGAAATGACATAACCCATGAAACGACAAATACACATATGTATGTGTATATATATATATATATATATATATATATGTATAAACATGTGTACAAAAGATGAATGATTGATCTTCACAAACTAAAAAACTTACACCTCAAACTAGAATCGTACGAGCGAAATTAAAAAAAAAAGAACATAAAATATGTACAATCCTCGATGAAAAATCCAAACAATCTACGATGATCGAATGATGATTTGTTGGAGACTTCATATCCGAGTTGATACAATCTTCAATGATCTTCTTCGGCCGCTAAAATCAAACCCTTGCAACTCCTCAATGGAAACATGTTGATCCAATCTCATATGCACTTGTGAATGCATCTCCAATAAATGATATGATCTATACAATCTTGAGACAAGATTTCTAGTCGAAATAATCTGAATTGTGAATGGTGATTAGATGTTCATCCTCCTCCACGGTTTTTATGGGATCTTGATCATACCATGTTACCGTTCCTACAAAAAGTAGCGGATTTGTTTAGATTGTTTCTAACGATAAAAGGTACCTGTTACTGCAGTTATGCATTGTTAGCTAGCATCAAACCAAACCAACCCAACCCAGTATATCCCACTGAGGGGTAGGGTCTGAGGAGGGTAAGATGTGCACAGACTTGTCCTTTTCCCTCAGACTGTAGAGCAACTGTTTCCATTAAGATCCCGAACTTGCAAAAAGGTGTGTGCGAAAAAGTTGACTTTAGAATTTCAAAAAGATTATCAAGTCCCTACATCCTAGTCTACTATGAAAATTTTCCTTTTTAAAAACTTTTCATATTAAAATTACGTATTTACCCTTGACATTGAACAGCTAAGGTAATTTTATGAGTAAACTCTAATTTTGGACCCTGAGGTTTAGTGAAATATTTGAAAATGGGACCCGAACTTTGACAAGTCTAGAAATCATCCTTATGGTTCTTATTTTGTTCTGAAAATGGTCCCTAGTCACTAACTTTGTTAACAATCTTCGTTAGAGTAGGGGTTGTTTAGTCTTTTTACATATTTTCCTATATATCTTTTAAAGAAATATAATATATAATCTATATATTATTTCTTAAACTATATATATTATATTTTTTTAAATTTATATATTGTTTATTTATATATTTTTTTTAATATATAAATTTAAGAAACAATATATAAATTAAAAAAATATAAGATATTATTTAAGAAATAATATATCAATTACTATATGTAAATTTAAAAATTAATATATAAATTTAAAAAAACTATAATATACAATTTAAGAAACAATATATAAATTATAGAGTAAACTATGTTTGTAGTCCCTGTGGTTTGTTGAAAATTTCTATTTTCGTCCTTGTGGTTTTAAAATTACAACTTTCATCCTCGAAGTTCATAATTAATTTCCGTTTTCATCCTCATGATTAAAACTTTATTTTATTTTTTTTCGTCCCTATGGTCTACAATTCATTTCTATTATAATCTTTCATACTTAAAAGTAGTATTTAACTTCAGAAACGAAAATAGAAATGAATTGTCAACCATAAGGATCAAACCACAATTTCAAAACCATAAGGAGACAAAATCTGGAATTTGTAACAAACCATAGTGACGGAAAACATAAATTTACTCTAAATTAAATATTATATTTTTAAAAGATATAAGGTAAAAAGACTAAACCACCCCTCACTCTAACGGAGATTGTTAACGAAGTTAGTGACGAGGGACCATTTTCAGAGCAAAATGAGAACCACAAGGACGATTTCTAGTTTTCTACACTTATCAAAGTTCAGGTCCCACTTTCAAAAATTTCACTAAACCTCAAGAACCAAAATTAGAGTTTACTCGTAACTTTAATATGAAAACTTTCTAAAACAGAAAACTTGAAATTTTCATCAGACAACTTTGAAAGAAAAGAACCAACAATCTTCATACGTCTAAAATACCATTTATTATAGCTCATCGATTAAGCCAATCTAAAAGCCATACAATAACCACAAGAGTGATGCCTGATTGGTTTGAGTTTGACTCCAAATGCCAAAAGTGCCAGGAGGTCACGGGTTCAAATCCAAGGAGAAATAAAAATCCCCTTGTGGCCACGGAGGTTCAAATGCGGTGACTCCGGGCTATCTGCAAAGCAGGTGGTCGCCCTGGCATTAGTCGGCTCGCATAGCGGGTTGGATATCCAGGTTAATCAAAAAAAAAAAACCCAGACAGTCTACCAATAAGATGAAGTAGAGGTCAAGTCTTCATATATTCCAAATTTTCACCCCTGACCCAGCTCTCGAGTTGGATTTATTGGGTCAGTTTGGTTTGATTTCGTTTATTGACAAGATGGATGGAATGTACCTGGTGCCACAGATGGTTCTTGCTCTCTTGTCGAATGAAGAACAATTGTTCCCGAAAGAACAGTAATGAATCCACATATCTCAGATGCTATGTCGCTAACACTTTGATCTTTCCAATCCTGCATTTGTGCATATATGCCAAGAGACAATAGCTCGCTCGTTATTTTGTTGTTTAAAATATAAAAGGGTCGGGTGTGAATGAGAAGATACCTTGAACATTATAACACTTGCAACGATCGTTAAAGAAGTGAACATCACATAATATATTGGGGAAACAATTGCTGTGTTGAATGTATCCAAAGCCTGCAAAGAAAGGAGCCGCTATATCAATATAAGTTCAAGATTTTGCCATGATATTTGGTGTCTCGTCTCACCTAGACCCTTGACCAAAAAAGCCCCGAATAAAATTGAATCCCAAAGGCTTGTTTACATATGTGTTTCCTAAACAAGACTGGATGGATGAGAATGAGGTAGGCAGGTGAAAGAATTGTCTAAGGTTTTAGGGTTTTATTTGACACGGTGGTTTAGTAATTTACCAATCTTATCCCATCTCCCTAATTTTTGTTCCACAAATTTTGACGATATAAAAAATGCATTCTTGTCCCACTCAGTCCAGTCCTGTCCTAATCTAAGGCCCTGCTTGGTAGCAGCTTAACGAGATTCACAGCTTATTCGGTCAGCCATACATGACTGTTTGGTAGTGGCTTAATAATATACAGAGTGGCTTATTCAGTAAGCTTCTAGGGACGAGTTTTATGCAGAAAGACAAGTTTTTTTTCTTCCAAACTTGCCCCTCCCAATTGAAAAGCACGTTCATTCCATCTATGCAAAAACTCTGCAAAACAAAAACCTTCCCGATCTATACAGACAGATTAATCTACACAGACGACTTTATCCATACAGAACTTGATGGAAAACCAACCAAACCGCCCCTAAATGTCGCACCAAACATGGGAAACAAGTTTTTGTTTTGTCTTATCCTGTCCTATCTTACATACCAAACGCACCAGCTATGAGATGGAAGCACAAGTTAACCAAAACCAAACCAACCAAACCCAGTAAACCCATGCAAGTAGGTTGGGGGATAGGATGTATGCAGATGTTTCCTCTATCTGAAGGGGAAGAGAAGTTGTTCTCATGAAGACCCTCAGCTTGTAAAACAAAAAAATAAAAGACACAATAAAGCAAGCTACATGTAAGTGTTTGCAATTACAGGACTCTTTACGAATACCATAAAGAACACCCTTTACGAATACCAATTACAGCACACTGTTAAATTACGATAATGCCCTTTTCGTAAAATTAAGCAACAAACAATTGTGGCTTGAAGACTCATTCCCAACAGGGTGCTTACGTATTTCGATTGTTTCAAAAAAGAAAACATGAACATTACCTTGTTAAGATAATTCAACTGTGTGATCACACATAGTACAGCAACGGTAACGAAGACCCAAGTTTGAGGATATGCAACTTGACTAACTCCCTCTAGAGTAAGCTTTATTGCAATACCGATGGCCTTTATGCTTACGACCTACAAAATGAGAAACGGGTACTACAGTTGAGATCATCATAAGACAACATTCTTGATTTCTTGTGAGATAGTAAACCATGAACTTACTGTTAGAGAACCCATTAGGGAACATATCCCCAAATATATCAATATATTTGTCTGCCCATAACGCGGTTCAAAATGCATCACAAGAGCCGCTACCAATGATAATGTAGCTGCTACGTATAATAGGAATGCTGTCAATAGAAATAAGTTGGTAAGTATCGATTACTAGAGAAAGTTGCACCATTCTAAAAACCAAAACCAAACTAAACTGACACAGTATATCCCACTTGAAAGTAGGATCTTGGAGGTGGGATGTGCGCAGACCTGACCTACTCCAAAGAGTATAGATGTTGCATGCAAAAAGTTGTACAGTTCTAGTTGACGGAATGTTAAGGGTACATCTGGTATCCCGACAGGATAGAACAGAACAGAACAGAAAAGAATAGTTGTTCAGCGTTTGGTAAGATTGGACAGAACAGAACAAACAAAATGACCAATTTATCCCTAATGAGTTGTTTATATGTTTTATATATTTTGATTAATTATGTAACTTATTAAATTATAATAAAATTCATATTTTTATATAACAAAATATATCATTAGAAAGTTTTCGTCAGATTAAAATGACACCAAAATAAATAGTTCATGTAGTTTCCAATTTTTATTTTATACCTTTTCTATATTATTTTTTTATTATTAAAATTTAATAAATTACATAAATTAATCAAAATATGGAAACCGTATAAAAATAATATTACGAGGACATTAAAGTGAAAGTTTGAAGATCATAAAATACAATAATAAAATTTTAAAAATGAATAAAATGTAAAGAGGAAGGCATATTTGAGGTTTTAGAAGTGAATTAAGTTTTACTTTGAGGTTATGTTGGTAAAACATAAGTCTGTTCCAATTTGTTCCATGGGGTGGGGGTGGAGCACGCCTGTTCCACTTTGTTTTTGTCTGTATAAAAATCCTCCCAAACGTGAAACATTGATCCCTAATCTTGTCCGGTGTACCAAACAACCCTAAGTATACCTGGTTCAATTGCTAGATTCCATATTTCTTCTACAGAACTTGGAGTGTGCTCCTCGGGTGCATGCATCACGATCACTACTGAACCCACTATGCACGAAACACATCCCAAAACACCCATCCGCTTCAGGTGTTCTTTTAACAAGAAGTGAGCCAAAACAGCACTGTTTTCAAGTTCATCACACATTTGAGTTGAAGATTTAACAAGGGTCATTGTGAGAATAGCTTATGAAGTAAAACGAGTGATTGGCTTTCTGAACCATCATTTAAAAATGCCAAGAAAAACACTACAGTTCGTAAGAATGAGTGTTTTTGGACCAATTTTGGTAATGTAAATGAACTATAATGTTCTTTCTAGCATTTTTCACAAGAATGATGATTTATTTGCAATAAAAAGTCGAGTATGATGTCAGAAAAGTCAATCACTTCATGTAGAATAGAGTTCAAGCTATTACCTTACGATTATACTCAATGCACCAAGAGGGGTTACAAGAACGGCCGGAGCATAAGCATAAGCAACAAAATTGGCAGCCTCTCCAACAATCACTGTATAGTTATCAGAAACCAACAATAAACAAACATGGACCCGTTAATTTTTGTTCTAATGCAGGTTATGTATGCGTGCCAGAGAGAGATTTGAGTTCTATTGGTTATCAACAACTTACTTGTAATCATGCCTACCCACCAAAGTGGTTCTTGTAGGTAAGTGTATCCTCCATGTCCTAAAACATTAATAAGATAAAAAAATTATGTTATATGAAATTAAAAAAAAAAGACAAGAAGCGATTTGTTGGATATGGCACCGAATTGGATTCTTAACAAGGGTAGTACTACGCATATCCAAATTCATTAGAAAGCAATTAAAAAAACACAATTTAGATAGTTATCATTGTCTAATCCATTTTCCATCTAAACTTGACTTACGAATGTTGGAAGCCTTTATCTTTATAAAATTACAAAATTCACAAAGCATCATAAAATCCTACCAATACCCATGATGTGTTTTGATAATGTTGTTACTATTGGTGTGATTCTTGATCCTTATGAGCACATAGTGGATAATTGAGTCAATAAGATAACAAAGTTCTCATGAACCTCAATGGATTGGCCTAGTTGGTAAAGCCTGGGGTAGGATCAGGTCTGCATACATCTCACCCCTCCCAGATCCTACTCCAAGTGGGATATACTAAGCTTGTTTGGTTTACACATAAAGACTTTAAAACATGTTTTCCATCAAACTCCCCACATAGTAGTTCATTTTTCCTATGGAGTGTAACAACATAATCCAATGAACATGTTTTAATGCAATGTAGTTCGATCGTTGTGTATAATATATTTCTAGCAACTTGCCATGATTTACACATAAAGCCTATACAAGAATTTTCTTGCAACCTTATATGGTGTACATACAACCTTGGAAATAGAATGTTCGGCCATCATGGTTAGAAAAACTAAGAAAGAAGAAAATCTTGGACCTTGGATAATCCAACACTAGTAATTTCAAATACTACACTTGAGCTATATTAAATGATACATTTGCCGCTACTCTTAATATTACATTTGAAGTGAAATCTAACTCTAACAATGACCAATATACTAAGATCTTGGCATTTTAATAATGGGGACATAGAATTGCTTGATTTTGGACAAAACAATTACGTAACAATTTATAAGAAGCTACTGGATATGAAGCCTGATTTGCACTAGTAGATCCAATATTATCAGACAAAAGACAGAGAAGATAGTTACAAGCAACAAGTTTCCTGCCTTATCCATTTTTATGTCTAATTTCAACTTATAAACAGAATCACGAAATATAAAGAAAAATCTTATAACATGACCTATAGAATTCACAAAATATAATAAGAATCCTAGCAACAACAATGGGTAAAGGCAAACAACACATTAACCCCTTCAGATTTAAGAAAATTTATACTCTTTAGATTTGCAAGATTCACCACCATTCTGCAATAGCACAACTCCTTTAACCAGCAACGATTTGCGATTATTGATTCAGATTCTTTTTCCTACGTCGGTTCTACAAATTCTGTTTTGCTCTCCTATATGCTTTACTTGCTTCATCCAACTAATGACCACATCCAGAAAGCTACATTAAACGTCAACAACCAGCATCCACTGCTTACAGGCACATTTTCCGAACACTTCTTTTTTTGTTACTATAAAGGAATTCACCTAAAGCCTCAATCTAGAGCTCAAAACCAATTTCCTTATACCCAAAAACCCACTCAAAAGACATGAAAAAGAAGAATATAGATTTAGCAACCATTGATTTTGTTCCACACTTTTTTTACAAACCCCATCTCATATTCTCAACTTCTTTTAAGTATATAATATTTATACACGACAAATTGAACTCAAAGACTCTAAGGGCCTGTTTGTTAGCAGCTTAACGAGTTTAATGGAACTCGCAGCTTATTTGGTCCGCTATACAAAACTGTTTGGTAGTGGCTTATTAAAGCCAAGTTTTTTTCCAAACCCCCAGTTAAAAGACATGCTCATTAAATCGACGAAACAACCCTCCCAAACAAAAATCTTTCCTATCTATACAGACAAATTAATGCCCAAAGACATCTTTATCCATGTAGGACTTAATGGAAAACCAACCAAACAGCCCCTAACTCCTCACCAAAGGTGAGGCTTGAACCCTTAGGATCTCTAGGAAGGTTGGGTTTACTGAATACCCCTAGGCCAATGGCCCTTTAGGACACTGGATCTTATAGAATGCAAATCAAACAAAGTGAGCATAAACCCACAGAAAATCAAACCCTGAAAGCAATCCCCAAAATATCAAACTCACCATATGAAGCTGTAACAAGTATGAATTTATAATTACAAGATCCAAACACACGCACACATACCTGCACCAAAACCAGTGGAAGCAGCAGCTCGCTTAAGACCTTTCTTCTTCAATATGAAGCTTGTTCCAATGAATCCGCTAGATAACACAGCCAGTATCAACCCTGTCGAATTATCAGAAACACCCATCTCTTTCTTCAACAAAAAACCACTCGATTTATTTAATCTGCTACTCAAATTCTCTCCTCAAGCCTACGGATAATCAATAAAAACAATCTATAAATAAGAACAATTTTCCCGCCAATCAAAATCGGGATACCTAATAGGACAAACCAAAATTCGAACCAAAGTGGTTCAAATTCAAGAAAATTGGATCTGATAGAAAATAAATTGATTGATAATCGGAGAGGTTTTCTAGTCGAGTATGAACTCTCCGAATGTGGGTCCAAATGTGGGTCCGAATGAGCAGAGAGGATATTCGGGTAAAGTTTTCGGGTGGACCCATATGATTACAACGACATTGCCAGCTACAGGTGGATGAGATCCAGCTCATTCTGTACCCCAATTGGGTCTTCTTCTTCCCCCAAAATCAAAATTAGGGTTAATTGCATAAACCACCTCCTGAGGTTTACTCTAATTACAGAAACCGCCCTTTTAGTTTGAATAAATTATATTTTAGGGTGTGTTTGGTGTCCAAACAAGACTGGGCAGAACATGACAGGATAAGATAAGATAGAACAATTGTTCAACGTTTTGTAAGATCAAACTAAACAGAATAGAACAAGTAAAATAATCAATTTACCTCTGATGAGTTCTTTATTTTAATTAATTTATGTAATTTATTAAATTATAATAGAATAATTATCTTTTATAACAAAATATATCATTTGAAGTTTTCGTCAAAACAATTAAAATGACACCAAATAAAAAGTTTATATAGTTTTCTATTTTTATTTTTATCTCTTTTCTACATTATTTTTTATTATTAATATATAATAAATTACATAAATTAATAAAAATATAGAACTAAAAATAATATGTTGAGGACAGTAAAATGAAAGTTTAAGAAACATAAAATACAATAAATAAAATTTAAAGAATGAATAAAATGTAAAAAAGAGACCTATTTGATGTTTTAGTAGAAAATTAAATTTTATTTTGAGGTTATATTGGTAAAATATAAGTCTGTTTCACCTTGTTCTACCATGTTTCATGGGTTAGCGGTGGAACAGGCATGTTTCACTTTGTTCAACATAAAATTTATGTCAAACATGGGATAAAGATCTCTATCATGTTCTGTCATGTCATTGTCCAGTGTACCAAACACACCCTTATTGAAGATTAAAATACACCTCATTTTATCTTTTTCATCACCTTGTTTGGCATACTCCTTTGTGTTACATCAAAGCTTTGAAGTTTTTGAGCAAATGGCAAAGGAGATTGTACTTATAAAAGTGATTCATTCAGTTCTTAAGTAATGATTGAAACCTTCAAAGGATTAACTTGATATATTTGTCTGGTGTTAATACTCTAAAGGTTTAGCCTACCCTTTAGAGCACTTCCATCGTTTCGATTTCACAGCTGGCGATAAACCGTGATGTCCTACTGTAGGGGGGCGAGTAGAGGTGTATTTGAATCGAGAAGTGTTGTGGAAACTCTACAGCCTATTGGGAATCGACCAAGACGCTTTATTGTGAATGGATCATGACCATCTTTCAAATGGAATAAGATTTGTCTTATAAATTCTAAATGAGTGATTTTCATGAAAAACTTATACATTAAAAAACATTAGGTAACCACAAGGGTGGTGCCTGATTGGTTTGAGCTTGGCTCCAAAGGTCAAAAGTACGTGGAGGTCTCAGGTTCAAATCCAATGAGGAATAAAAACCCTCTTATGGCCACGGAGGTTCAAATGCGGTGACTCCGGACTATCTGCAAAGCAGATAGTCGCCCTGGGATTAGTCGGTTCGCATAGCGGGTTGGATATCCAGATTAATAAAAAAAAAAAACATTAGGCACTGATATTGTTGTATAAAGAATAAATTTTATAAAATTTTCTCCATATCAGTGTAGTAGTTCATTTTATCCTCACTTTTCATAATCAGTTACAAAATGCAACATAAGTCCTTAGGACATACATGTTACCATTATCAAAAGGGGGGTCTTTCGAATTATTCAAACCTTGAGGATAATTTTTGTAACTATTTTAAACCTCATGCTCACTTGTGTAAATTACAGTTTTGGGTCCTATGGTTTCCACTGATGAGCAAGTCTTACCCCTGAACTTCATTTAATACATTGGTTGTCAATGTGGTTCCCATTTTGTTTCGATTTTGGTCCATTTAGTTTGTTTTTGTTAGTTGAGGTGAATTTAACTTTGTTAACTCAAGGGTGTTTAAGTTTTTTTATCACTATTTCTTTTTTTCTTTTTTTCAAAGTAATATAATCTATACACATATATACATATATATATATGCACACACATAGAAACTTGAACCCCTCTTCCCCTTAGCTCGTCCACCTCTCTTAGCTACCATATGCACTGATACCATGACGACACATAAAGCAACGACCGCATTCACCTCCGACCTACTCCACATCAAAGTGTCATCCTCATATCTACTACACGTCTCTTTTATGTCAAAGAACCACCGATGGCCATAGATAGAACCTATCATCACCAACCACCTCTTCCTCCTCCATTTACGCCTCTCCAACTCACCATTTCATTTCCTCTATGGACAGCAACTTTCACCTGAAGTGGTGGGGATTGCGGTGAAATAAAATGGAATCACAATAGCAGGGATGAGGCTTGACGAAGGCGGGTTTGATTCTAATTTGGTCAAGGTTTGATCGGATAAGGAGGGGGAGCCCAAGGTAAAAGGGCGAGGGTAGGAGGTGGGATTTTCACTAATGATAAAAGACAAAAGAAATTAAAAAAATAATACAAAAAAATAGGGTAAGACATGTTGATTGGTGATAACCATGAATTACACTTTCAATCACCCTTTCTCTCATTTTAACCACAAAACTGGAGGGAATAATCTTTAGGTGGCGTTTGGTTCACATAATGGAATTTGTAGTAATTGAAATACATCAAAGGAATTGGAAGCTGAAAGAACTGGAATGGAATTTAATCATGTTTGACCATGCGTTTGGTTAACAAGAATAACTACAATTTTGGTTCCTATGGTTTCCAAAAAGCAACGAACAACGTTCTCAAACTTTAATAAGTACAATAAGTCAATAATGGTCAATACAATTTGCATTTTGCTTCCGTTTTTTTACCCTTTTTTGTAATTTCTTTATTAAATAAAATTGATGTACACATGCTTAAATATGTATACAACAGATTAATGCTTAAATTATGTATACATATTAACGTACACTAGCCAGTAGTCGCCAGAGTTGCAGGAAGAAAGAGGAAATAGAGGAGTTACGGGATTTTCGGGAAAAGGAGAAGAGAGAAAAAAATATTTTGATTTTCTGTAATTTAAAGAAAAACAGGAAAAAAGACGAAAACCGTATTCACTTAAAAATTTCCGTTAACAAAGTTGATCAGATTGACCACTTCCAAATTGTACTTATTCAAGTTTAGGGATGATGTTCGTTTTTATGTGTAACGACATGATTCAATGTTGTAGTTCAGTTTATAATTTATAATCAATAATTTTTTTTAAAGAAAAATAAAATAAACAATAATCTTGTGACATGTGACGGGTAATCGGGTGGGTCGAATATAAGATGCAAATTTAAGGCATAGAACATGCCTCCGGCCTATCTATGTTATCTTGTCATCTCTATTGTTGATTTAGGTGGCGTTTGTATTGAATAAGTGTTGAAGTCTGAAGTTTTATTTCACTTTTGATTTATAAGAGGTGGTGTTGAAGTCTAAAATCTGAATTAATAAGACTGTTTGTTTTTGTACACTGATAAATATCTGAATTTGTTTAAATTGTTTATTTTCCCCTTTATAAATTATAATGTTGAATTTTGTAGATAAATTTATACAGTTTCACGTATTTATTCATCATCATTATGAAACTTACACCTAAATTGTATAATTAACATTCATTTAAATAAAAACATATCATTAACGGTGTTTAACACATATCATATTAAAATACATAAATTGAGAGCGGTGAAGATTGATTTGGTATGGATCGATTGAGAGAAATGATCGATTAAGGTTAATCGATTGAGAAACGTCGTTATTAAGGATTTGAAGAACAATAAGAGGCAAATAAGAGGTTGGTCTACCTCTTATCAGATAAGAGGAAAATAAGACATAAGTGTCTCTGAAAAATTGAAAAAAACAAACAGTCTGAATGATCTTGTCTCTTAACTAATCAGACATAAGTGGCTAATAAGAGTTTTTTTTTTATGAAAAACAAACAAAGCCTTAATATATATTCGGTACTTCATCCTTTAAATATAATCAAAGTCATACCAGGTTTATATATAGAAATTAAAACTGAAAAAAAAAAGAATCTGATTTTTCTAAAGGGTATATCAAGAACGATCGATTTTATGACGTAGTTTTATAATATATAATGCATTACACATGACCAAAATCAGAGAATCGATGATTGATATTAAAAGTTAATTACAAGTAACCCCGGAAATAGTTATAAAAATTATCGTAAGATTAGAATAATTTGAAAGAACCACCGCCTCCTTAAAACGGTAACACGTAGGACGTAGATGGTAATGTTGCATTTTATAAGTTGTAATGAAAAGCGAAAGTTACTGTATTATAAAACATTTGACAAAAACTCTTAAAAACCATTTTTTATGCATTAAGTATTGTTTATTGATGCATATTACTTAAAGTTTAAGATTACAAATAAATTATGCGTAAATACAATTGATTAAAGCTCTATGTTTAAATCCGTGTAACTAATTATAGATAAACATAATCAAATAGAGGGTAAATATATGATTTTAAATATAAAAAATCTAAAACATATTAGGATAATCATTGAATTTTAACTAAATACTTAATTATTATCTATACTATATTATAAAACATTTGACAAAAACTCTTAAAAACCATTTTTTATGCATGAAGTACTGTATATTGATGCATATTACTTAAAATTCAAGATTACAAATAAATTATGCATAAGTACAACTTATTAAAGCTCCATGTTTGAATTCGTGTAACTAACTGCGGATAAACATAATCAAATAGAGAATAAACATCTCATTTTAAAATATAAAAAATCTAAAATATAATTAGGATAATTATCTAGTTCTAACAGAACCATTATCTTTAATAAAATTTTATTGTTAAGCCAAAAATAAATTACTTGACTATTTGACTTAAATTAAATTATAATAAAAATGAATTAAATAAATTATATCGATATATTTAAAAAAAATTATGATATCTTCAAATTTATTTTTATTTAAAAGTAAAAACATTATTTTTCTCAAAACTATATAAACCGTATTATATCAACAAAAACAAAAAATAAAACGAAACATTAAAATTAATATATATCTCGCTGCATTGCACGAGTACCTTCTAGTCTTTATAAAAAGTTATATCATTAAACCAAAAAAAATGAATTAAATAAATTAAACAAAAAAAAGAGAAAATTTTAATTGTTAGTGTGGTACTGATATCAATATATATATTTCAAAATTTTAAGGTATTTTCATATTTATATTTTATTCAAAAATAAAAACATTATTGTTTTTCAAAACCGTATTATAACATCAACTGAGACAAAAAAAAACAAAACATTAAAATCAAGATGTATCTCCCTACATTGCACGGGTATTATTCTAGTTAAAATGAAAAAAGTCGTACACAATTTTTTTCTAATACAACGGTATCAATACCTAATGTATTTTTTAATCTATAGAGTTTAGGCAAATCAATCATTTAACATGGATAAGACAGATTTTAATGCCCTCAAATTTAGGGGTGAGTAGATAATTAATTAAAATAATTATTTAAGTTAAAAATAATAAATAAATAGAATTTTATTTATTAATATTTGATTTTTAATGGAGATAGATTATGTCATTTAATTATTTTAAATAAATAAATTAGAGGGATTTTATAACATCCTATTTTTATTATTATTATAATGATAAAATTATATCCATTTGGTTATTTTAAATCTTTAAAATAAATATTAAGCTTGTTGATGTTATAATACTGTTTTTATGAAATTGGTAATTTAAGATATTTTATCCCGTATTAGAGATGTTACTGTAGATTAAAAAAGGTTAATATTATGATACCATTGAAAAGATGATAGTTCGAAGATTCAGAAAATGACTTTGTTGAACACACACACAATATATATAGGGGTCTAATCAAATGAGAACTAATTAGTTTGTGATAACCGTGAGATCCAATCTCAACCATAAATCAATAGATAAATTAGAAAATTTATAATTTTAGTAATTTTTAATTAAAATTTTAATGCAAGGACATTTTAGGTATTTTATCTCCTCTTTCCTCTCTTCTTTCTATGTCCTCCGGTGATACTATAGTGGTATCACAATGTATCTTATATGTGCTTGGGCATCACATTGAGGTCGTTTGTGTGGTCGATCGGAGATGTAACGCAGTGGTATCACAATACATCTTATATGTGTTTTGGTATCACACTGTGTCTTTTGTTTAACAGAGTCAATATTTTTAGGTATTACAGTGGTATCACCGGATGATGGTGGCCGGGGGCCGAAGGACGGTGGTCGGAGGAGTCAATATTTTTAGGTATCACAGTGGTATCACGGGAGGATGGTGCCCGGAGGACTTTGGACGGAGAGAGAAGAGAAAATACCTAAAATGTCCTTGTATTAAAATTTTAATTAAAAATTATCAAAATTAAGAATTTCCTAATTCATCAATTGATTTGTGGTTGAGATTGGGTCTCACGGTTACCACAAACTGGTCAGTTTTTCCTTGAATAGGTCCACACACACACACACACACACACACACACACATATATATATATATATATATTTGGAAAAGCTTTCTTGGATGGAAATTCAATCTGAAAACAGAAACCCCTCCCTCATCTCCATTCTCTGACCATCTTTCTCCGATTATATGTCATTTTAGTCAATCGTATCACACATTGTGCAGGTGTTTTTTTTTTTGCATATGTTGTGTGTGATTTATGTGTGTATATATGAGAAGAACTTTGCATTAAAGCTTTTACAAGCATTGTTTCTATATTGAAAATCATATACGAAAAACAGAGTAAAAACCTACTTAAAGACCAGGGTCGTTCCTGGTGAGGGCGGGCTTGGCGTACGCCCATGACCCACAAAAAAAGTATTAGTTTTCTTAGATGATGACAAGAGATCTACTATATTATAATACAAAAATAGAATTCATGCGAATAAAATAACCAAAAAAGCGAGTGAGACATGAATGATAGAAAATATATCAAGGTTTTTAGGCAAGTAATTTTAGACTTTGGGTACTTCTTTTGACCATGATTTGGCCCCGGTCGTCGGCTAGAAGCTCTGGCCGACAACGAAACTAAAGTTAGAGGGTTACTTTATTCTTGACTGCTTTCCAACTATAGAAGTGGATTCCCGAAATGGTTCAGAGATATCAACAAGCACCTCACACTACGAGAAGACCTCAGTTGGAGACGTGATGGGGGTACTTTCTTCTCTTTACCACGCAATAGGTCAACTTTGTTAGCGGAAGATCAAAATTCTCTTCATTCATCAACGGGCACATGCTAATTCAAAGTACAATCAGAAATGGATAATATTGTTTGGACCTCAAAAAGCTCGCAATCAAGGGACATGCCTCTTATACATCCGGAAATATTCTTAAATAATAGGGCCATGGATGAGCAGAGAGGGAATGACTTTCTAACTAAACTTGACTTATCCATATAAAGAACGACTTACTTACCATTTCTTTGGAATTGTCCACTCATAGTATGATGGAATTGCCCAATTATAGCTCGTCGCGCTGCGAATATCGCCAGCTGCTAGGAGAAAGAGAAGAAGAATAGAAACACATCGAAACGGTACACTATGATACTTTATGTTTTGTCAAGCCTTCCGGATAACCTAAAGCAGGCTTAGAGCTGCTCAAAAACCCGACCAATCCGATCAATTCAACCCAACCCAACGCAAAATAACTTAATCCGATGTCTAATCGAGTTGTAAAATTTTCAAACTGTATGTATTTGGTTGATATTAGGTTACTATTATTTGAATCCAACCCAACCCGATGAACCCGATATCCTTTTATTTCTTGTAATTTTAAATTTTAAGTAATATGTATCAATTAGCAGTACTCCATATATAAAAAATGGTTTTTAAAAGTTTTTGTCAAATGTTTTATAATATAGTATAGATAATCTCAATGAAAGGTCTATATGTATGTCACATTGAATAACATTTAATTAAATATGAAGTTAAAGAAATGAATCAATCAACAATAATAACATCTCTAACAAATTTTATATAATTTCCTTAAAATAGAAATTCAAAAGTTAAAATCTCTATAAAAAATTACATTTAACTCCAAAAAATTTCTTATNAATCAAATGAGAACTAATTAGTTTGTGATAATCGTGAAGTCCAATCTCAATCACAAATCAAATGTTAAATTAGGAAAATAATAATTTTGGTAATTCCTTAAAATAGAAATTCAAAAGTTAAAATCTCTATAAAAAATTACATTTAACTCCAAAAAATTTCTTATTTTAGAATATTTCAACATTAATTATATTATTAAAATATTATATAAATTTATCATCTCATTTAACTTTTAAAAAATAGTATATAAAATAAAAATAATAATTAAATCTCATTGGTGGAAATGAATTAAAAATTCATTTCTCCCTTCACACGTCAAGTTTTAGAGAATTCTTTAAACTTGGAGCTTCCTCTAGTTTTCTCTATTTTAAATAACAATATAGAGAATCTGTTAGAGTAAAAGATTGTCCTTTTGCTTAAGTTTAAACCTTGGTGAAACATAGAAGACATATTCATATCCAGCATTCAACACTCTGTAAACTGATCTTCAACACTGTGTAAACTGATCTGGAGCACAAAGGGAAGCAGTTACTTCCTACCATTTTTTTTTACATGTAGTATCTAATTTCAAGTATTTGAATTTATGTACTTTCTCTTGCCACTGCAGGCTGCAGCTACACTTTCAAGTTGCATTTTAATGCAAGTATTTCTCTACTTTTACCATGTTCTTTATTTTTATTATGAGCTAAACACCTCTTTGGATGTAGGTGTGAACCGAACTTAAGACTAGTAGGCAACACTTAAAACTTAGTCATTTCAGTCGAAGTCTTAATTTAACGTGGACAAGTCAATCACTTTGAAGTGTTAATATGAGATCTTAGATCTAGAAATGAACAAATTTGAAATATGGATTGGGTGATGCATAAAGATTTGAGAAAGTCTTTGATAACTACGTAGAGATATATGCTTTATATGATTTTTGCTACGGTCCATACATTGTTCAATATTGCACTACAAAGAGATTTGAGTATAGATCTTCATATTAATGGAACTTTGATTCATTAAATCAACAAGTTTAAAATCTGCAATAGTGGTGACTTTGTGGCCACTGTTTATAAATATTCATTTTCGAGAGATCAGAATCTTAACGGATGTTTTTGTGACATCAGTCTTTGTCCATTATCTTAAAGGAAACTTACACCATAACCTTCTTTTAATCAATGTTTTCACTTCTTTGTATTAAAAACAATTTCACCATAAAAACATTGATTTTTCTCACATCTGGAACTCTCACAAGAAGTTCATGAAACTCAAATTCTCAGTAATCCAATCCCTGCTAAAACGATCTTGGTATACTACCACTTTTATTACTTGTAGGATCATAGTGTTGATGTGCAGTTGCACCGAAAAACTCTTATATCTGCAGAAAATGGCATAGGGGTAAATGTCTTCTAGCTATTTTCAAATAGACCCGAATTGACGGATCACTGAACTGTAAAGTTGGTCTATCTATATGTATGTGGCTATCTTTAGTAAGATCGTACGAAGGGTATGTTTACAAGACATCGCATATAAGAAGACAATACACTGTTCATACATAAACTGTTTTTTCAGACTTTTAAAAACTTAAAGAAAATTAGTTGTTTCTTATTACATAGAAAAGTTTAATTTGTTTTAATATAAAATATAGGTATATTACGTTATTGGTTTTTATAGTTTTTTTTAAGTATATAATATTTATATACGACAAATGCAACAAATAAATTCACACACCCTCCTCACTTTTGGTTAAATTTGAATCCTGACCTCTTAGGAGGTCAAAGACTACGATACCGACAGGACAAAGACCCTTTAGTTGGTTTTGATAGTTGGCATTTACAATCTCGTCCTTAAAATGAAATAACTACCCTGGTGGTCACTAGAGATGGCCAAATGGGCCTGGCCCGGCCCGGGACCGCCGGAGGACCGGGACCGGGACCGGGACCGACAAAGGACCGGCCCGGGACCGGGACCGGGACCGACAAAGGACCGGCCCGGGACCGGGACCGGGACCGACAAAGGACCGGCCCGGGACCGGGACCGGTAGGACCGGTTATGGGACCGAAAACCGGGACCGGTTGAGGTTTTTGGTAGTTTCGTGGGACCGGGACCGACCGGGACCGGGACCGGTTATGGGACCGACTATGGACCGGCCCGGCCCGGCCCGAAAAT
>NC_037540.1:40351938-40353502 GCF_001531365.2 Cynara cardunculus var. scolymus | reverse complement strand
AATCAAATGAGAACTAATTAGTTTGTGATAATCGTGAAGTCCAATCTCAATCACAAATCAAATGTTAAATTAGGAAAATAATAATTTTGGTAATTTTAACTTAAAAATATTAATTAAGAGCATTTTAAGAATTTTATAAATATCATCTTTCATCTCTCCTCTTTCCTCTCTCCGGTGAACTTTATTTTGATGAACCTTATGTGAACACAAGATACACACTCTAATACGTACAAACGAATTCATTGTGATACCCAGATATACATACAAGATGCATAATGTGACACCATTTGTAAATCAATGAAAATACATAGTATGATACATTTTATAAAACAAAGAAAATGCATTGTGATACACGTGAAACATTATGAACATTATCACTATGATACATTTTGTAGTGTTTTACTGTGGAGTTTCAAGTATAAATAGATGGTCATACAGGTCTCACGAAAATAAGTTTGTCTTATATGATCCTAAGTTTATATAGGGTTGGATTCACGTGAGACCATCATGTTTTCGTGAGACCCGTGAGACCAATTTTTTGTACTTGAACCTTCACAGCAAAACGCTATGAATGTAAACAAAAGCTGAACCTTCACAACAAAAAACACTGTCAAAGTTACCTTCACAGCGTTTTGCTATGAAGTTTCAAGTGTAAAAAAGTGGTCTCACGGGTCTCACAAAAACATACTGATCTCACGTGATCCCAAGTATATATATTTGTGTGTTGATATATTATAAGCTCGTAAAACCACGTTAACTTGATTTACAGGATAATCATAAATTTGATGACGCAAACCAATATCTCGTTCTAACGTTCTAAGACCAATATTTTTAAATTTCTTTTGAAATTATTTTTGTATGTTCTCTAGATATATGAATATTTTTAGTATTTGTTGTATTGTAAGAATATAAATTGTCTCCTTAAAAAAAACCTATAAATATTATATACATATATATATATATATAATATATATAGGGTTTGTTTCAAATACAACATGTAGCATTTGTACAACCAATGCAACCCAATAAATTGATATATTTATGAAAATGATGAGAGTTCATTTATTATGATTTGAATATTTATGAAAGATGAATATGGTTCATTAATTATGATCAATACTTTATATTATGAAACAATCAAAACTTTTACGAAATCACATATTAATCAATTGAAATGGACGGTTGAGATTGAGTTGTATTGGTTGCACAAATGTCATGGGTTGTATAATAACCAATATATATATATATATATATATATATATATATATATATATTCTTATGTTACTCAAAAATCAAAATTTAATATTTGTGGAAAAAAATTAAACAACGACAACAAATGAATGCATGCGCAAATTATATATTTACTAGAAGAACACTCGCGCAATGCAGCGAGATACATCTTGATTTTAATATTTCGTTTTATATTTTGAGTCTATCAATGTTATAATGCGATTTTATGTGGTTTTGAGAAAAATAAAATATTTTTATTTTTGAATGAAATATAAATTTAAAGATATCATAAAATTTTGATAAAAATAAGCAATATTAGTATCAAATTAACTAT
>NC_037540.1:40342913-40351838 GCF_001531365.2 Cynara cardunculus var. scolymus | reverse complement strand
AAGATTACAAGTAATTATGCATAAGTACAACTTATTAAAGCTCGATGTTTGAATTCGTATAAATAACTGCGGATAAACATAATCAAATAGATGATGAATATCTCATTTTGAAATATAAAAAATCTAAAATATAATTAGAATAATTATCGAGTTCCAACAAAATAAATAATTATTATCTTTATAAAAAATTATATTATTAAACCAAATATAAATTACATTGTTATTGTATATAAATTAAATTATAAAAAAATTGGATTTAAAAATTACACAAAAAAAGAAATTTCAAATAGTTAATTCGATACTAATATCGATATATTTTTGTCAAATTTTTATGATATCTTCAAACATATATTTTATTCAAAAATAAAAGCATCATCGTTTTCTCAAAATCACATAAAGTCATATTATAACATCGACTGAGATAAAAAATAAAATAAAATATTAAAAACACGATGTATCTCGCTGCATTGCGCGAGTACGCTTCTAGTATTATATAATACAATTAAAATAAACAACTAATTAAATATGTTAATATTTATTAATGTTCTATTTATAAAATAAAAATTTGAATATTGTTTTATTTGGTAAATAACAAGTGATTTAAATATAATTAATAATCTAATAAAAAATTATTTAAATATATTGAAGGTATCGTTGATAAAAAAAATCCTAATTTATATAAAATTTTATTAAACCAACTTATTAATAGAAAATTTATTTAAGCATGCTTTTTGGAAAGATAAATTGTATGAAAAAATAACGTACTTTAACTTGATTCATATTTTGGATGACGTACTTTCAAAACTTATATTTTAATACCTAAGACGTAAAATTTTAAACATTTAAGTACTCATGTAAACGGTTGAAACATTAAATCTTTCATATAATAAACCACAATACACAAAAACTAATTTTAGAGTAAGATATTCGTGTCAGCAAATGATACTGAGTTGGATATCACATCACTCGTCATATCAACCGGTTACTCGAGTACTTAAATGTTTAAAACTTTACATCTTAGATACCAAAATGAAGATTCTAAAAATACATTACACAAAATAAAAATTAAATTAAAATACGTTACTTTTTTATGCAATTTGTTTTTTCTTAAATATATTTTAATTTACTTTACCGTGTTATATGGATCAAATAAATATTTAATTCATTGATCCACAATTTTCTTTGATAAAAAATATAATGAAATATTAAAATGGAATTGATTCCGTATTTATTATGTATATTTATATGTTTTATTTTAATAAAAATATCAGGAATATTTTAAAAAAGCATATACCACGTGATTCGTTCGTGACACATAACCCTACATCAAACCGTGGTTAAATTGACCTAACTGTAGTAACACCCACAACACCGTAAGATGGCAACACGTGTCATTTTCTACGGCTATGATAAGTCTCTTGTAGATAATTGATCGTCACCAACCGCTATATAAACCACGACGACCCGTTCAATTCCTTAAACCTAAGTCTTTTTTCAACCAGTGTGCTGTGAAAATTGTTATTCAGAAATGGGAAACCCTACTGTTTTCTTCGACATGACCGTCGGCGGTGCAAAGGTCGGGAAGATCGTGATGGAGCTGTACGCTGACACCACTCCGAGAACCGCCGAGAACTTCCGTGCTCTTTGCACCGGCGAGAAGGGAGTAGGTAGTTCCGGCAAGCCGTTGCATTTCAAGGGATCATCCTTCCATCGTGTGATCCCGAATTTCATGTGCCAGGGAGGAGATTTCACCAGAGGAAATGGAACCGGTGGTGAATCGATCTACGGCAGCAAGTTTAAAGATGAGAATTTCATTAAGAAGCACACCGGTCCTGGAATCCTGTCCATGGCTAACGCCGGTCCAAACACCAACGGCTCGCAGTTTTTCATTTGCACTGCCAAGACCGAGTGGCTCGACGGCAAGCACGTCGTGTTCGGGAAGGTTATTGAAGGTATGGACGTCGTTAAGACGATCGAGAAGGTCGGATCTGGCAGCGGAACCACCTCGAAGCCTGTAGTTATTTGCGATTGCGGTCAACTGTCTTAGATCTATATCCTGATCTTCGAATTTTAGCTTACAGTTCTCCTTTAATCGTGTTGCTCGCCGGTCTACTAGAGCTTTTTTACTGATTGTGTGTGGTTTCAACTGTATTTAGTTGATTTCATCAGAGACTTTTGTTGATGAAATTAACTACCAAGCTATCCGTATGAAATAAGATTAGATTTAGTGGTCTCAACTTCAAATAACCTCGTAATTTCTTCATTCTTCTCTGAGTTCTGCTCTTATTTAGATTGTCGATCGAAATAGACTCCATTTTCCTTGTTTTAGATATCCGATCTTAATTGGATATTTGATTTGGTTTGTTTGTTATAGAAAAATATCGGTAGTTTGGATGTGGCGAAAAAGTCACGGGTATAGGGTTAGCCTTTTGGCATGTGCTTGGTGACCTTTGTCTGCTTGCTTCTAGATCTTTCCGCTTGCTATGCGTTATCCACTTGACTTGTACGGTACAATCAATTATTGCATAGATGCCGACTAGTATATTATTCTCGGGTAATTGTTTATCAGGTAATTTTTGTCACCGATGAACATGGTAAATGTTGAAAATCTTACTCGCTAAGCAGATGTGTTCATGGGTTGGGTTGATCGGGTCGAAGACATTTGAACAACCCAATCTAATGTTTGTGGTTTGAAAAATCTTAATCCAACCCGAACCAAAGTGCAACTCAATGATCGGATTGGTGGGGTTGGTACTTTAGTACATTAAAATACTCTTCTAACCTAGAATATGTTATTTCTCTCCTCATAATTTCTTTTTTATCATCAACTATTTGATACAACTTATTTATATTCTTACATATATCACTTTTACTGGATATGAAGAGCATATGTTCATAGTTATTGAGTATATATACGAATGAGGAATAAATTTAAAATATGTATATATGAGGAGCATACATGATACTATAATTGTCTAATGTATATATTAATTGAAATTTAACAATCATATTAAATCCAAGAAATAAAAGAATTTCATATTGATCGGGTTGGGTTGAGTTTAAATAATTGTAACTCAATATCAACCCAATACTTATAGCTTGACAATTTTACAACTCAATTAGACATCGGGTTGTTTCGGGTTGAGTTATTTCGTGTTGGGTTGGGTTGGTCGGGTTTTTGAGCACCCTTATCGGTAAGAGCGATGATGAGGATGCGAAATTTTACCTGGTAAGTGATGGTGACGAGTCTTACCCGAGTAAGCGTTTACGGGGTAATTTGTTGCATATAATACCATTTTAATCTACTACAATCTTACCTGGTAAAATAGATTATAATGTTGATTCCTACTGGTAAACGCTTACCGGGTAAGTATTTGAGTAAACAACCTCTAAACTAGTAGGAGGTTATTTGAGCTCGGTTTGAAAAATACCGGATTCAAGCTTTACTTGAGCTTGAACGACTTTTTTTTATATCTTTGTAGGGCTTGAGCTTTAATTTTTTTTTTAAGTTATCAAGCTTGATGTTTGTTTATGAGCGTGAACTTGATCAATTAACTTGTTATTGGCTCGAGGTTGACGACTTTATTGTATGATTTACAAACATGTTTGGCTCGAAATAGCGTATGCTCGAATGGTTTGACTCTACTCGGAAAATTGATCAATTTTTTTTAAATGAGCCGAATTGAACGTTGGTGTTGTGAAACTCGGCTTGTTAAATATAAAGGAGTTCTAATTTATACTTGACATAGTTCGAGAATTATCGAGCTCGAGTAGCTCATTAAAAGAACTTGTTTAAATCTATAGACTAAGGGTGCTCATGGGTTGGGTTGATCGGATTGAAGACATTTAAACAACCCAACCCAATGCTTGCGGTTTGAAAAATCTTAACCTAACCCAAACCAAAGTGCAACCCAACCCAACCCATACGGGTTGGTTACTTTGATACATTAAAATAATTTTCTAACCTTAAATATGTTATTCTCTACTCATAATTTCTTTTTCATCATCACCTATTTGATACAACTTATCCATACTTTTTACGTATATCACATTCAGTTAATTTTCTCAATTTACATATATATGTTCACAGTTACCGAACATATATACGAATTAGTTATATAGAGATGTGAATATGAAGAACATACATTCTAGTGTAATTGTCTAATGTATATGTTAATAAAAATTCAATAATCATATTAAATCCAAGAAATAAAAAGATATCGGGTTTATCGAGTTGGGTTCAAATAACAGTAATTCAATACCTACGGTTTGACAATTTTACAACTCGATTAGACATCAAATTGCTTCAAGTTGAGTTATTTCGTGTTTGGTTGGGTTGGGTTGATCGGATTGATGAAGTTGGTCGGGTTTTTGAACACCCCTACTGTAGACCATACTTAGAGCTATACTAAACTGAAAAGAGACGGATTTTAGCATTTCTTTTGCTTCAACAATTATGTTATCTTGTATGTTTTAAGATAAAGGAAACAGTATTAGAAATTACACTTCTCGTCCCTATGGTTTACTAAAAATTGCAATTTTCATCCTTATGGTTTAGAAATTGTGGTTTCATCTTTATAGTATGTAAACAATTGTAATTTTCATCCTTATGATTTATAATTTATTATTGTTTCAGTCATTGTGATTTATAATTTTTTACTATTTTGATCCCTTGTACTTAAAAAGTTAAGAATTAGTTTAGGAACGAAAATAACAATAAATTACAAACCGTAGGTGTGAAAACTGTAACTTTTAAACCATATGGATGAAAATCGAAATTTTTAACAACCTATAGGGATAAAAAATGTAATTTACTCTTATTATTTTGATATTTCCCGCCGATAGTAATATTTTATTAGATGAATTAATACAACAGCTGAACGGTTTAGTAGAAACCGCGAATGTAAGAAAAACATAGAAGTCGAGCATAAAGGATTTACTATTAGAGAGCTCGGTTGTGAAAGGAAACGATTAGAGTTTCCCCGATTACGCAAGATATCGACGACATTTACGTTTCGAATATCGAGCTGCATTCGAGCTCGCATATAAGTTCAATGATTCTAGCACATTTCAGCCCAGTTTTGCATCTCACGCACATATGGAAACAGACTGTCCTCCGACAAGTCTAATTTACATCAACTATGAAATCACTTATAAACCCGTATTGGTTTCATTTTTCCACCAATGTGGGACAAGCCCACTTCCATTTCTCGCATTCCAACATCTATCCTCTGCCGACTACTTTGACAACTAATTTCTCATTCATATCAACTCCATTTTATACATGCAATATGTCGAGTCGAATCGAAGCTTTGACCAAGGACTACGTAAACCCATTAATATCTATCTATCCCGATCATGGTTCAAGTATATTTTGGGTCAAAATCAGGTATAAACCCAATATTTCCAACAGTTCTTTTTGCTTGTTTCTATTTTTTTGTCAGATGTTTCTTACTGTTTCCAAAATATACGGTTACAAGTGCATATGGGTTGTGTACGTATGCGGGTTTCTCTAGATGCTTAATGTCTTCAGACAGAAAGTATGCGGAATAAGTCACTCATAAAGTCGATCCAACTTTTAGCCCTATTTGAGAATTTACGAATCAAACGGTCTCTTTTATAAACAATTCCAAACAAGAACGTTGATTTTATGCAAGAGAACAAAAGGAATAAATGTGTCTTTACTAAAAGCGACTTTAAAAAAATACTCATTTCAACGAAATAAAAGCGACTTCTTTTTTATAAATGGGATTTTAGCATTAATTATATTATTAAATTATTTAATATATTTAATATCTCAAGAAACTTAGGGCCCGTTTATCAAACACTTACCTAGGTAAGTGCTTACCAAGTCACATTACCTTAACGGATGAATATGACAAGGATCAAGAATCTTACCGGTAAGTGAGAATGATGACTCTTACCACGGTCAACACTTAATTACCGGTAAATTGTAGCATATAATGCCATTTTGGTGGACTAAAAATCTTGTCTGACAAGTAAATGATAGTGTTGAATTTTACCAATAAGCACTTACCAGGTAAGTATTTGGAAAACGGCCTCTTAATTCATATTTTGGAAAACGACCTCTTAATTCATATTTTTCTTTAATATTTTTATTATTAATTATTTAAAAAATAATTTTTGTAACTCTTCGTCATCTTCTATGCATCGTCGACCACCACCGTCACTATCTATTTAGCCACCGACCGTCACTATCTATTTAGCCACCGACCGTCACCACCCTCAGCTTATTGGCCGACAACCACGACCCACCACCACAATTCCGAACACTATAAAGATTAACAGCATAAAAAATAGCAAAACCACCAACCATCCAACAAAATCATTCGAATTATTTAAAAAATAAATTCAACGGTTGATTTTAGAGAGTTATTTTAATTTGAAGATTTCCAACATCTCTCTCTTATTAGGGAAGGTAGTTTGATCCATCCCAAATGTCTACCCGATTTCCCAACCTGCTACGAACGAGATCCCCCCCCCCCATAACCGGGTCTCGTGTCCAGGGACAGGGAAATACTATTTTCACTCATCGGAATTGGGACGAGAACAAGGGTAGTGCCTGATTGGTTTGAACTTGGCTCCAAAGGTCAAAAGTATTAGAAGGTCTCAGGTTCAAATCCAAGGAGGAATAAAAATCCCCTTGTGGCCACGGAGGTTCAAATGCGGTGACTCCGAGTTATCTGGAAAACAGGTGGTCGTCCTGGGATTAGTCGGCTCGCATAGCGGTTGGATATCCAGGTTAATAAAAAAAAATGGGGACGAGAACAATATATGTGTGTTTTTTGCATCAACTCAAACCACTGATTTTGCTTCATAAGTTATGCACAACGTTGGTCACTGATTTTGCTTCATAAGTTATGCACAACCTTGGTCACTGATCTCTTTCTAATCATTTTCGTTGGTTTGCTTATCAATTTAGGGACCATTCAGTAGATGTTGTCTTGTTGAATGATTTGGTGTAGAATGAATTACAAGCTCTGCACTATTTAGTGCAGAATGAGAAACAATTGTTTATCAGATATCTTAAATGATATAAAATTGTCATTTTAACCCATTAGGAAATTGTTTGATAAGTATTCTAACTTTGCAAAATTATTTACAGAAAAAGATAAGAGTAAGTTACATTCTTGGTCCTCTATGGTTTATGTGTTTTAAGACTCTGGATTCCTATTTTAAAATATCTATGGATTGCATATTTGTGGTTTGCATTTTATAAAGTATTGGGTCCCTAAATCTAACTCCATCCAAAAACTTGCAGTTAACTCAATTAATTTAGAAGGGTATTTTTGTCATTTAATTTATTATTTTATTTTCTATTAAAACGGCAGGACCAACATGTAATTTTCATGAGATTGGAGATGCAGTGCAGGGGACGAAGGTGAGCACGACAGTGCAGGGGACGAAGATGAGATGGTCGTAGATAGTTGTGGTGGTGGGAGCCGGAGATGGCTATCTCGGTAGAGCCGGCAATGGTTGCCGGAGAGGATGAGGACTGACCTTGTTGCATCTCATACATATATGTTTGTGTGTGTGTGTATATATATATATATATATATATTAATAAATATAAATACTAAATTGCATGTGTTGGTCCCTATGGTTTTAATAAATAAAAAAAACAAATTAAATGACTAAATACCCATTTGATTTAACTCATCTAACGATATTTTTTGGATGAAGTTAGATTTTGAGACCCAAACGTTATAAAAAGCAAACCAGGTATGCAATCCATAGATATTTTAAAATAGGGACCCAGAGTGTTAAAACACATAAACCACAAGAACCAAGAATATAATTTACTCAAAAAAAAATATAAATGACCATATATCATATTACAAATATAAATTACAAAAATATCATATCATATTAATATGAGACACATATTTCATGAAAATTACATATAGAGAGAGGGATCAGATGCAAATCTTTTACAGACTAAATTCGACCAGTCACATTTTTTTTTCATTTTTTTCTATATTGAAGGGTTATATTGTCTTTTTCACGTTTTGATTTATTTATAGTGATTATCTTTAATTAATCCACCAGAGTTTTTGGGATATTGATTATCTGTTATGGTAACCGTATTAATATACAATTTAGTAATTGTTTTTTATATCTTATTTTCGTCAAGATTGAAATTAAGATTGCAGACAATTTATATATAGTTTTTTTTTAAATTTTCATTTTTGTATATGGGACAATGATTTGCATAAGAGGAAAGATGAGCTTTTTTTTGAAGTACATAATATTTGTATACCGCAAATGCAATAAATAAACTCATATACCCTCATTACCTTTGGTGAGGTTTGAACCTTTGACCTTTTAGAGGCCAATGACTACGACACCGTTAAACCAAAGACCCTAGTACATGAATTTTCCTAAAACTAGATACATATCATTATATTCTTGCATAATATAGATATAGGATAAAGAATCAAGTGTATAATATATTATTGACTTGATTACATTTTTCATCCCAATGGTTTAGAGGCTTTTGGGTCAGTTTTCCATTTAGTTTATATGGATAAAGTTGTATCTATAGATTAATATGTTTGTATATATTGAAAACCGAAGTTCGAATCATGTTAGTGTCATTTTCTTAGTCAAACGGTGTCACTGTTTGAAAAAAAAATTCATGTAACTTTTTTCTTATGGTCAAATGGTACCACCGTTTAAAAAAATTTCTGGTTCCGTCCCTACCAAACCATATCATATATATTACATATATATAACAACTTTATAACTGCTTTAAATTATACAACCGATGCAACTTACTTATCCATCATCCATTTTTTTTAATTAATGGTAACCAATCAAATGGTAACCGTTGATGATCAAATGAACGCTTCTAATTTGGTTGTAAGGGTTATAGTAATGTAAAGGGGGCATAATAAACCCCCC
>NC_037540.1:40332835-40342830 GCF_001531365.2 Cynara cardunculus var. scolymus | reverse complement strand
AAACAAGAACCTCTATGATTTACGAGACGCGAGAATGGTCTATAAACCAAGCATTGTGCTTTAAATCACAAACTAACAGAAGTTAAGGAATTTTTAAAATTAAAATTAGTTTTAAAAAATTTCAAAAATATTTTGATGTAGAAGTGTAAAATTGAAATGATAACATTGAAATAACACGATCATGATTACTCTGATCATGGGGGAAGTGATAACATCATCAACAGTGGTTATCCAGTGACTAGGGCCACGATTATTTTATGGTTGTACCACATATTTATCGCATCACATTTGATATTGTAATAGAGTAATCAAACAGGGGTTGTATTCAAGTGTATCACGTATTTATCACAACATAGTCAATATCACAATAGAGTAATCGAACAGAGGTCGTATTCAAGGGTATCGCATATTTATCACAGCAGTTGATATCACAGTAGAATAATCGAACAATGGGTTGTATTCAATACTTTATCACACAAATATCGTAACAGTATCATAATAAAGTAATTGAACAGGGTTGTATTCAATACTCTATCACACAAATATGACAATGACATCACAATAGAATAATCAATCAGGGGTTATATTCAAGTGTATCAGATATTTACCACAACAGAATCAATAATCGAACATGGGTTGTATTTAAAACTCTTATCACATAAATATCGCAATGATATCACAATAGCTTCTTTACCCAGACCATTGGAATCTTCCATTCTCGGTTGAAAAAAAGAATTTGAAACTGATAATATCACAATATGATCGAATATGTAGATACATAAAACGATGAAAACGTGATGACGTGAATGATTTCCATTCTAAAGTCATGGGATAATCTATACTATATTATAAAACATTTGACAAAAACTCTTAAAAACTATTTTTTATGCGTAAAGTACTGTTTATTAATGCATATTACTTACAACTCAAGATTACAAGTAGATTGTGTGTAAGTACAACTTATTAAAGATCCATATCTGAATTCGTGTAATTAACTGCAGATAAACATAATCAAATACAGGATAAAACAACTTATTTTAAATATAAAAAATATAACATATAATTAAGATAATCATTAAAATCTAATAGAATACATAATTATTATTATTGAAATGTTATATTATTAAATCAAAAATAAATTATTTTGTTATTAAATTTAAATTAAATTATAATAACAAAATAAATTAAAAAAATTACATAAAAAATTAGAACTTTTAAATAATTGATTTGATATTAATATTAATATTATTATTTTTCATATTTTTATGATATCTTCAAATTTATATTTTATGTCAAAGACCTTCCAGCCTAATGGTAAAGGCTTGGGCATGGCATAGTCATGAACCCGAGTTCGAGTCAGTGTTGGCGACATTTAAGTAGGGTCATGTTTAGCCTCCAAATTTGTCGGGGATTAGTCGGGTTTTGGCCCGGACACCCTTACAAAAAAAATTATATTTTATTCAAAAATAAAATTATTATTGCTTTCTTAAAAACATATAAAATCGTATTATAACATTGACAGAAAAATAATAAAATAAAACATTAAAATCGAGATGTATCTCGCTACATTGCACGAATACTCTTTTAGTTACAATTAATATAAATAACATAAAAATAATAAGAAATACCTAATTACATTACTACCCTTATTGATTTATTTTTATTTATTATAATTTTAAATTATTAGTTAAAAAAAGGTATAGACCCACAACTCTTATAGCATTTTCACAAAATAATGGGTTCTCGTTTAAACTCCCACCTATATATATATATATATAGAGAGAGACTCTTGGGATCATATGAGACAACCGTTTTCACACGACATGATTTTTACACTTGAAACTTCATACTTTCACAGTGTTTTTACTGTGAATATTCGGTTTCTTTTTACCTTTACAACAATCATGTCTCACGAAAACAATATTGTCTCTTGTGCACCCAACCTATATATATATACACACACATACATGTGTGTATCAAAAAACATTAAACCTCAAACAAACAACTTTTAAGTAAGATGAAACCTCTAAAGAAAGCAAAAGCCAACAATGTTCATTCTAAATTCCATATATAACCCTGTTGTATACATATATGCAGAAAGATTGCCATGTCTCATTCTAATTGCAGAGAAGCTCAATCATACCTAAAACTATACCTGATGGAGGTGGTTCATGTTTTCATGATGATTTGCTTTGAATAGCAAAAACAAACCAAAAAGTATCAAGTATTAGAAAGGAGATAAAGAGTTACCTTAACTTTCATCAATTATGAAGCAGAACTAAGAAATGAAGTTCACGAACACCACAAAACACCACAGAAATCACATAAATCATTGTATGAAACAAGGAACAAGTAATAGTTTCCAGATATCAACAAAAAGGAGACGGAAATGGGGGGAAAGAACGCCGCTGAACGATTTGGTCAGGTGTTAAAGACGATAAACGATTCAGAGGATTTTGGAACCATTAATAACGGTTTAAATTTTTACCAAACAGATATAATAATCACTGACCAATTCAGATGTAATCAGACCCTTATGCACATACTATGCAAACAAAACTAAAAAACAGCCCCTTCAGTTCTTCATCATATACTAAGCAAACAAGAAGAAAATGGATTTGAAACATATAACTCAAGCCCAAGTGGTGTACAAGAACTAGACTCAAAAGGATCAATTCAAATCAGCAAAAATAGCCAAAAGTCAACAACTGTGCAATAATTGGGTGCTACTGTACAAGTCAAATGGATAAACAAATAGCAAGCAGGAAGATGTAGACGCAAGCAGACAAAAATCATATAACACGTATCAAATGCTAACGATACCCAGGTATCTTTCGCCACATACAAAACCATTGAAAATATCACAAGTATCACAAACAAACTACAACAATATATACATGAAAATCCGATATCCAAGGAAATTAAACCGATATTTAGGGAAAATCTGAAAGAGGAAAATAAAGCATGTTTCGATCGAAATCTAGCTAAGCATGGATCAACAAAGATTGAAGAAGACGAGATTATTTGAAGATGAGACCACTAAATCTAATCTTATTTCATACGGATCACTTAGTAGTTAATTTCATCAACAAAAGTCACTGATGAAATCAACGAAATACAGATAAAACCTCACACAATCAGTAAAAAAAACTCAAGATGACCGACAATACCACGAGCAACACGATTAAAGGAGGACTGTAAGCTATATATTAAGACTCAGAAGATCAGGATATAGATCTAAGAGAGTTGACCGCAATTAGCAATAACTACGGGCTTCGAGGTGGTTCCGCTGCCAGATCCGACCTTCTCAATAGCCTTAACGACGTCCATTCCTTGAATAACCTGTCCGAACACAACGTGCTTGCCGTCGAGCCACTCGGTCTTGGCAGTGCAAATGAAAAACTGAGAGCCGTTGGTGTTGGGACCGGCGTTAGCCATGGACAGGATTCCAGGACCGGTGTGCTTCTTGATGAAATTCTCATCGGCAAACTTGTTTCCGTAGATCGACTCACCACCGGTTCCATTTCCTCTGGTGAAATCTCCTCCCTGGCACATGAAATTCGGRATCACACGATGGAAGGAYGAKCCCTTGAAATGCAACGGCTTGCCGGAASYACCTRYTCCCTTCTCRCCRGTGCAAAGMGCACGGAAGTTCTCRGCKGTTCTCGGAGTGGTRTCAGCGWACARCTCCATCACGATCYKSCCGACCKKTGCRCCGCCGACGGTCATGTCRAAGAAAACAGTAGGGTTTCCCATTTCTGAATCACAAATTTTCACTCTACAGCACACGGGTTGAAAAAGACTCAGGTTTAAGGAATTGAACGGGTCGTGTTAGTTTATATAGCGGTGGGTGACCGATCGATTATCTACGTGGGTTTAATCCAAGCCGTCGAAAGTGACACCTGTTGTCATCCTACGGTGTTGTGGATGTTACTAGAGTTAGGTCAATTTTTCACCATGGTTTGAAGTAGGGTTATGTGTCATGATTGTCACGAACGAATCACGTGGTATATGCTTTGTAAATATTCCTGATTTTTTTGTTAAAATAAATAATGAAAAATAACAAATAAAAATACACAAATGAAGAGTAAATTTCGGATTTGGTCCTTCACGATATCATATTTGATGAAATCGGTCCATAGTCATTACTTATTACAGATTTGTTCCTAACGTATGCAAAATCGACACGTCTATCTCTCCCATTGATTGATGATTGTTAAGCTTATCTGTTAACTCGAAGTTAAATTAAAGGTATTTTAATCATTTGACATAATCAAAGAGATAAGAAACATTTTACGTGTCATAAATTATTTTGAGAAGTAATAAGTGATTTTAGTCTTTCATACGATCAAGATCGGATTTGACTGGTCAATAATTGTGACTTTGTCAGGTCAAAATTTGTTGTTATGCGAAAAACAAAAGGGATAGTTTTTAACTTTTACAAATATGCGGCAAACGGGTTCATATGTGAATCTGTGTGTTTCACATATAAACCCTTGTGATTCACATATGAACTAATTAACTGATTCGCATATGAATCATTGTGATTCACATATAAACTAATTAACTAATTCACATATGAATATATAGTTCATATGTGAATCATACGGGTTCACATGTGAACCCATTTGCAACATATTTGTAAGAGTTATGAAAATATTCTTCTATCTTCTGCATACCAATTCGAGGAATTAACTGATACTTAACAGTCAAAGTCGCAAATGTTGACCAGATGAAGAGATAAGATCGTTTATTTACTTCTCAAATACTTACCAATTCTCAAATGAACACTTCCCCTATTATATATATATATATATATATATATATATATATATATATATGTTAAAAATGTATGATATCTTATTATGGTTGGATTCTTGTGAGAAAATAAGTTATAGTGAGAATGGTAAGAATGGATATTCATCCTTGGATCAATCATACTCGAAGATTAACAGTTGTGAGATGCACGGAGAATGGTAAGAATGGATATTCATCCTTGGATCAATCATACTTGAAGATTAGCAGTTGTGAGACGCACCGGATCAATTCCCTTCATAAAGATCAATTCATGGGTGACATTAGATTAAAAATGATCAAGGATGAAGATCTCTTTTTACGCTTCTCATATTAACTCTTTTTCTCACACGATCTTTCATCTATCTTATTATACATTATATATTACATAAAAATGAAAAAATAAAAATGCATACCCCTTCAATCTCTTAGTGAGTCCCAACCCGCTAACATCCAACATCCATCACCATTGGCTAGCTAACACACACCATCTACCACCACCAACCACCACCCACAATCACTGACTACCATCAACCACCATCATAACTAAGGGGTATTCAAAATCCTAAATCGACACGAACCTAAACTCCAAAATCACAATAATGTAAGAACACAAACAATTTGAGTCACAAAACTCAATTGTGATACTAACCTTATAATCAAAACTCTTAACCTAATTCAAACTAAAACAAAAACCTAAATCGATTTATAAGAGGTCTGACTTGGATCCATGAATCAGGGTTGGTGTGGTTCAAAAAGACAAATACGACCTTAGTCACCAATGGTTTGGAGAAGGCTTGAGTGGGAAAATGTATGAGTTGCATCTAGTTGATCGATACGGGTGGTGCTTGCTGATCGGAGGGGGGAGAGGGTAGTGGATGCTCGTTGATGGAGGTGTGTATGGTCTGAAATGGTGCTCATCCTCACTTACGTTGTGTTCTCGAATATGGGGAGAAAAGAAAGGAAAGGAAAACAATTTTTTTATTTGTGTTTTCAAAAGGGAAGCAAAAGGAAGGAAAAGAAATGTCTTTTTTTTTACAAATATACCCTTTGAAAATATGTTGTTTATAATGAAATATTGGGTAGTTTTGTAATTTTAGTAATCTTTTTAAAGGGTTTTTTTATTTTCTTTCCTTCTCTTTCCTCCCAGCATCTGGAAGGAAAGTTTTGGGAGGAAACTTATGATTTCTTTTCTTCTGTTTCCTCTTTTTTCTCTCCAAAAAAAGTTCGAGAGCACGTAGATTTTTTACTTTCCTTCTATTTCTCTCCCTTTCCTTTCCTTTTTTTCGTAAAGAAGGTTTCGAGAACATAGCGTTAGAGTCTTAGAGACGATGCAGAGTGGGTTGTCTTTCATCTCTCAGGGATCAGAGGGAGAGATGTCGCTAGCTACAAAAGAGGGGAAGAGATCGATGTTGAAGAACGCTCGTAGGAAGTCTGTTTTAATGAGAGACACCAAAACTTATTCGATTTTGCATACATCGAAGACAAATTTATAATCAATGAAAATAAAATAAGGGGCTGTTTACCAAATGCTTACTTGGGTAAATGAACACCAAGTCACATTACCTTACCGGATGAATATGGTAAGTACCAAAAATCTTATCCGGTAAAAGCGAGACAAGGACCAAGAGTCTTACCCGGTAAGTGAGATGGACGACTCTTACCACGATAAGCGTTTACCGGGTAAATTGTTGCATACGATACCGTTTTGGTGGACTAAAATCTTACCCGGTAAGTCAATGATAGTACTAAATTTTCCGATAAGCACGTAACGATAAATGTTTGGTAAATGGCCCTTAAGTCAAAAATGACATAATTCAGATACCAAATCAAAAAATTTCTCCATAAATAAATACGAAAATCAATCCTATTTTATAGCATTTTTTTTATTAAATAATAGAATTTATAAATCCATAAATTAAAATATTAATTTATTATAACGTAATACAGTGAATCATAAATAATATGCATCAGTTTAGTAAAAATCAAATTTTCATCCCATTTAATTTGTTTTTCATATTTACCAAAATTTAAATATAGTTTACCAAACGCTTATCTGGATAAGTGTTTACCAAGTCACGTTATCTTACTAGATAAATATGGTAAGAACCAAGAATCTTATCTCATAAGAGCGAGGAAAGGACCAGGAGTCTTACCCGGGAAGTGAGTGCGATGACTTTTACTATCATAAGTGCTTACCGGATAAATTGTTGCATACGATGCCATTTTAGTATACTAAAATCTTATCCAATAAGTAAATGATAATATTGAATTTTATTGATGAAATTGGAACAGACTGTTATTGGATGACAGTACAAAATTCAATAAAACTAAAATGATTTAATCTAATTAGTATGTAACTCTAAAGATCAATAGTGAAGGATTTATGCTATGTAATATTTGTATTTGGTATTTTGGAGTACAAACCTTGTGGTTTATTTATAATTTAGAGTAAATTATACCGTTGGTCTCTGTAGTTATGTCAGAATCTCGATATGATCCTTTTTTTGAAATAAGTACACTGAGATCCCTGCAATTTGCATTTCATTTCAAACTAGGTCCATGACACTAACACCGTTAATGAAATCGTCAAGTCAAGGGTAAATAGGTCAAATTACTATTTCTTTTTATTTACTATTAAAAAGGAAAATCATCCACTACACGTGTCCTTCTCTTGAGCTTCCTCCAAGCCACCATCCAACCTTTCCACGTGTCCCACTCACTCACTCTCTCTCTCTCTCTCTCTCTCTCTCTCTCACCTTCCCCAACCAACCTTTTTCTCCTTTGTCGGCCGATCATACCTGGAAAAAGAACATCTCTTTGTTTTCTGCAACTATACATTAGCGCGCACACACACATATATATGTATATATATATATGAGTAATCTATTATGTATACAACCACCTATGATATGTGTGTATATATGAGTAAACTTTTACCCCGTGTGTGTGTATATATATATATATGTGTATATATATATTTATAGTGTGTGTATAGATCAAGTTTTGCATATATATATATATATATATGTATGCACCTCTTTAACCCATTTCTTTTAAAAACATAAATGGACCCTTGACTAGTTTCATTTTTCAAAGAGTTTAAGGGATTAGAAGCTAGAACTGGAGGTTGAATCGAGAATAGATCGTAGTTGTCTTTGAGATTGAATCGAGAGGAGATTAGAGCAGTGGTGGCAGAGAGTGGGGATGGGGTGTTACGCCGGTGGAAATGGAAGCATTTCTCCGGTGAGATGAAGTGGAGAGACTATATGTTGTGTATGTATACATATATATATGTATTTGTCCATGTATATGTATGTATATATATATATATGTGTGTGTATAACATTCATTTGCGAGTATTATATACGAAGTACGTATGTGAGTGGATGCATATGGGTTTTCCTTTTAATGGTGGGAAAGGGGTCATGTTGCAGGTTCATAGCGAGAGAAGAAGGGTGGGGATGTGGGAGGAGTAGTTGGTCGGTGAAAGAAAAAGTTTGGAACAGGTGGCATCATATAAGTGGTGTCTTAATTAAAATAAGACACAAAATATGAAATGAGTCAAGGGACTTACTCGATAAGTATTTACCGATAAAATTTAACATTATTATTTACTTACCGGATAAGATTTTAGTCCATCAAAATAACATTGTATGTAATAATTTATCCCGTAAGTGCTTACCGTGGTAAGAGTCGTCATTCTCACTTACCGGAATAGACTCTTAGTCCTTGTGTCGCTCTTACCGGGTAATATTTTTTGTCCTTACCATATTCATCATGTGAGGTAACGTGACTTGATAAACACTTACCCGGATAAGTGTTTGGTAAACGGCTCCTAAATATCAGTGACATAACTTAAAACGAAATGCAAACCACGAGATCTGAGTGTATTTATTTCAGAAGAGGGACCATATCTAGATTCAGACCTAATCATATGGACCAATGGTGTAATTTACTCAATAATTTATGTTTTTAACTTATTTTGGACGCTGAATTTATATATATAGATAATAGAGAGAGAGAGAGAGAGAGAAAAAAAAAAGTGGGTTATTATGTAACTCTTTACATTTGTATAATCAATACAATTCAATCTCAATCGTTCATTTAATTTGATGAATATAAGATTTCATAAAAGTTTAGATAGTTTGCTAATATAAAGTATTGGTCATAATTAATGAACCCTAATCATCTTCTATAAATATTCAAATCATAATAAAGTATTGATCATAATTTGTAATCGGTTTACAATGTAAATTTTTTTACGTGTATTTTTTGTTTCTCAAACACATGTAAAAGATTTACATTGTAAACCAAATATATATGAAACAATTATGTTAATCACTATATTTAATTCTAATCATAAATAAAAAAAATCATATAAAATAACACATGATACAATAATTCTAAAAAATCTAACTGTTTGAAAGGGTATTAAAGAGAATTTCTCTATAGAATATTTAATTAATAAGAGAAATTGCTTTTTTTTAAAAAGAAATAATAAATATATTTTAATTATAAAATAAAAGATAAATGAATGTGAGTGGACAAGAATCCATAAAAGAAGCATCATAGAAGAGAAGACAAATTCTATTTCACTTTTAATTTCCACCTTTCAAAATGGAACAAGTGTTATAATAAAAACACACAAAATAATCCATCCACAATTCCTTCTTTAATTTTCCAACCCGTTATGCGAACCGAATAATTTTAAGACGACTATTTATTTTGTAGATAGTCTGGAGTCACCGGATTTGAATCTTTGTGGCCACAAAGGGATTTTTATTCCTCTTTGGATTTGAACCTGAGACATCCTGGTACTTTTGATCTTCGAAGCCAAACTCAAACCAATTAGGCATCACCTTTATGGTTTCCTTTTTTAAATTTAAGAACACCATCATATGATTAGATTTTTACACGTTTGAATCACGTGTTTTTTAAGTTTTGATATGTTTGATAAATTATTTAATAAGCTAATTAATGATTGATAAGTTAGCTGGTAGTTGATAAGATAACTGATAAATAAATCATATTTGATAAAAACTAGCTTGTCGACATGTAAAATAATTAAAATGAGTATTTTAAAAAATTAATTAATTATAATATTTTATAATATAATTAAAATAAATATCTAAAAATATGATATGTTAACGAATATCAAAGATATGATAATATGTTGACTAAAAGAATTTCAAATTGAT
>NC_037540.1:40294529-40332560 GCF_001531365.2 Cynara cardunculus var. scolymus | reverse complement strand
AATATTAACTTATAGTTAATATTTATTAATACTAATTTATTTATTTAATATTTATTAGCAATTAATATTTATTAATTATTAATAGTAATAAATATTAATTAGTAAGAGATATAAATGAAAAAAGTCATAATAAGCTCCTAAAACACTACTTTAAAGGGGTGTTTACTTGTGACTTAATGAACTTAATGAGTTGAATAGCTTATTCGCATAGTCAAAATAGGGTGTTTACTTGTGGCTTATTCGTCTAGATGATGACTTATTCGTCATATATGGAAATGTTATATTGTCCACATTCAACCAAAAAAAAAAAGACATCCCTACCCTTTATACAATGTCTCCTTCCAAGTTAGGTACACGCCAATATCTTCTCCTCTGTTGGGTCGAATTCTTCTCCTCTAAATAAGCTACTTATGTTTTGCAAAATACCAATATCATTGTTCTGGTAACGTTTTACATACAAAAAAGAGTGAATTACATTAAAGAGTCGTTTACCAAATATTTACTCGGTAAGTGATTACCGGTAAAATTTAACATTATTATTTACTTATTGGGTTATATTTTGATCCACCAAAACGATATCGTATCCAACAATTTACCCGGTAAGCATTTATCATGGTAAGAATCGTTACCCTCACTTACCAGATAAGACTCTTGGTCCTTGTCTCGCTCTTACCGGATAGAATTCTTGGTCCTTTACCATATTCATCCAGTGAGATTGTGTCCCCTGGTAATCGCTTACCTAGGTAAGCGTTTGGTAAACGCCTAAACGGCCCCTTAATCCATGTGGTTTACACCGACCCTAAAGTGAAATTATTACATCAAGCGTCCTTGAGGTTTGTACTTGTTACAAGTTAGATCCCTTTCTTTAATTGAATCAACTCTTAACCCGTTGATTCGGGGACAATTTGGTCGATTTACCCATTCGACATACAATTTCTAGGTCATATCCCAACTCACATAATATCAAAGTAAACTAGACCCCGGACTCGGAAATCAACATCTCCAATCATATAAAAAACAATGAATAAAACTTGAGAAACCCAGTATATCCTACTCAGACAAGACGGTGCACCAGATCATACAAACCCAGTATATCGCACACAAAGGTAGGGTCGAGGTGTAAGACAGTGATGCTAGAATAATTTCCCTTAGATTTGTAAAAAAGGAACTCGAGTCGTCAAAATCTCCACAAAAAAGAGTACGTAAAAGTTTCTTCTTCCTCATTCTACAACACAGTAACTAACCAAGGTATACTTGTTCTCACCTAAACATCAGTTACAAGAAGCTATTCTTCATGCCAACACACCTCTACTTCTTCTTCTTCGACTTGCTCGCCTTCGATTGAGTGTAAGCAGTTCCCTGGAGATTTAGAGAGACAAAGAATCGATTAATCAACCGTCTTTAATGTTGCATTTGGTAGGCAGACAGGACAGAACTGAACAAGACAACACTGGAAGGATAGAGTGAGGTGGGCCTGTTTGGCAGTTGTTGAATGGTTTGGTGCAGAATGATTAAGTGGTCAGAATGATTAAGAGGCTTTCATGATATAGTGGAAAATGAAATTTAATTGTTTGGTAATTGTTTACAATAAAATCAAGGCGCTTAATGGTTAAGGGAGGCTCAGGATACAAAATCATTCAGAGGGTTTTAGAACCATTAAGAGGCATACTTTTTTTTGCCAAACAAGATTCACCTCTTGATGATTCAGATGTTGTCTCTTAATGGAATTATTAAGAGGTAAACAAACAACCCCGTACTCTGGTTGTGTTTAGTACCAATTACCGTTCAACAATGACAAAGTGATAATCTAAATCAATCAATGACAATAGTGATTACTCCCTCCGTCCTAAAATAAGTGTCCATGAAAAACGAACACAGTTTTATAAAAGTGTAACTATTACGCTTTTAATGAACTAAATGACAGTTTTACCCTCAATAATACAGGGAGTAATTAACTTCTTCATCTCACAATTAAGGGTAGAATGGGAAAGTACGCATTTATTTTTAAAAGTGGGACAAACTAAAATAGAAATATGGACACTTATTTTACTACGGAGGAAGTATTTCCTCGTATAGACTTGAGAACATTTTGGAGAAAATTGTGGAAATATAAATGCTAAAAGAACATCCTAGTTCGCACTTTCGGTTCAATATCCCTAATTTTTTGCCAAGTGTCGAGTTAATGGTTTGTTTGCCATGAAAAAACAAGTACAATGGTTTGAAAAGTCAATAACTTGAAAAGAATATCAATATAATTCACATCTAAATGAACCTAAAACAAGAACAAAAAGAAAAACAAGATACTTCAAGAAATCAGTTGAATAATGAACAATAAACAAATTTGGAAAGCTTTTGGGTGTGAAATACCAACCTCCAGCCACTCATCCATAGATGCATCAACAGTCCGAGTTCCGGTTTCCACCTTTGGTCCCCTCTTAGTTTTCTGAGCGTAAAGCAGCAGATTAAAACCATGAAGTCAAGAAATCAGTAATCACCTTAAAAATCAGGTGAAATTGTACAGAATACGTCCATCGACAAACATTATTAACACCAAAAACGAAGACATAATAATTAAATACACATGTATTCACGAGTCTGTCCCCACGAGAAAATGGAAAGGGAAGCACTCTCAGGCAAGAAAATGTGCAGAACATCCCAACATGGAAGCACGCATGTCTAGAAAGAAAGATTGGACTCACTTGTTTACAACATTTATGTTTTTTTAGTTTCAGATTCTTTATTTATTTTTTACTTTTTCCATAGAGAATTTAACAACTTATTTTGTGGGTCCCATTTATATGATCTGATAAGAACTGAAAATGTGATGTTGGATTTCATTTACTTGATGTTAAGAGAATGAAGACGGGAACCATCAAATGGAGAATGAAGGAAAATGGTACAAACAAATTGAAACCAAATTATGCATTTATATAAAGCGAAAACTGCATGAAACTGAAATGTACTTTGGTCTGATTCCTATTTTGTGTAACGTACTTTAGAAACATTCATTTTTATAGCTCAGATATGACATCTCAAACATCTTGGCACCTGGTTTACATCAGAGAATGCATGAAATGCAAAGTATTTGGTCTAGATGTTTGAGATATCACATCTGAGGTACCACAAAAAGATTTTATGCAATTTGCCCTTGTATAAATAACCAAATTTATGAACTCTGTGTCAAATTCTTCAAATGGGTGTGCATACTTACCTTCGAAAGGTTTTGTATCTGACCACGAACCCACAAACCAAGGAAGACAAGAAGAGAAATTCCAAGGGAGACTAGGAACACCGTCTCAATGCTAACAAGGCCACCAGCTTCAATAACTTCAATGGTACCATTGTAGAATGTGTTCTGGTATGGTAGCTGATCTATCTCATAAACTATTGTTCCAACAAGATCAAATGTTCCAGGCTGCAATATAACGACCGCATTATTAGCTCTAGAAATCTACCTATAAATAATGGTGGATAATTGCAATCGTGATAGATCTACCTGTAAGAACTTGCTGACAGCAAATATATAGGGAAAAGTAGCTTGAACTGAAGCAGGAACAGAAGCATTGTTGAAAGCCTGGGGAAAGAGATAACATATGAGTGAGATCAAGTGCTTGTGTAATCAGATTTTTTGCTGAAACAAACGGCATAAAAGATAATCAAATATCGGATAAGATAATTGGGTCCAGAGTAATGATGCTAAATTACAAATTTGTCCATAAAGCAGAAAAAGTTGGCAGGTAAATATATGCAAAAGTAGATTAAAAACATCCATACAAAAATGAGATATTCTTTCTCATTTTGAACCAAGATTCTTGTGTCGTTTTTTTTCAGCAGAAGTGACTAGAGCCAAAAAGAAAAATGGGTTATAAATGGTCTCAAATATGCATATGCGAACTTGTAAAAGTAAAGGGTAAAATCGTTCTACGAACTAATGAAAAGGAAGTGTAACAAAAGCATTTTGAAGGGCGTTGTAAAAATTAGCAAAAGAAGATCAACAAACCGAAAATGTGCAACTTCTTTGGTGTTATTGATGGCAACCGAAGTATAGTCTATTACGTTTACAGAATCATCAGCAGATCAATTAACTACTATTAGGAGAGTTAATGGCACAACGCATGTTGGATTTTCCATGAACGAGTATTACCTGTGCAGAAAGATTCTGAACCAACATGCGGTGATCATAAGGAAGATGAACACTAGCATGAACCGCGAGAACCTTCACATTTTGATCACCTAGTCATAAAGCAATAGTAGCAAGTGAGATCGCTTCTGTATATACAAACCCACAGCTAGCATGAAGCTAACGAAATCATGCCAATAACTAATACTCACTTCGTCCCCAAATAAATGTCCACGATGTAAAAAGCAGACAGTTTTAGAAATGTGATTATTACACATTTTAATTAACTAGATGACAATTTTACCCTTAATTATATTTGTGTTATTTTTAGGTATTTCTTTTTTTTAATACTCAATTAAGAGGAGTCATGGAAAGAACAGGTTCAAAATTCTCCATCTCTTAGTTAAGGGTGTAATTGGAAAGTAGGCACTAACTTTTGAAAGTTGACACTCAATTTGGGACAAACTCAAATAGAAATGTGGACACTATTTTTGGGACAGAGGGAATCCGTGCAATACCAATTTAGAACCATTGTGGAAATCAAGTAGATGTATGTTCAAAGCAAAAGTTAACATGCTTGAGTTAACATAGAAAACTAAAAACTACACAAGGAAGCAACTAAAGCACCACTGAACAAATAGAATGTTACCCTCATTTTTCATTCCAATTAAAAGCTCAGTCTCTTGCCCTGCCACTACAGCTGCAGACAGATAAATAAAAGTAAGTATCTTAGGGAACCTATTACAAGAGACAAAAGAACTGTTCATAATTTTTGAAATAAATTTGTTCAGAAAGAAATGTTTCTTTAGATGACAAGAAATTACTTACTTTTCGCAAGGTTCTTTGGGAAAATACATACTGTTTCTACACCTGGAGCGGGACTATAATTCCCAGCGTTGAAGTCAACGACATCATCATCAACAATCCCAAGATCTCCTCCTTCCTCAACAGTTTCCGCAACAAGCTCAGCATCAGCATCCGAATCTGAGTCAGACTGACACCTAGCAACTACGAAACAGCACCATGAATTAAAACAATCCTAAGAATAAACAAGGACAAAATGCATAAAAATGCAACGAAGTTTGCCACTTTGCCTTAGTTCCTATTTAGTGTAACAGATAAATTTTTTCCTCAATCAATGTAATTAAGTTTCAAATTTCCCTTTTCTACCCATTTTGACAGGTAACTTACTGATCTTGTAGCAACTGATGACATGGATGTCAAGTTTATAGTCCACTTTGACTTAAACCTTTTGCAAATGTGTCTCCATGTCCAGATTACCAGTCAAAATGAGTACAAAATAGATATTTTAAAACTGTCACATCAATCGAGAGAGAAAAATCTTCACCACACTAAATAGGGACTAAATCAGACTTTGTTGCATTTTGGTGTATTTGGCTATGATGTTCAACCAACATTTACACATCAATAGCAAACCAATATCAAAATTTTTGAAAAAGAAGACACAAATTTAGGCTTTACATGTGTTCTATCACATGATTAACTTAACCCAGTCTGAGACCAGGGGAAGCTGAGCTTACATGGTGCATCCTAGTCCAACAACATTTAACGGAAAAGTGGCAGATGCCAAAAAATAACAAAAAGTAAAAGTTCACTTAAGATAAGATCATGATTAACAACATAAAGTGGCAGTTAACATCAACAAAATCATACTGATTACCAAGTTAAACAACCAAATCACATGAAAATAAATTCGATTTCAGACATGTTCCCCATTTGCCAACTATCAACATATTAAGTTCTTCAAAATTGCAAACAAGACTTGCATCAAACACAATTTCTCAAAAATCAGTCAATGTAGTCAACTGCAGCTAAACCTAAAAGTTAAACCATTTATGATATCCAAACACTCTAAATCAGAAAATTCAAGTAATTCATATAGCATGAAATTTACTTTCCCATCTAAAGAAATTAAACAACTTCACAAATTCCAGTAAGGATTCAAGAACGATTCAATTTACAAACCATATAAAAAAAAACTCGATCACTAACAGATCTAATAACACACAAATTACAGGAATCAATAAAACGAAAGGAATCTACTAGATTGAATCCAGATATCAAAACGAAAAGAAACCCGATCTTGATCGGAAAATAAACAGCTTACAATGAATTTAGAGAAAGATAAGATGAATCTAGATCAGAGATGAGAGAAGGGTACCTTGAAGAAAGCAATAAGAGGATAGAAGAAGGAGAGCGAGGAGGAAGGAAACCCTAATCTTCGTCATTTGAGAGAGGGCGGAGAGATTCAACAGAAACGAGTGGTTACGAGACCCAAATGGTTTTTAGGTTTGTTATACCATTTTTGCTTGTTTTCTTGTCTCATTACTTATTACCCTCCTGCAATTTTTTTTATAAATATTATTATATTTTTTATATTTTTAAGAAAATTCACTCAGATAATCATTTCATCCATTTAAATTGTTCTTTTAGTCATTTTTTTCCCGATTTTATCCAAATATCATTACATCTATAATATTACGAACCTGACTAAAAGACAGAAAAAAATTATCAAATTCAATCCAGGTATGCAGTTGCGACAACCAGGTCCATAATTGCAACGATGTCCCTTGCTAACTTGATGAAATTTGATTTTTTTTTTTTGTCTTTTTAGCCAAATTCGCAATATTGCAGATGTGTGTATTACGGACGTAGTGACATTTGAGTAAATCTAGCAGAAGAATGGCTAGGAGACCAATTTGAATGAGTGAAATAGCTATTTGAGTCAATTTCATATATTTTTCTGTAAAAGTTGATTTAATGACGATAATGATATATGTATCTTTTTTATGTTACAATCAGATAAAATTATTTATTGAAAATGTAAAAATAAAATTTTAATGTTATGTTTGAAGAGAAAATTAATAGGTATATATGCATTTAATTATATATTTGAGTGTAATTAAGACGTCCATTGATTAAAAATACCCAAAAATTATATATATACATACATTATATAGACTTGAGATCATGTGAGACCAATGGTTTTTTGTGAGACCCGTAAGACCAATTCTCAACTCTTGGATTAGATTTACAATCGTCAGATTTGAACATTCATAAATGTCACGAGACTTCTCAATAATTACAAAATTGTCATCTTTCAACTTTAGACCATTAGATCATTAGTTTATAAAGTTGATCAATGAACATAAATTGGTCTTACGGGTCTCACGAAAAACCTTTGGTCTCACATGAACCCAACCCTATATATATATATATATTGTTATGATAATATTTATACACAAATGATAAATTATTTTATTCAATCATATAGTTTTAAAGAGGGTAAAAGCGGGATTTTAAAACGAGTGTCTTGACGAACGTCGCGTCTTTAACGTCGTGAGAAGCTCCATAGCATTTGTGTAAGGCATGACACATGTCGTGACAACTTGAGACGCAACATGGCGTGCGTTTTCTTTTGTTTAAACGCCACGAAATGGCATATTGAACTCATAACTGCTTAATAAGGTCTATATACTCATGAAAGTATGACTGAGATGATATAAACAAGACATGATTGTCATAAAAGTGTCGATAGTCGTTTAAGCTCATACGCATAATTGAACCAAAACAAGAACAATTGAAGATACACGAATACGATCAGATACTATGAATCCAAACGTGCCAAATTGAACGAAAACTGTAGTGAACAGTGCGTAAACAACATAACCAAGAAAAAATTGTGTATGGCCCATACACCTACTACACGAAGCTAATAACACGATGACTGACGGCACCCAGAATAAAGTGCAGGCAACCACAAGCAGATAAATTGAAACTACGAAATACCATATATCATAAGAAGTTTAAAGTCAGAGATCACAAAAGCAGCCAGAGTAACCACAATGGTAGTGCTTGATTGGTTTGAGCTTGACTCCAAAGGTCAAAAGTACCTGGAGGTCTCAGGTTCAGATCCAAGGAAGAATAAAAATCCCTTTGTGGCCACGGAGGTTCAAATGCGGTGACTCCAGACTATCTGCAAAGCAGGTGGTCGTCCTGGGATTAGTCGGCTCACATAACGGGTTGGATATCGAGGTTATTAAAAAAAACAGCCAGAGTCCATGTAACTAAACGCACTCCACTGTCTACGTCAACGCTATCTAATAATAGTGGGACGATCCCAATAAATTAGGCTATGAAATATACGTGCTGAAGGAGGCAGCGAAAAGGGGGTGTCATGGTTGATGAGAGTCGGGTTTGGTTTTTTCAATTGTGGTTCAGGGTTATGAATTTTGAGTGACTGATATATGTCGTATATAGAAAGTCGGAGCATACCTTCAAGCAATCAGTAGATTGCGTCTTACCAACAAGCTCTCGCATTGAAAGAGAACACGAAACTCCAACGTCCAAATCTTCTCGCAAACCATGTGAAAAAAAAAGCTTTTATTCTGGTATTGGAACAGTTTGGACGAAACAATGTACTACACAATTCAATTTTCTACGTAAACTTCTTGTTGATATTTAAGTTTTCCGTCATTGGTTACAGATCGAGCCACATGGAAGGATGCAACAGTCTCAAAAGAGACCAATCTAAAAAAACGTCGTTTATCATAATTCACTGAAGTGGAGATACTTGCGTTCGAGCTCCCATCTCGCTCTTTGTTGCCAACTTTGTAATATAACCGACTAACCGTGCAAATGGATACAAACACACTGTCCTCCTACACTCAAGGCATTACGTCACACCTTAAAATGTATGAAATTAACGCTATTATCAAGCATCTCAATTACTACAAAAAGAAAGGGTATGCACATTTTACTCAAAAAAACATGAATTGTTTATATTATTAAGTATTAAACGTCGAACGAGTCTTTATCTACGTCAAATGGAGAGAAAAGTCTTAACTTTATTCCAAACGAGATAAAGAATAATACAGCCGTTTTGACAAAGAACTCGACCCAATAGGATCCATCACATGTCTCATTAGTCTGTCGTGCGTGATAACCTCGTTTTCGAAGACAGACCAAACATCTGTCGTATAAATCGGAATGAGATGACGTAATTAAATCTCTTGAGCAGTGCACGTGAAATGTTTTAAAATGACGAAGAAAACTATAAAAAAAAAACCTGAATAAGGACTACCAACAAAAGGATGACTGACTAAACTAAATCAAAATTACTAAATTCAAATAATAATTTTTAAGAAATAATAAATCATGGTTAAACATTTATGAAAAAACAAAATACATTAAAATATAACAAAATTTATCTGTATTCATACTATGTGAACACTGAATCAAAACCGTCAAGTTAGGGGTCGTTTACCAAACGCTTACTCGGGTAAGTGCTAATCAAGTCACATTACCTCACCGGATGAATATGGTAAAGATCAAAGAGACAAGAGCCAAGAGTCTTACCCGGTAAGTGAGTGTGACGACTCTTACCACGGTAAACACTTACCAGGTAAATTGTTGCATGCGATGTCGTTTTGGTGGACTAAAATCTTACCTAGTAAGTAAATAATAGAGTTAAGTTTTATTGGTAAGCACTTACCAGGTAAATATTTGGTAAACGATCCCTTAATGTAACAACGTTTTTCAAAATTTTGGTTGATGTCTCTTATATTTGCTTACATCCCAGAACACCCATCAAAAGTTTATTGTGTACGTCTATCATACCCCAAAAAAATTACTTGTGAAAATCGGTTGAGTGGGTTCACGGGACTTCATATGTTCGCACCTGCATCTCCTTGATTTTTGTTCTACATACATAATTCATTCATGTCCAGTCTCATTCCAATTGTCACACCAAACACGAGACGACAGTTTTTGTTCTATTATGTCCCGTACTGCAACCTCTTCGGTGGTTTATTTGCTTCGGGTCTGTCTCTCGGCCTTTCGATTTTGTTTTGTTCCTGGGCCTTTTACCTTGTTTTGTGTTGTTTGGTTGTTTTTTGGATGCTCGACTGATGCTTTTAGCCTTTTTTGAGCCCCTTTCTTCATCTCACAATTGGTTACGTCGAGGGTTTTTGTATCTAAAATATACTATTCTGTGTTTTCAATAATTTGTTGCATTTCATAAAAAATTCGTCCCATGACATACTCTAAGGGGCTGTATACCTAAATACTTACCCGGTAAGCACTTACCGTAAGGAGTTAACACTATAATTTATTTTACCGGGTAAGATTGTAGTACATCAAAATGACATTGTATGCAACAATTTACCCGGTAAGCACTTACCCGGATAAGAGTTGTCATTCTCACTTGCCGAGTAAGACTCTCCATCTTTATCAGTGTTCTTACCGGATAAGATTTTGATCTTTACCATGCTCATCGGTAAGGAAAATTACCCGATAAACACTTATCGGGTAAGCGTTTAGTAAACGGCCCCGAACATTTTTATCTTAATACAACCACGTGTTAAAATCCGTTATATTAATCGATAACTTTATAAATTCAGATGGTTAATTCAGTCCCAAAATAAACATTAAGGGGCTGTTTGGCAATTGCTGAATTGTTTGGTGTATAATGATTAAGTGGTCAGAATGATTAAGAGGATCTCATGATATAGTGTAAAATGAAATATAATTGTTTGGTAACTGTGTACAATAAAATTAGGGCTCTTAATCGTTAAAGGAGATTCGGGATACAAAATCATTCAGAGTGTTTTAGAACCATTAAAAAACATATTTTTTTTGTCAAACAAGATTCAACTCTTAATAATTCAGAGGTTGACTCGTAATGGAACTATTAAGAAGTAAATAAAAAAGAAATAATTTGGTGCAATTTTCCTTAAATTAAGGAAAAAACGGATTTTTTGAGTCCAATTCAAATAAAAAGTGTTATGAACAAGTCTCGTGTAGGCAAAGTGTGATTGAATTTTTGTAGGCAAACTAAAAAGGGTGTTCTAAAAGGCGTTAGAAAGAAGGTTGGGTAAAGCTGACCCGAATCCAAAATCTGCGGGTGTACTTGTTCTATGTAGATTCTCTCCAGTAAAAATCGCCAACAATTCCATCTATAATCACGTTTTCTTTCTCCAATTTCCGCCTTGCTGGATCGGATAACGGATAAACCCTAAGAAACCCACCAAGAATCACTGCTAAATTTAAGCAAATTGCGCTTTCAAACCTTCTCTGTTCTCTTCTGCAAAATGGATAATCTGTCGCCCCCAAATCAATTCAACTCTGAATCGAGGTATCAGTTCTTAATCCCAACTCCTAATTACAAACCTTTCGTATACATAATATCTATGATATATATACATATGATGTACTGGGTCGATGTTTCAAGCGATTTTCAATCTTAAGGAATTAAGATATGTGAGCATTTGTGTTATGAGGGGGAAAATTAACTCTGGCTTTCTGGTGTTGAAGATTCATACAATTTGATTTTTATTATGATTATGTGGTTTCAATTGTTATGAGCTTTAGATTCTGTGCTTGGCTGTTGCTGATTATGGATGAGGAATTTGATTTGATTTGATAAATGAGGTTGAAGTTTATAATATTTTAATGTAAAAAGTGTGATTTTGAAGTGATAATTGTTTGTAAGATGAAGTTCAATGATTCAGAACTTGATGCTATACTTAGCTGTTAGCTGAAAAGCTAATTGTTGGCTAATAAGCTAGCCGTTAATGATAATTTAAGTCATGTTTGGTAAAAACTACTCCTTAGCCCCTCCGTCCCAAAATAAGTGTTCGGTTTTAGAACAGATCACTAAATTTTCAAATATGTCGTTCATTAACGTACAAATATTTACGGATAGTGAAGAGAGAGAGAAATTAATTAAGAGTAAAGTTGTCGTTTAGTTAACCGAAAAGGCATTGTGTACGTGGACACTTATTTTGGGATGGAGGGAGTAGTTAATAAGCTAGATGACAAAGTAAAATGACCTATGAGGACATGATGAAGAATTAATCGAAAAATATAAGGCGCATGGTTGGAAAAAAAAGTATTGAAAATCTTATTGAAACGCTACTTGAAGTAGTGTTTTTAAAAGCTACTTTCTGGCTAATCAAACAGGGCTTTTTCAATAAGCTCAAAAAATAACTAGCTTATGGTTGCCGAACATGGGTTTGGCTGTTCCGGCAGTTTATTTTGAATGAAGCATTTGACTAGATTCGCTTAACTTTTAGGAGATTAAATCCATATCTACTTTAGTTACATATGTTTTGCATCCCCTTCAAGACTATCTTGATGGGTCAATATGTAATTTACATGAAAACTTTATGAGAAACGGAATGTTGCAACTTTCATCACCTTCCCCAAAGAGGAAAGTGATGAAATTTAATCGGATGGTGGGTGCATTAATATTCACCTGCTTGCTAACGCTCTTACACTAGCCGGGGTCTTCATGGAAACAACCACTCTACTCTTTGAGGTAGAGTTTGACCTTCGTACATCTCACCCACTGGACCCTACTTTCGATCAGAATTTACTGAGTCAGTTTGGTTTTTTGAAGTATATAATATTTGTATACGGAAAATATTCACACACACACTCTTCACCTTTGATGAGGTTTGAGCCCTTGACCTCTTGGGAGGTTGGGCCCTACTGGTAACCCGGGTACCGTTGGGCCACTCACCCTTTCGTTTGGTTTTTGATGGGGACATTAATTCGACTGTTCGAGCTCCTTTATCTTTACTTATCTTCTCCTCTTTGGCATTTGTGTATTGCTGTTGAAAGGCCTGGATCAGAACCAAAAGACAGAAAGCTTCAGAAGGCGGACCGTGAGAAACAAAGGAGAGATCGTCTAAATGAGCAGTTTACAGAATTGGGAAAGACACTTGGTATGTCAACATATTGTTTTTAGTGCTACTATCAAAAGGGAAAAAATATTATCTTAAATGGTTCTCGATCTTTATTCTTGTTAGAGAGAGTTCAAGAGAGAACAAACACTAAGGAGAAGAAGGGAACCCATCTGAACCATCCATCTATTTTAATCCAATGTTGTGAAATAGGGGCATTTACAATTTTGCCAAAACTAAATCCATGATTTTAAGGGCGGTTACATTCAAATCTAGACTATTTGTTCTTTAGATCCAACGGTCAATAGGGTTCCCTTGTCATCCTTTTTTCGGGGTTCTCTCTTGAACATCCCTCTACTCCTGTTATGGAATAAGATAAATGGTTGAATAGGGCCTTCTCTTTATCTCACTGATATGTGTGTGTGTGTGTATGAGAGGCAATATCAGCATACATCCTATCTGCATACCGTACCTCATGCGTGAGATTTACTCGGTTTGTTTGGTTATAAGTGACACAACATCACTAAACCAAACGAACCCAATACATCCCACCTGGAGGTGGGGTCTGGGGAGGGTAAGATGTACGCAGACGTGACTTCTGCCACAAAGAGTAAAACGGTTATTTCCATGAAGACAGTGTCACCACTACAACAGTTTATTGAGTATCTGCTATATGTTTGTATTAAAAGCACAAACGTGAAACGTCCATATCAGGCAGGTTATTATTTAGAGTTCAGGGGAAACAGAAAACTGTTTTCAAACTAGGAAGCACATTTAAGAACCGATAAGGACAAGCTTTTATGAGAACAATAGTAATTGAACTCTAACATTTTGAAAACTTCCTCAATCTGGGAAAGATAATATAATGTTACTCCCTCCGTCAATAAGTGTTCAAATTTATATTTTTAGTTTGTCCCGAAATAAGTGTCCACTTTCAAAAGTAAGTGCATACTTTCCAATTCTACCCGCAGGAAGTCATTACTCTCTATGTTATTAAGGGTAAAATTGTCATTTAGTTAATTAAAAAGTGTAATAATTATACATTTCTAAAACTGTGCGCCTTTTTATTGGACATTTATTGTGGTGCGGAGGGTGTATTTAAACTGTAGAGGGGTTTCATGGAGTCGATGCATACTCTCTCTATTACATTCTCACTTTTTGCACAAGCTGGTGGTCTTCACTGAATCCCGCTCCATCTTTCGGGGTAGAGGTCGGGATATACTGGGTTCGTTTGGTTTGGTTGTAACTTATCCCCCTTGAGTTCTGTTTTCGGGAAAGAAAGAAGTTATTTTGCTTGTGTTATTGTACTTGGCTATATGGTAAGTTCAACACTGAAATGTTAAATTTTTGAACAGATCCCGATCGACCTAAATTTGACAAGGCAACTATACTTGGTGATACTATCCAGATGCTAAATGATTTGACCGATCAAGTCAGCAGACTAAAATCCGAGTACGCAATGCTCACTGAAGAATCTCGTGAGGTAACGTTCTGTTTCACTTGCAAACGTGTCTTTTATTTGCTAGAATTTATAGTTCTTTAGTAATCGTCACGAGTAAAACCAGCGGAAACATGCGTATTTGGATGATTTCAAAACACCCCTATTTGCGAAAATGTTTATGGTACAAAATTGGGCAAAATGCAACAAAGTTTGCATTAGTTCCTATTTAGTGTAATAAAGGATTTTTTTCCTCAGTCAATATAACAAGGTTTCAGATTTTCCGAAGTTCCAAATATTCTATTTTGTATGCATTTTGAGCGATAGTCAGTTGATCTTGTAACATTTGATGATGTGGATGTCAAGTTTATCGTCCACTTCGCCGTAAACCCTTTCGGAAACATTTCATAAACTGGTATCTGCGTCGTCAAATGTTACAAGATCATTAAGTTACCGGTCAAAATGGGTACAAAGTAAAAAAAATTGGAACTTTGTTACATCGATGGAGAGAAACAATTCTTCGTTGCACTAAATAAAAATTGCACAAAAAAATTAGTTCCCCTATTCTCAAAATATTTGTAGTTCTCATTTGAACCGGGTTCTATGTGTGTGTGTGTGTGTGTGTGTGTATATATATATATATATATATGGTCAGGTTCAGGGGAAAACCACAAGAAAATGAAAATTTGAGGAACACCTTAGTAACCACTCATTTGTACATATACGCACTCATTTGTACATATCCGCATGTGCATACAAGTAATTTGTAAGTAATTCGATATGCACTTGTGCATAAAAACCAAGAAACATCTTCAATTACTTGTATGCACATATGCATACTTTGCAGATGAACGGTTATTAGGATATTCCTCAGTTTTTCATTTTTTTAGGTTTCCCTTGAAACTCCCTATATATTATAACCAAACTTTGTAGCATTTTGCTCTACAAAATTCTATCAAAAAAGAAAAAGAAAAAAAGCAAGTGTAAATATTGCCAAATTAGTAGTCTATTAAGCTGGAACTTTTTTTTTTCTTGAATGATATCAGTTGACTCAAGAAAAGCACGATTTGCGAGAAGAAAAGGCGTCCCTCAAATCCGATATCGAGAACCTTAACCTTCAGTATCAACAACGGCTTAGGGCTATATACCCATGGGGTCATATGGACCAATCGGTTGTAATGCACCCCCCTTCGTATCCCTACCCGGTCCCAATGCCTATGCCCCCCGGATCTATTCCAATGCACCCAACCATCCAACCGTACCCCTTTTTCGGAAACCAAAATCCCGGGGTTGTTTCCAACCCATGTTCCACTTTCTTTCAGTCCATCCAATACGTATCTCCGGTTGCGCAGCCGAGTACTAGGTCCCACGTTTCTAGCAGACAAGGTTCTAGAAACAAATCATCGGAACAAGGAGAGAGCGGAAGTGGAAAAGACGTGGATTCTAATGATGTAGCGACTGAACTCGAGCTCAAGACACCTGGATCCACCGGAGATCAGGTTAGATGTTGCTACTTCATATATTCGTTGGTTTTAGAACGACAATTTTGACCTTTCAAAAACTTGTTGTCCCATGTTTGGTGTGATATTTAAACCGGGACATGAATGAGGGACACAAAATGCATTTTTTTACAAAAATCAAGGAGATGGTACAGGATTGGTAAATTACTAAACCACCTATGTCAAATTAAAAACCTAAAACCGTGCATAGTTCTTTCACCTGCATACCCAACCAACCTACTTAGGGAAATGCAAAAAAACGTCGTTTTTTGCATTTTCTTTTTGTTCACGAAAATGGCCACTCTACCTTTTGTGATGGAGGACAGGTCGGCATACATCTCACCTCCTAGATCCTATTTTCGAGTGAGATATACTGCTATACTGGGATTATTCAACTTATGTGTTATAATCACATTATATTATTGTAGGAGGGTTCACTGGCTCAATCAAAATCCAAGAAATTGCATAGGAAGGAGAATAGCGTTTCCGATGAGAGCTCTCCAAGCGGGTGTTCATCATCTCGGACCATACAAGCTAGCTCGTCAAATAGCGTCGTTGGCGGCAAGAATTGTGATCGATAAGATCAACATCACCGCCTTAATCGTGTTATCGCTCTGCGTAGATTGCTAACTTCTCACAATGAAAGGTCAGGTACTAAATCTGTCTTCGCCTTATAAAATATAAATACCAATGCTTAATACGTTTACAGAATGAACATAGCACGGGTTCCGTGTTTCGACCGTAGTATGTAATGGTTGTTTTACAATAAGAAAAAGGTTATTTAGCTTATTGGCATCTCTTGATACTATCTTTAACTTAAGAGTCTGTTCTGTTAGCAGGTTAATAGCTTAATGGAACTTACAGCTTTCGTCCTATGATTTGTTAATAATTGCGGATTTTGTTTTTGGGTTTTAAAAATTACAGTTTTCATCCACGTGGTTTGCATTTATTGTTGTTTTCATCTTTTGTCAGTGGTTTACCGTTAAGTATAAGGGACAAAAACAACAATGAATCATAAACCTTAGAAACCAAAAAAAGGAGCAAAGAATTTGTAAACAATAGGGACGGAAACTGTAATTTCAAAAGCATGAGGATGGAAATAACAATTTTCAACAAACTACATGGATGAAAAACGTAGTTTTTACTCTAAAATCAATAACGTTGGTACTAATATCGTGTTGGAACCACAAGGGTGGTGCCTGATTGGTTTGAGCTTGACTCCAAAGGTCAAAAGTACTAGAAGGTCCAGGTTCAAATCTAAGTAGGAATAAAAATCTCCTTGTGCCCATGGAGGTTCAAATGCGGTGACTCCGGGCTATTTGCAAAGCAGGTGGTTGCTCTGGGATTAGTCGGCTCGCATAGCGGGTTGGATATCCAGGTTGATAAAAAAAAATATCGTGTTGGATTTTCATATCGGTTTGATACAGTTATCTTTCTCATCTCTAAGGGCTTTTTCAGAAAGATATACAGACGGGTTATACATGTCCTAGCATGATGTTTAGAAAGATATTCAAAAAATTGTTCTTATCCAATAAGCGTTTTTTTTTATCGATTTTATAATTTCATATAAAATTTTACACACTTGATACCTAGAGATGCATAAAAAACCCAAGTCCGAAATAATCTAGGTCTAGTAAGCCTGAGCCTAGGCGCGGCCTTAAAAGTCCAATCAGGCAAAAAACAATGTCGGATTAAAGTCCGTCTCAAAAAAACCGGTAAACGCGAAAAAAATTCTAAAAAGCCTGATTTGAAAAGGCTCAATCAGATTCTTGTTCAATCCCAAAACCGAGTGCGGCTTCAAAAAACCCAAGTTTGTATTTGCTTATGGAAAAAAACAAACTTGAAAAACCCAGACCTAAAACCTAAAAGACCTAGACGTTGTACATTTCTTCTAGGCATGTGAATGGGACAGGGGCCCCAATCTTGATCCCCGTCCCCATGTGCCCATCCTCATTGGGGAATATGATCACATGGGGACGGAGATCATCAACGGGGAATCGAGGACTTTTTTCTTGTTTACATGAGATGTTTTAAATCAAATGTGTTAAAACACCACACTCGATCCATAATGATGGGTGTTTAAAACTGACATTCCCAAATTTTTGTTTTTATGAAGTATCAAATATTCATATGTTAACAAAATTATAACATCATATGTAATTGTTTAATCAAATACTTTTGGCTCTCCATGTTTTTTATCTAAAAAAAGTAAAATAATTTTAGAAAAAACGTACATAGAAAAATATCAAAATATTATTTCTAATTTTTTTAAAAATTATATATTTAATAATAAATATACAATAAATACATTGTGGTGCGGTGTTGGGTTACCCATCCTCATTCATATAAATATATAATATATTTACCTGATCTTATGACCATCCCTAGTTTTTAAATTTCGAGGATGCCGTCCTCGGTCTGGTTTTAGTTTTTACTAGGAATCTCCAACCTTGTTGGGACAGATACACCAAATTTTTAAATGGAACGGGTCTCATTTCAATGCGTTATTTCTACTCAATGGTAAAGTCCGAAAAAATATCTAAAAAGCAACAAGGATCTAATTTGTTTGGGCTAAGGTTGGTATCGGAGATTAGCCACTCCCTTCTTATCTGCCTTCGTCCACGTGTCAATTTTAAAATTCAATTAGCCCCATCTCTATATACTTTTGTCACTTACTACATAAATATCGACTTTTATATATTTAAGTAAAAAAGATTAATTACCGACAATACCGATTGAACCGACACGCAACTCATCTTTTAGAGTGTATTTGGTGTTCAGACATGACAGGATATGTAAAAAAGATACTTATTTGATGTTTTAGAAGAGAATTAAGTTTTATTTTGAAGTTATATTGATAAAATATAAGTTTGTTTCACCTTGTTAAAATGGGGTAGGGGTGGAACAGGCATGTTCCACTTTGTTTCACTATGTTCCTGTTTGTTCTACATAAAAGTCATGCCAAACATAAGACAAAGATCTCTGTCCTGTAATCTGTTTTGTCTAGTGTATCAAACGCACCCTTAAGGTCTCATATGTGTACGTATTTAAGAGTCGACTCAACGGTCGAGACTAGTGGAGAGGTTCAAACCAACCTTTTCTAAAGGTTTAATTCAAACTTGAATCTGTTGTGTATTTAAACAAATTCATAATGTCCCTTCATCAACTGAGGTATGCGTCTAAAGGTAAAAAAGCCTATACATTTATTTTTAACTATATTTCGATCATCACTGCCACCGCCGCTAATCACCTCCACCTCTGCAGCTACCACTTCCCCTCCCTACGGAATAATTTATGTTAACTTTAACCTCAAGCAAGTAAATAAAACACAACCAAATGTCGTTCATCAAACGCTTACAGGGTCTCACTTGCTTTCTGGATGAACATGACAATGACCGAAAAAGTTATTCATAAAAAAGTCTAGCAAAAAAACTGTGAATCTTTTACCTGGTAAATATTTTACTGGATAAAAGATGTTTACCGACAGATAATTTTACTGATAAAGTCTATAATACAGTAATAATTTTTTTTTTAGGTAAAAGGTGAAATCCCATGATTCCCATCAATATCAAGCCCATGGTTAGAGAGACACGTGGCAATTGGAGGAGCTATCTCTCATTTATCCACATATCTTTTTCTATCTTTATTATTCCATCTTATGTTGGATGCATCAAGGCTATGTTGTACATATATAAATCATTAAGTTTATATTAATTAATTAAATTTTAATTTTACCTTCATATTTTTTTAAATAATTATAAATTTTTAATCATTTCCTCATATTTTAAATATTCATACATAATAATTAATTTAGAATTAAAATTTTAACTTTAAAAAATTCATCCTTATTTTAAAACAGACTTCAATAAAAAAATATGAAACCTTATTTTACGATATAGAAAGTACTTCATCTGTTTTATAACTGCCACTAAACTTGTAACCAATATAAAACGATCATGATTTACAGGGCCGACCTTATGGATGGGTGGTCTGGACAGCGGGCCCATGGACGAACCTAGAATTTTTTTCCATTGACTATAAGAAAAAACCTACAGCGAAAAATTTTCAAACAGTAGCACCGGTTGACTATAAGAAACAAATATACGATTTTTTTTTTCCCAATCGGTGACACTATTTGACTAAGAAAATGACATTGATAAGATTTGAATTTGGGTCTGGAGTGGAATAAAAGTCTTGCAAATCAACTTTACCAAATAAAACTTGTTCTCATTGTAGTTTCAAAATACATACGGTAGCACACAATAGATTAATACGGTTGCACCTTTCACGGACCTAAAAAATTTTACCCTTCAACGGAGAAATAATACGGTGGCACGTGCCACCGTAACCACCATGGTAGGTCCGCCATGACGGCGGTCCAAGTCCAAGGGCATCAAATAGCTCAATATTAGTCATGTATTATTAAAAATTTAATGAAATTGTTACTAAAAAGACTTGAACCTAGGTCATCTAGTCTGGTATTATTAGGAATCTTTTATCAATGAGCTGAAGATTATTTTATTTATATTTATCTAGATTTTATTTTTAATACTTTGCTCCCTATTCCCCATTTTCTTTTCTTCACTTCCGATTAATTTTTAAAGTTCATTTTTGTCGTGCTTTTACAACAATAAATATTTATTTGAAATAAAATTAATAGCACAATTAAGTATAATTTATTATTTTAAGAAAACCTTGAAAACCTTGTCATAATACTTGAAAATTATTTTTTTTGTTATGTGTATAATTTCGTCAAACATGTTTATTCAAAAAATTGAGTGTGGATTTGTTGCAAATGATTGGATATGGACTAACATAATTTAAACAGTTTTACATACCCTAAAATATATTTACGTTACTTTTTTCTGGTTGGGGCATGTTTTAACGTTTCCGCTCAGGACATCAAAAAGCTTTGGGCCGACCCTGAGATTTAATTACCTCATACTTAATACTAACATATGATTAAATATAAACCAAACCATTAAAACTCTGCCTAAAAATGTAGCAGAATTTATCCAACTTTAGTCGCTAATACAAGGACCAGTCCACATGAGATCGACATGTGTCCATCGTTGTCAGTGAACCATGAATTGAGTACACCACAACAACTATTTCTCAACCACTAAGATTGTTGAAAGATTCTCATCAATCAAGTCATTGTTAAGTACATCTGAAACAAAATTACTTTAACTTCGACAAACAAACCCTGATTTTGCATCCCGTCTAATGTATACAATGATTAACAACCTAAAAGCTAGTATTCAACAAGACGGAAATGCTTAACAATAACGAGAGCACGTGGGAATGACCTGCGATGAACAACAATGTTTTTGATGTATCTGATGATACAGGTCGATGCTGAGAGTTGATTGAATAGTGAAAACAGATATATGAACCATTTGAGATAAACCATCAAATGGAACTTACATAAAAACAACGACAACTTAAAAAGCCTACTTGTTTATGCTAGTGCTCGACCAACCATTTGAACAAACTGGTTTGTACAAGTATTTGACTTGTTTAGAATGACGTCTGAACCATCTTTCGAATAAGACTTGCAAAAGGGATAACCGTATAGACTATTGACAAAAGACTGATGATCGGTGGGAAGTGGATCATAAATGATATAAGATGTATTCTACTTTTGTCAAACGATGTCATGGACGATTAATTATTTAACATTTCGACTTACTTTATAATCAAAATGTAACGAAAATTTGTCATAGCTTTTAAACAGTGTCACGATAGATTTTTTATCAACCAGCACACGAAACCGTAAGTTTTCTTCTATTTTGTACTGATTTACCCAATAAATGAGTTTTTAGATTGAGCAACATGGATTTATTCTCATGCAACATTTTTACATGTAATTAAACATTACAATATAACTTGACATCCATATATCAATAAGAAGAAAATCTAATGGTTACCAGTCAAAATACGTGCACAGTAAAAATAATTTAACTTTTGTAACGTTAATTGAAAAATAATTTTGATTATACTAAACAAGAACTATAATAAATTACATGTTTCGTCCATCTGGTTAGGTTTTTTTTAGCAATCCTTGTTTATTTTTTTTGGAAATTTGACCAAACGTGTCGTTATGGTTGCGTTTTTAACGAGTTACATCACCGTGGTTGCATTTTCTTAGTGAGTTGAATCATGTGGTTTAAGTTTTTTAATGAGTCTGGTCCCTGAATAAATTTATGACCTGGGTTCCTGTGGTTGCATTAAAAACTCGTAAAAATGCAACCATAGGAACACGATCCGTTGCATTTTCATAAAAAAGACAAGAATCGTTAAAAAAACATATATCCACCGGACGAAACATGCAACTTACATTAAAAACTAAGAGGGTTTCCAAAGGTTGCATTAGATATTTAAAAGAGATAAATAATATTTTATTTAATATATTAAATATTTTAATAATATGATTGATGTTATAATATCTAAAATGGAGAATTGTTGGAGATGAATGTAATATTTTTTGAATATTTCAATTTTTGACTTCCTGTTTTGAAGAAAATTTGGAGAACCTATTTAAGATGCTCTTAGGAGCCGTTTACCAGACGTTTAGTCGGGTAAGTTAAACACCAAGTCACATTACCTTATCGTATGAATATGGTAATGATCAATAATATTACCTGATAAGAGCGAGAAAATGACCAAATGTCTTACCTGGTAAGTGAGGACGACGACTCTTACCACGGTAAACGTTTACCGGGTAAATTGTTGCAAACGATACCGTTTTGGTGGACTAAAATCTTACCTAGTAAGTAAATGATAATGTTAAATTTTACCAGTAAACGCTTACGGGGTAAGTGTTTGGTAAACGACCCCTTACTCTCTCTTCTAAAATAGGTGACCATGGTGAAAAAAAAGGCATACAATTTTAAGTTTGTGTAATTATTACATTTTTTTAATTAACTAAATAACAATTTTACCTTTTAATAATAAGAGAAAAACTTTCTGCATCAAACTCCATCTCATAACCAAGATTAAAATGAAAAAAATAGACATCTCCTTTAAAAGATAGACATTTATTTTAAAATAAATTAGAATATAAATATGAACATTTATCCCATAATAGATATAATATATTTATTAGTATAACTTTAAATGAATAGTGCATAAGAGTATCTTCGACATTCATGCTGAAATAGGAATGACAACGGACAAAATATTGGTATCCTCGTCTTTGAAACCGATAGCTAAAACCGTCATCGTAACCGCTCCGATCCCCGTCGGGTCCCTGCGGTTTCACCGATCCCTGTTGGGGAACCCATTAAGGGTAAAAATCATCTTTTTCACCGTTGGTTATAACCGAACCCGAACCTAAAACCAATATGAAAAAAATTATAATATGCTAATTTTCACAATTAAAAGTAAATTACATTTTTTTAAAGATGTATGTTTAAATGTCTCAAAAATAATCGAACTAATTACAAACAATGTATTAGATTACAATATAAAACTAAACAGAAATTCAAACATCATACAACTAAAATCACAAGTTTAGACAAATAAACTAGATTTTTTGGTGAACTTTATTTGGGTTGTTGAGGTAAAGTGAATAAAAGTCTTTTAAATTTTAATGTTACTATTTTCTTTTAATGATATTATATATACACATATCGGGCGGGGCCGGTGATCACCGTCTCCGCCCTCGTCCCCGTTAAAATCCCCAAATTTGTCCCTGATCCCTGTCCCGTCCCCGATAAGATGTCCCCGGACCCGGCCCAAAAGTTCCGGTTTTCACCATCAGTTTCGGGGTTTTTTTTGCCATCTCTATGCTGAAATAGAGAATAAGGATTTTAGTAATTTTTTCATTCCAACAAGTATGTTATCTTGTATGCTAAAATAGAGAAAAATGAAAAATTGAAAAAATCTCTTAATAGAGAGGTCAATTATTATTTTAATACCTTTCACCAATAAAAAATATTTATAATAAATATTTAAAGAAAAAAAATATTTTATTAAATACTAATAATATAATTAATATTAAAATTGTTAAAATAAAATAGTCTTTAACTTTAATTTTTCCTTAAATTTTTTATTTTAAAGAAAACATAGAAATATTAGCAATGAATCGTTGTTTCCACGCGCCAAGATGGAGCGTGAAAAGGAGTTTTGTAAAAACAAAGCATCATCATTATACTCATCGCCTCACGGCCACCTTTACTCTTACAACCACAGTATCCCTAGCAGCAGCATTTGGTATCTTCACAAGATCTCCCACCAACCACCACCATCTTTCTCGCCGCCTCCGACCTCCAACTACCTCCCCAAACAATGGCCATGGTTTCAACTTCTCTCACACCAGCATCGCAACTCTCCGGCCATAAATCAGCCGCCGGTTCTCCACCTCTTTTCTCTGGACTCCGCCGCTCCTCGAAGCTCGACTCTGCTTCGCTCTCCACTACTCAGTCGTTCTTTCAATCGGTCAATTCTCACATCCGTATCTGTTCTCCTTCTACTCGACCTTGCAGAGGCATCGTCGCCATGGCCGGCACCGGAAAGGTATAATTGTGTTTCGATTCGGTTATCATTTATATGATATTAGATTGCAACTTGGCATTGTAGATGAGAATCATGAGAAGTTCATCAAATTTCTTTTGTTAGGAACGATAACCACACACTCGATGCTAATTGCAGGAGTGAAAAAGTTAAAAAGTGAACACGGTACTTCCGTGGTTTAGCAATTTGAAGCTTTGCTCGGATTTTTTTTAATACTGGTAGCATTTTATCAGCCAATTTCAGAAGAAAAAAGGATGAATGTTATTGATTAACAAGATTCTTAACGTTTAATCTGTATGGCTTGCTAATTGAGTATTTACTGGGAAAAATGTAAAAATAGATATATATGTAGTGCTAGGTTTTATATGTTAATGACGTGTTGACTTGAAAGTAGTATTAAACGAGTTTGGGTTACCACATTGACAAAATATATTCCGATGTATGGTAAATGCTTTTGCTCTCAATTTTTTCAGAACATATGATATGTGTATAAGCAATGGGCATCGATCTTATGATTTCAGACCATTATTATAGTTATAATGAAATTTTCTGTCTTTGTCTTGAATGTACACGTCTCTATCCACAAGGTTTCTGAGATAAGGAGTTAGAAAAAGATTTTGATTGTTTTGTTTACATTGTTTTTGAGTTCTGTAGAGCAAATTGCTTGACGAATGCTGAAGATTGCATTCACTGATTAAATGAATTTATGAACAAATTTAATCAATTGTATGATGTTACCACTTGAAACTTATTTACAGATGAAATGCAGTTTTACTAGTGGACACATAAGCGAGTAGATTTGCATTGTTAAAACTCTTGTTGTAAGTGAATCTTGTTTTTGTTATGAAGATGGGTTTCACTGTTGTAAATAAGGATGTCATTTGAAGGTTTGAACTGAGCCTTTGTATGATCAAATTATCAACCGCCTTTCAATGGTCAAATTATAAATAGATTTATGTGCCATACATTATCTTAGGTTATGCCTGAGTTGGTCATAAGTTAACTGTATCATGCACTGTGTTTCTCAATATTAGCGACTGACAATTGATATTATATTCTTTTGTTACAGTTCTTTGTTGGCGGCAACTGGAAGTGTGTAAGCAACCATCCCTTCTATTATCCGATACATCCAATTAGAAATCCTAAACGTCACAAATTTTTGGCATCATAAAAATCATGGGTGCATTTAATATTTGTGTGGACAAACACTAAACCATTGGGTATGCACCGTAAAACATCCCAATGGACTTGTGGTGCCTACATTGCCAAAAATTTATGATACGTATTCTTGTTCTTTTGATTATAAAAGATACCTGCAATGAATTCCCACCTTGGTGTCTTCCAGGTAAATAGAATGTTTTTATGCGGATATTGTTGTAAGTTGAGGACTAGGACTAGTTGCAATCTTGTTATCGATGGCCCCGCTGGTTTCTATGAATAATGGAAAAAGTTTCAAAGTTTGTTGCAACCAAGGCAGGTAGGCAGGCAGTGGTTACAGGACACAATAGGTTATTGCCTGTATCTTGCAACTTTCCAGTGCACTTGTGACGTTTGCAAGGCAAAACGTTATGATGCGTATCATTGTTTTGCAGTAAACAGTAACTCTTGTTTCTGTTATACCTATCAGATGAACCCAGCTGGTTTCTGGCTTCTGCGAATAATGAAATAGAACAAGATTAAGACTTCTTGCAATGAACGATGTATCAAGTTGTTACAATTAAGACTTGTTGCTCCCCTGTTATTCAAAACAATAGCTAAGGGACTGACATTCTGGCATATGCCAAGTTGAAAGCAGGGACATAGGACATGGCCCAACACAAAATTTCAATACATGACCTTTATGCCTTCATTAGAATCACTTGTAGCACACATTGTTGAAGGCAAATTATATGCGTGCTAGATTCGTACAACTTAGGATTAGTTAAAGAGTTTAAAACTACGAGGGGGTACTTGGTACCCTAGCAGATACATTTTCTGCTTTCACTAAGATGAAATGATATCTGTTATATTGGGAATTCTGAGAACTGATTTCTTTGACATCAGTTTTACTATAAATATGTTTCTTTCTTCTAACTTTATTGTTGCTATTTTCCGTTGTTATTAGTTTGTGGGAGGGAGCTTAATATTAGGCTTTACTTGTATAACGTCCTCATCATATTACAATGTTAAATTAGCATTTATAGATATTTGTTTGTCCTGTGGGCTTACGAAAATGTTTTAAATAAACGCGAATGTGTGTGAAACTGAAACCTGTATATCTTGTGCTTGATTTATACCAAAACCCTGCTGATAGAATATATGAACCCTTCCCCTTGCTTTTCTCTATAGCTTTTGAAAAGTAGTGGTGCTATTCTCATCTCATCCAGTTGTAGTTTCCTCTACTGATTTATCTTGTAATTTTTGTTCTAGAATGGGACAAAAGACTCTATCAAGCAGCTAGTCTCAGACTTGAACAGTGCGACTCTGGAGCCTGATGTTGGTTAGTTCTTATATATTCACCTCTCTTTGATTAAACTGGAACATAATCGCATCATGTCTTACATACAGTTGGTTAAGTGAGGTTTCATACAATTTACTTCAAGTAACCTGTGTGTCATGTGATACAACTACAAGTCGTTTTCTGATCTTCCATTCAATGAAATGAAGTCTACCTTGTATTTAGTATATAGTACCCTGCTTGGTCATCAGAAACTATTAACCGGAATGATAGTTCTAATGAAAATATACATCCATGTGGAGTTGCAGTTTTGTACAAGGAAATCGTCTCAAGTTCAAGCAATGGAGTTCATTTCCATCCTGCCCTTTGATTATTGGAGCTCGGGTTTTGGATGTATGTGGAGCTTGAATTTACTAATTCTGTTGACAAGTTCAGACCTACATCCCGTGACTGTCATGCATAGATGCCCGAGCTTGATGATAATCAATGCCTATTAAAATACTTCTCTTTTCCATCAGTTAGTGTAGGCTTACCTAAAGGGGCCTAACTCTGAATGGTTTGAGCCTGCATCATAGGACATCTGTTTGTGGGTTCAATTCTATAGGCTAAACTGTAGTAGGGGAACATGTTTAGATCTCCCTAGCTTTCAAAAGGAAAGAGTATTGCATGCTTGTAACTGAAAGTCATTATGGTTCTCTTCGGGTTATGGCGATCTACACTCAGATGATTTAACATCCATTCACTAAAATTTTATAAAACCTTTACAAAAAGAGAAGACAACTTAAGAAGCCTGTTATTTATTTGGTCATTTTAATTTTGAATCCTGTTGTAAATTCTTGATCCTCTAGTGGTGAAGAAGTATTTTGTTCTGGTGTTCTTGGAAATTTTTGGTGGTCGTCTGATCTCAGTCTTTTTCTTTGAACTACGCAGATGTTGTTGTGGGACCCCCTTTTGTTTATATTGATCAAGTAAAGAGCTCTTTAACTGACCGCATTGAAATAGCTGCACAAAATTCTTGGATTGGAAAAGGTGGAGCATTTACCGGAGAGATCAGGTATTCATCTTCAATCTTCATTTAACACAATATTTTACTTGATATATAAGCACGAGCCAAGACAGGCTCACTACCAATCAGCCCACTAACTAATCGGTTGCATTGGGTCCTCTTCTTATGTTTCTTTCTTTTCAACAAATAAAGCCTATTAGGAAAAAAACATTGTACAACCTAGACAGGATCACAGATAAGGGATCAACACTTGGATGGAAATTGCTACTGAACTAAATGGGACTGTATGGAGTGCCCTATAGAATAAGATTTAAAAGGTTGTTCCTGGGTTTGAATGTGCACCAGTGGACTGTCCACTACATGGTAACATTGGAAGGAGCAAGGCATGTTGTATGGGTGCAAGCTTGAAATCAATTCGCTACCAAGTTGTTCTTTATTTGAGTACATAAGTAATACCAAAAGGAACCCCAATGAAACCCTCCAATTGTCTTATTTACATCAATACCAAAGGCTTAACCATTTCAAGACGTTCTTTTCTTTTAAATTTTTTATAATGAATATTTGGTTATGTCTCAAAGTAAATTTGACTGCGAGGTCATCGGTCCAATAGGTTTTAGCTCTTTTTATTCTTCGGCTGTATTTACAAGGGAAGATGCTAGAATTTATATGTCTGTGTTTGTCTAATAAGCTATCCATGGGTTTGTCCATTCGATGCCATACCAACAAATCCTTTCTGTTTAAGTTTAGACCTCCTTTAATCCGCTGCCCACTCTTAACCCTCAATCAAGTACAACCCAACCTACACATGGGCCTATTTTGCCAGCTGTATTTCTAATGCATGCATGTTGACCCATTTTTTTTTGCTTTTACTGTGATGAAAGAGAAATGGATAAGCGACAGCTTTATTTTTTTATTAAAGAAATTCAAAAACCGTATATCTGATTGTTTGGACTCAAATGTTGCATACCCATAGGGCATCTTAGTAATGTTTGAAAGGCACTTCTTCAAAGTCCATGGATTTTCCAGGTTACAATTGTGTACATAGTCAACAAGTTAGGGCTTCGTTCCTTTAGAGTACCCAACATAAAAGGAACTTGAATCCAATCTTTCTTTATTACTTTTTACATGCAACACTGTCTGGTTTTGCTCTCCAAGATTGTCAACCATTATGCTTTGTGAGTTTGTGGATTGTGACATAACATTACCGCTTCTAATTGCAGTGCGGAGCAATTGACAGATATCGGATGCAAATGGGTAATTCTTGGACATTCTGAGAGGAGACATGTGATCGGGGAAGATGATCAGGTGAGATTTATTAATTTTTCTGTAAACTACAAAAGATGAAAAATCAACTTTCGTATAAGCAAAGTAGCAAACATGTAAGGCCATTTGGAAGGTCCAAAGAGATGGCTTTGCATCAGTAACTCATGTATTTCTAATATCAGTTTATAGGTAAGAAGGCTGCCTATGCCTTGGGCCAGAATCTTGGAGTAATCGCTTGCATTGGAGAACTCTTGGAAGAAAGAGAAGCTGGCAAAACTTTTGAAGTTTGTTTCAAGCAATTGAAAGCCTATGCAGGTAGGCTTGCACTCCAGACTCCACAAATTATCTCTTGTTCTAATTAGCAGTGAGTTAAAGTTACTTTGCATCCTCATCATTCTTCCTTCGGTGTGTTCCTATGAAGTTTTAATCTCTTCCATTTTGAACATTTCACTTGGCATCTCTTATAATTTTAGTATCATTTTTTCATATTCTAAGTAGCATGGTTTGCATAAAGAGGCTTTGAAGAACAATAAAATCATTTTCTGTATCACTTTTACTGGTTAAAATCCTCAAATGAATTGAAGCATGCCAAATTGCCAAGGAATGAGACCTTTGTTTCTTAGGCACACTCAAGGCACCCATGGTTTCTGATACAGATTTTCTGGACTGCAGCTTGTTGAGTATGAAGCCTAATTCTAATTAGAACTGGTCCATGGCATTGCTCATGGTTCCTGATACAGATTTTCTGGACGGTAACCTTGCAGCAATTTGCATCATTCAGTTATGACGGATGATGGTTGAGGATTACAGCTATTCTCTCTAATCCTGATTCCTGTTTGAATTTTTTTCCTCTAAAGAGGGTGTTCTTCCCTCATGGATTGTTCCTCATTAGGATTCTAGAATCTCTTAACCAAATCCTAGCAACATCTGTCGATGTAAGCAAGTTGCTTAACCATGTAAATACCATGCTCTTTTTTTCATTTCCTACGATGATTGTGTGCATGTGATTATCGACCCCAAGTCCTAACATAGCTCACATGGCATCCATCTAAAATTTACTCCATTATCCAACAAATATTGGGATCTTAACTGTAAATTGAGCTTTGCAGGCGATGTGGTAAAATATTAGAATTGAAAAAGAAAGGCATAGTCTGGGGAAGAGTTGGTGCAATAGTTCTTAATTGCCTTAGTTTATGTAATATGCATCCTTGATCTTGTGCAGATGCCGTGCCCAGTTGGGATAACATAGTGATTGCATACGAGCCTGTATGGGCTATTGGAACCGGTAAAGTGGCCTCACCCGAGCAGGCTCAGGAAGTACATGTTGCTGTTCGTGACTGGCTTGCTAAAAATGTGTCAGCCGAAGTTGCATCTAAGACACGTATCATCTATGGAGGTATTGCAAGTCAACGATAAATATTTATCCAATATGGCCTAAAGATTTTGTTTCACAAGTGATTTAATTTGTTAGCTATGTTGTGCACATATATGTATGGTTCAAGGGCTCTTTTGGAGAGTAGTCTAATGGGGTTCCACGTATTCTCTCATGGTACCAAAGCCAAGGTCTATCACTCTGGCCGATCTGTAGCAAACTCAAGTTGGTTTCTTGTGATCCACCTTGAGTTTGAAAGGGGGGGGTAGCTTTGTTGTGTTCATATATAATATGTATACAACATAGCTACATAATTATTGTGAGAAGTAACCAAAAATGCCTTAAATGACATTGTTTGTTAAGTTATGATGCAAACATAATTTCATTTTGAAGGTCGAGATTGTAATCCACGTTGCTGATAATGGGTTTTCTTTTCCTTTCCCTTATCCTTTTGTCGGGTTGTTTGAAAAGGAGGGACCAAGCTTTAGCAAATTTAAGGTTATGCATCTTAAGTTAATTTAAGAAGTAGCCTATATGGAATTTTGAACTCTTTTAGCCACTTGCTAATCCTTACTTGCACTATCAGTGATTGGTTTTGTTGATCAGAATTGGTTTTAACTTCCTTCCCAGGATCCGTAAATGCTGGCAACTCCGCTGAGCTGGCCAAAAAAGAAGACATTGATGGATTTCTGGTTGGTGGTGCTTCTTTAAAGGTATTATCTCATCTTTGACAGTATTTTAAATTTAAATGGCCTAGTTGCCCATTACCATCGTTACAAATGGGTCCAAAAGATTCTTTTATTTGCCTGCATTAAATAGTACTTAGTTTAGTGGATTTAGATATTTTGCAGATTGTCAAACATTTTACTTGTACGATGTCCCGAGGCAAAAACCCAATCGTCATGGGACAATTAGGGAGTAAATAATAGCATGAAAGAGAACACGTGTACACAATCGAAGAGTCTGGTACAGAACTGGCATTAACCTAACGTATCCTATCTAATAACATACCTTATTAATTGATTTAGCAATTAATGCTAAACAAGTTGTTCCCCATAGTCTACCTCAGGACTCGGGAGGGAAAGTTCAAATGAGAACTATAAATATTTTGAGAACCCGAGAACCAACTATTTCATGTATTATTCATGATGAATAACCCTATTCATGAATATTATTCATCACGAATATCATGTATATTCAATATGAAATTTTTTCATGATGAATATCTATCATGATATTCATCATAAATAATACATGAATAGTTGGTTCCCTCGTTCTCATTTGAACCTGAACCTGCCCTACCTCAGGATGCCAAGCTGTTCCTCTCCACCTGTTTGTCCAATGGGCACAACAGGAAATTACAGAACTTGACAAAAACCCAAAAGAAAACATGATGATTCAGACTGTAGAATTTCAATTAATGTAGAGATTAATGGTTCAAGATTCATGATTGTCAGTCTTTTATGCAGGGTTCTGATTTTGCAACCATCATTAACTCCGTGACTGCTAAAAAGGTTGCTGCTTGATCATCGAGTCTCATTCGGTTTTTGGATTGGGGGCAAGTAAGTACCTTAGAGTATCATCTTAGTTCAGGTTATGATCCTATCGGCATGCAAGCCAATTGAATTTAGCAGTTCAATCCATCTCATTTCACTCCGCTTTTAAAAACGGATACATAGCACTTCAATATGCACTATGTGCAATTTCTTTTACACATAATTTGTAATAGACGTTTATCACCCCAGGTCCACAAGACTTCTGGTCACAACTTTGAAGTAAAACAAGAACACAGAAATATGCAATAAAGTAAATGGGAAATTTATGCAAATGCACTTTTGTTTACCTTCACCAGATTATAAGACTTCTGTTTACCTTGGTTCTGGCCTACATCTACCCTCATTAAGGTCCCAACCTAGTTTTTACATAGCCATTTCTATAAAACTTGTTAAATATGATACTTTAGAAAAATGCCATATAAAAATGATGGTAGGACGATTTACTTCTTGTGTCCTATTAGGTTGCTGGACTTTATCGATAGAACTTGTTAGGTTGCATAATTTTGTCCTACAATTTATTGTAACACCTATTACATAAGATGTACAATTATTGGTCTTAGAAACTTGAAAGTCCCATTAAATAGTTTATTAGGGTGTGTTTGGTACACAAACGGGACTGGACAGGATGGGATAGGACAGGAGTAGACACGTGAGAGTGAGGTAGGCGGGTGAAATTTATTTGGAAGTTTTTAAGATTTTAATTTGAGATGAGAAGATTAGTAATTTACCAATCTTGTCCCATCTCCTGATTTTTGTTTGACCTATTTGGGTGGGATAGGATAGAAAAGAAATGCATTTTTGTCGTATTCAGGTTCCAATATGATATCACTACAAACATTCGACAACAAGTTTTTATACAGTCCCCTATCTATCCCGCTTACCAAACGCACTCTTAGGACACAGAAAAATAGTTAGGCATCTTAAAAAAACCATTTTGTATCCCTGCACCTGTACCCTTGAGGAAATGTATGCTTAGCTTGTTTTGATGAGCATTAGTTATCTTTATTTGGCATCAACTGCTTGAGTGGGAGTTAATCCAAAACTAAAGTAATTAGGGTTAGAATCCATACTCAAAGAATAGATACCATAACCCACCCTATCTGCAAAGCAATCTCAACCTTTTATGCATCACTCTCAACAACCTACTATTTCAAGAAAGGTAAGAAACATAAGTACATATATGTATATGTATATGTATATGTATATGTATATGTATATGTATATGTATATGTATATGTATATGTATATGTATATGTATATGTATATGTATANATGTATATGTATATGTATATGTATATGTATATGTATATGTATATGTATATGTATATGTATATGTATATGTATATGTATATGTATATATAGGGGTAGGTTCAAGAGATAACCCTATAACAAAGAGAATAAGAGATCCCATCTGAACCATCCATCTAGTTTAATCCAACTGTTGTGAATAACAACAACAGTTACATTTTCCAAAACTAAATCTGTGATTAAAGAGGCGGTTACATCTAACCCTGACCATCTATATTTTAGATCCAACGGTTGATAGAGGTTCTCTTGTTCTCTTCTATTTAGGGTTTTCTGTTAAACCTCCTAATCTATATATACAGAGAGAGAGAGAGAGAGATGGACCGGTTCAACCTGAACGAAAGGAGCCTGGAGTCGAAACAAGGGTCAATATCCCAGACCTTGTCATCCATCTCACTACCACCTCTTCCTTTGGTTGCGATCTTCGCAATTGTTGTGTTCCTGCTGTCCCTATCACAAGACTCGAACTTCACGTCTTGGTCAAGTAATATAGGAATCAATCTTCAGTTGCTCGTCCTCTTAACTCCCATTATCCTCGTCTTTTTCTTGTCGTCAAGCTGGATCACTGATGGACGGTGGTTTGCTTTTGGCTCACGGAAAAGGAGAGACTCCATGAACCTTAGTCGTGTTTCTGACGAGTATGGAACCTGAGTCAGACCATACTCCAAACCATACCTTTGTGATTCTAACCAACTGTTAAGACAGTGATCCTATCGATATTCATTTTCTGTTTTTTACGAAGTTCACAAAATATAATAAAATGATGGCAACATCTATATGTAAATTGTTGAACCAAGTGTGTAATCTTCTGTTTCCCGTTATTACTTATGAGTGCACGATTATCGATCCTGAAATTCGTACAGCAGCAGTAAAGTTGTGGCAATGGTTTGAACCACTTTGGAGTTATGATCGGTCTCGGTCAAAAAGTGTCATCTTGTAGCTGGTTATGACATTAGTCATTCCTTGGTCCAAAATGTGTTTGTAACTGATATGGACTGGTGTAATCGGTTTCAAGACCTAGTTTACTTTGTGCGGTTCGTTGCCACATGATGCTCATAACCTGCTAACCCTAAATGGCCCCTTAATTGGCCATTTAGAAAAAAAGTTATACATATACATATATAGAGAGAACAAGGAAATTTACTTTGCAAACCACGTTATTTGTATAAACCGTACAAACCTCATTCAACTAATCATAATTTTTCATTATGTTCATTTTTTTGTAATTATAAGGGGTATATTAATCATTTTTATTGTGGTGGGTGTTAATCATGAATACTATTATATTCATTATTTTAATTTTAAAGAAATACATGAAACTTCATTAAAATTTCATTAAGTATTATACAAAACAATTTCACAACCATATATGAAACAACTTCATCAAAAAAAGTATTATATGAAACAATTTCATGAAAAAATTTCATAAGATTAAACAATGAAATCGACGGATGAGGGTGGTTTGCACGGTTTGTACAAATTGAGTGAGTTGCATTTGAAACCATTTTTTACACTTGAAACTTCACAGCAAAATATTGTGAAGGTAACCTTCACAGTGTTTTTGCTGTAAATGTTCGGTTTTTTTTATCTTCACAAGGTTTTGATGTGAAGTTTCAAGTTCAAAAAAATGGTTTCACGGGTCACTAAAACAGGTTGATCTCACGTGAATCCTATCTTATATATATATATATATATATGTATATATATATATATGTATATATATATATATGTATATATATATATATGTATATATATATATGTATATATTAGGAATCAACATGTATAACCGGTCAATAAATGTCACGGATCCTTGTTTGGATTTGGGTTTTAATCGTTCTTTTCAGGCCTTCATACCCATCTATACTTTGGAATAAAGTATTACAATTATAAGTAAAAACCGAAAAGTCACCTAACTTTTGATGATCGATTCAAATCCAAATGAATCCGTTTTAGACACTTATAACTTAAAGCTTGAGCCAAATAGAACCATGCACACTTGTGTTATCTCAAGAGGAAATTGTCAAACGGGCATAGTTATGGCTATAATGCCTAAATATCTATAAATCCACACCGTTTTAGGATTGTATAATCATTGTACCTTTTAATTAATTAATTAGAATGACTCCAACTCATGAGAACATCTCTAACAATTATGTTAAAATGGATAAAAAGAGGTATTGTAACATTTTTATTGCTTCAAAAGCTATGCTATCTTTCATACTAAAATAGAGAAAAGAGAGAGAGACTAAAAATCTCTAAATTTAAAGAAATCTCTAAAATAAAATTGAAATAAAATCGGTAGTAGAGAGAAACAATATTTTTATTAAATATATTTAATATTTTATTAAAATATTTAATGCTAGAATTGCTAAAATAGAGTAGCTGTTAGAGTTAGATGTAAAATTTACAAAAGATTATAACATTTCAACTCTATATAGAAAAATTATAGGATAACTTTTAGAGATGCTTTGAATAGTGACTTATAGAGAGAAGCTTTAAAAGGTCAAACATTATTGTCAGTTAAGTTAACCCCTCAAGGTTATTAAACCATCAATTATTTTTATGCATTCTCGAAAGCTACAATGAATATTTCCGTAAACTCAATAATATTTTTAACAAGTATATAGTCTGACCGACATATGTTCAACCAAAATACTAACAGTTAAGCAATACAATCTTGTTAAATCCTTGATGTTTTTGATCTTCGAGTCCTAAATCATTATCGTGTATGATCCTTGAAACACGAGAACAACATAATCAAGATTATTGGATTCGTTAGTAATGTTAACGCTCACAAAAATTAGAAAACCAATTTTTTTTTCAGTATCTTGTATTTGTCTTTTTTATTCAGTTCTCCTGATTTATGTAAAATGTAGGGAAAACCTATACAGGGTGGATAGGTATTTTAATACATTTCCGATTGTTGATTGTTTTCAATTTCATAAACATGAAAACATTCGATATTCAATCACGATGTAAATCATACATGGAAATAAATTTGCACTGTAGTTGTAAGTGGAGATGCCAAAAAAAAAACTTAATCTGAAACTCAGCCTGAAAATGATAAGACTAGTGAACTTGAAGCCTAGTCCAGACCACACCTTAAAGTCTGATCAAGCCAATATTTTGAGGGTAAGCTCGACTTGGTCTGGTTAAGCCCGAAAAAGTGTGGCTCACAAAAGTCCAATCGAACCCTTTTTCAACACCAACGCACATCCCGACTCAAATCAATAGAACACAGACTGTTTTTATTCATTTTCTTTGACCGGAAACTATGTCCCTATCTTTGTTTGACACGTTTTCTGAAGTCCTTCAAATAAGTTTAGGTGTGATTCTGCTTATATTCAATTATATATTCTAGAAACCGTAATTTAAAATATAAGCTCGTTAATAAGGAAAAAAAACTAGTTTTTCAATGATAAAAACATTAAAACCGAAGATCAAAAGTATCCGTAGGTCTCAGGTTCGAATCTAAGGAGAAATAAGGGGTTGTTTGCCAGTTGCTGAATGGTATGGTGTAAAATGATTAAGTGGTTAGAATGATTAAAATGCTTTCATGATATAGTGCAAAATGAAATAAAATTGTTTACAATGAAATCAAGACACTTAATGATTAAGGGAGGCTCAGGATACAAAATCATTCAGAGGATTTTAGAACAATTAAGAGACAGATTTTTTTTGCCAAATAAGATTCACCTCTTAATGATTCAGATGACCTCTCTTAATGGAACTATTAAGAGGTAAACAAACAACCCCTTAAAAATCTTCTTGTAACCATGAAGGTTCAAATGCGATGACTCTAGGCTACTCACAAAGCAGGTGATCAACCTGTGATTGATCGGCTCGAATTATGGATTGAATATCCAGATTAATAAAAAAAACCATTAAAACCGAACTAATTGAGACAAACCTTGTCCTACAAAAACCCGGTTTTTGACTCAGAATATTTAATTGTATTGCTGATATCTTTATATTTATTTTTATTAAAAAAATACTTACTTAACGAGTTTTTTGTTTTTTTTAATAAAAAATAATAATAAATTTAATCGTATATATAAACCCAATTTGAGGTAAAAGAGATGGCTTTGAAAAAGTAAAAGAAATGCTTCAACTTCAAGGAAATGCGTATCATTAAAGATTGAATTACTTTTTTTTTAAAAGTAAATAAATAAAATCTAAAATTAAATTAAAACAAAACAAAATAAAATAGTTATAGTAGACTTAATTAAATGAGAATCGTATATATTATGATAGTGTGAAAAGTGAAAACTTTTAACTTAAGATATTGTTGCAATTTTTTTACCATCTAAGGTTAGTATTTAATATATTGACAAATTTAACAGTGCTTGCTTCATATGCATTATCTTAAATGATTGGTCCATATTAGACCTCACGGTTATCACAAACAAAACAGTTCTTATTTGATTAGAACCTTATATATATATATATATATATATATATATATATATATATAGGGGTGTTATTATACACCCTCTACCATTCATACAACCTATGCAACCTTAATCTAAACCATTCATTTTTTAATCAATGATCCAGATTAAATTCATGGCATAATTGTAATAAAATTGAAGTTGGGAAACACGCGCTGCATATATTGAGGGCAAATAAGGGTAAAATTGGAATTGAGGATTTCATCTATTCGAAGAAAGGATGCTAAGAGATTACGAACGCAAGAATCACTCTCGGTTGTATTACATATGAATTTACGTGATGCATCTGGTTTCATCAAATCTTGTTTATGCAGATTATGAACAACTTCTTCCATATGAATTTACGTGATGCATCTGGT
>NC_037540.1:40290897-40292804 GCF_001531365.2 Cynara cardunculus var. scolymus | reverse complement strand
TAATTAATGTAAATATTCATTGTTAATATTTATGAATGTTCACATATATACAATAACTTTTGGTATCATGGTATCATGCATGCAAAAAATGAAACATCATACATGAGTATCATATTTAGCATTTAATATATACCTTAAGTATGACATTGATACATATATACATATGTGTATACAAAAAGCATAGATGATATATCTATATTATATTATAAAGCATTTGATAAAACTCTTAAAAACCATTTTTTATACATGAAGTATTGTTTATTGATGCATATCTATACTATATTATAAAGCATTTGACAAAAACTCTTAAAAACCATTTTTTATGCATGAAGTACTGTATATTGAGGCATACTACTTAAAATTCAAGATTACAGTTAAAAGATGCATAAGTAGAACTTATTAAAGCTTCCTGTTTGAATTCGTATAACTAACTGCAGATAAATATAATCAAATAGAGGATAAACATATCATTTTAAAATATAAAATATCTAAATATAATTAGGATAATTATCGAGTTCTAACAAAATAATTAATTATTATTTTTATAAGAATATTATATTATTAAACCAAATATAAATTACTTCGTTATTGAACCTAAATTAAGTTACAATAAAAAAATTGAATTAAAAAATTACACAAAAATATGAATTTTAAATAGTTAATTTGATATTAATATCAATATATTTTTGTCAAATGTTTATGATATCTCCAAATTTATATTTTATTCAAAAATAAAAAATCATCGTTTTTTCAAAATCACATAAGACCATACTATAACATCGACTGAGATAAAAAAATAAAATGAAATATTAAAATCAAGATGTATCTCGTTGCATAGCGCGAGTACCCTTCTAGTTACTTAAAATTAAGGATTACAAGTAAATTATGCATATGCACAACTTATTAAACCTCCATTTTTGAATTCGTATAACTAACTGTAGATAAACATAATCATATACATGATAAAAATCACATTTTAAGTATAAAAAACATATAAAACATCTAAAATATAATTAAAATAATCGTTGAGTTCTAATAAAATAATTAATTATTATCTTTATAAAAAATTATATTATTAAACCAAAAATCAAATGATTCATTATTAGACCTAAATTAAATTATAATAAAAAAATTGAATCAAAGAAGTTACACAAAAAACGTTAACTTTTAAATAGTTGATTTGATACTAATATCGATATTTTTTTTTCAAAATTTTAATTATAATATCTTTAAAATTATTTTTTATTCAAAAATAAAAACATTATCATTTTCTCAAAACAATATAAAACTATATTATATCAATAAACAAAGAATAAAAGAAAACAATAAAATTGAGATGTATCTCGTTACATTGTGCAAACACCCTTCTAGTTATACGAAACAGAAAACCAAACATCAAAAACAAAAATACAATCTCTATAGCTCAATGTACAATACACCACTCACAAATCAAACCCCATTTTAAAAATATGATATTCTAATAAAAAATATTTTGAAAATATATTGCTGTAATAAGAAAAACTGAAAGTAGAATGCTATAATAAAATTTTTATTAAAGTAACTTGTTATTTCATACATTTTACCCAATTAAAAATTATAATATTCTAAACATTTAATAAAATATATTTTTTTTATAAATATTTAATTTTGATATTTTTTTTATTGATAAGAATATTATTATTAATAAAAAAAAGTTATTCATGGTAAACGTCAACTCTCTCCCCTACTTTCTGCAAGTTTTGAAAAATGTGTGGGGACTAGAAAAAAAAACTTATCTCAAAATTTTAAATAGTTTTTTAATTTTATATTATTTTTATTTTTATTTGTAAAATCAAATATACAAATACATATTACAACTTTAATTATTTATTTAATTTATATAATTTATTTAAATATCTTAATACAAT
>NC_037540.1:40238078-40290743 GCF_001531365.2 Cynara cardunculus var. scolymus | reverse complement strand
GAATATATAACAAAAATATAATCATGTTAATTATATAATTAAAATTATTTTAATTATGTTAATAATATTAAAACTAATTAAATACAAAATTTTTATAAAATTAAAACCGATTAAATATGAAAAACCTTTGAACAAACAGGTAGTACACTTACGGTCTATGACGGAAACCTCACCAAAAACGCCCATTGATAAATTGGGGTGTTTGGGATTGCTTATTTAAAATAAGTTATGTTTTTTTATGTAAAAGTGATTATTAACTTATGTGGTATCAAACCGGAGTTTTGTAAAAAATGTTTGGATTAGCTTATAACAGTACCAAAAAATAATACGTTGATAAGTTGTTTTTTAGTGTTTAGCAAATTTTATTTATATATATAAAATGATCAAAAATGACATATATGTAAAATGATCAAAAATGACAGTCTTCCATATTATTGACTTGGAAGTGTTTGGGATTGTTTATTAACTTATTTGATTTTTTAACATGTAAAAATTTATTTTTCATCATTTATAATAATATATTTGACAAAAATTTATATCAATAAGATTAATAATTAACAAACATTAATAAAACAAGATTAAAATGGTAAACTGGTAATAAACAGTTTTTCGTAGGTCAGGAAGGATTAACTCATCAAAAACTGCTTATTACCGGTTTGGCACCGGTATAGCCAGTTTTATTTTTCCTCATCCAAACACCAGCATTTAGTTTATCACCAGTGTCAAACTAAAATAAATCAAAAAACACCTAAAATAAGCAATCTCAAACACCCCTTCAAATCTTCATTTTCTATATTTTAACAAAAATCTAGAGACGCTTTAAAAAACCTAAAAACCCTGTCGCACGGGGACCACGGGTAACCTTATCCTTGCCGAATTCAAGACTCGTTTTTGTCGATTCAAAGCAAGATCCAAATCAAAAATTAATTTCGGGTTTGTGTTACAAGAATCAAACAAAACCAACAACTCACACCGGTAATAAACACTTTTGAGTTTTGAGTGTTCAAATAAACAACTTATATCGGTACAAAACCGGTAATAAGGAGTTTTTAAAGATGTTAAACCCTTCAGACTTGTAATAAGTTGATAAATACTTTTGTAAAAAAACACAAATTGTTTCAAATAAACAATCCCAAGCACCCTAAATCAATGAACAACCCACACATATATGATATTGCATACAAAACAAGCCAACCAAACATCAAGAACAAAAGGTACAACTTCTATAGCACAATGTACAACACACCAATCACAAAATCAAACCCGATTGCTCCCAAAAACACATTAAAAATCAAATCTTTTTGCCATCAAAACCAGCTTTCAAGAACAGTCGAATGAAACTGTACCAAAACCAGCACCATCACGATCAAAGCAGCCACACCCCACGGCGAACTTCCCTCCGCCGCCGGCAGCTGGTAGGCCTGACGGCGGTGGCGCTCCCACGGCGACAGCCCAAACCCGAAAAGCTTCTCTGGGTTCTCCATACTTGATAACCACTTAACTGCAAAGAGTAGAATCAATGGAGTTACTAACAGAAGCCAGTTGAAGCTTTCTTCAGTGGCTTCAATGGCTTCTTCGTATGAAGAGTACCATTGAAATCCAAGAAAGAAGAAGATGAGTGCCAAGATCAGAAGAACTGGATATGGAAGTGGGTTTAGTGAGAAAGCTTCGAGAATGGAGGAATTTGTGTTTCTTGTGTGTGTCATTTCACCTTTTCAGTGTGTGTTTTGAAAGAAAATGGGGAAGGATTGTTTCAGAAGATTTTGGGAAAAGGGTTTTCTCAGTCAGTTGGGGGTTTTACTGATTTTGAGGGATTCTATTGCTGTTGGTCCAGGTGTTGGAAGCTTTTTGGTGAGGTAAGAGTACAACTATTGATGCACAAAGTACAACTGAGTACTGAGTCCATATGTACATGAAAAGTCTAAAATACCCCTTGACCCACATTGGTAAAGTGTTGATGGTCATACATGCCATCATTTTCATGTTGGGGATAGAAAATAATGATGGTTTTGAAGAAACTTGTAGACTAAATTTCCATTATTTTTAGTACTTTCAAATTACCTTTTTTTTAAATAAAATAATTATGATTTTATTATAAATTACTTGTTTTAAATGTATATACAGTTATCATGGTGTTACGTCCATTTCTCTGCGTTGCTTCTTGGTGTAGCTCTTGTCATATTTCCTATGTTCTCGGACAGTTGCTTATATTGTTACGGGGTTTGGTTTTGTCTTGTACTCATTTGCTGTTTGGTTCAGTGACATTTTAGGGTTGCATCAGCCTAATGAATATCTGGAACATGGGATCTTAGAGTTGCTGATGTTTTATTGTTGCTGCTGACGTTTTCTTGCCTTCAGTTATACTTATTGTTTTGACCGCAAAGCACTTGCTTATCTCAACTAACAAGGAAATCAAACAAGTCCCGTTCTTTTTCATTGTTTTGCTATCGGTAATATCAGAAGTGTGTGTTTTGTTGTCTCTCGAATTGATTAATTTGAACTCAGAAACTGTGTTAATCGATAGAGAATTAAGAAAATAATATCCATAAGTACTAATCATTTTCTTCTTTCGCTCAATTTATTATGGGGTTCCATTGTTTCATCGGTAGTTTTTTTTTTGCAGTTTGTGGTGCAAACAACTTGGATCTAATCAATCTATGATTAGGCATAATCATAAATGGATTAGATCCAAGAGATCTTCACCACAAACCCAAAAAACCGAATCGATGAAACATTGAACCACAATAAGAGATTGAGCGGAAAAACGATTTCATTATGGGCGTTATTTTCTAACACAATGTGAGTTCAAATAACTCAAACCGAAAAACAACAAACACAACGTCTATTATCCCCGATAATAACAAAAAGGACAAGAATATGGCTTATCTGATAAGCTTGTTGGTCGAGACAAGTAGGTGCTTTTGATGAAAACAAGAAGTATAATCGGACACAAGAAAACATCAACAACAAGAAAAACAAAATCAACTCGAAAACCCCATATTCTAAAAATTCGTTAGGCTAATCCAACCCTAAAACGTCATTGAACCAAACAACAAATCAGTACAAGCCAAAACTAATGCACCCCAACCATATAAGCAACCAAACAACAGATCAATACAAGCCAAAACTAATGGTCATTTGGGGTGTTTAAAAACCCGATCAACCCTACCCAACCCAATGCGAAATAACTCAAACCGAAGCAACCTGATGTCTAATCGAGTTGTAAAAATTTCAAACCGTAGGTATTGAGTTGATATTGAGTTACTGTTATTTGAACCCAACCCGAAGAACCTGATATCTATTTATTTTTTGGATTTAGTATGATTGTTGAATTTCTATTAATATATACACTAGATAATTACACTATCACGTACGTTATTCATATACACATCTTTTCAATCTATTCATATCTCTATATAATTCATTCGTATATATGTTCAGTAACTGTAAATATATATACGTAAATTGAGAAAATTAACTGAATGTGATATAAGTAAAAAATATGAATAAGTTATATCAAATGGTTGATGAAAAATAAATTGTAAGTAGAGAAATAACATATTCAAGGTTAGAAAAATATTTTAATGTATCAAAATTTCAACACGACTAACCCGTACATGTTGATTTGGGTTGGGTTTTTCCAAACCGCAAACATTAAGTTGGACCGTTGGATTGTTCAAATGTCTTCGACTCGATCAACTCAACCCAGAACAAAGGTAGTTTGCATATTTAAATCAAGGGTAGTGTTGTCATTTTGACATATTCCTTTTAAGATAACATTTTAAAAACATGCAACCACACTCCCTTTCTCTTATCGGTGAACTACCGGCCCCATCCCCAACCCTTTTCTTCTCCGGCCACATTTCCGGCCAAACAGAAATCCATACATAGAGAATAAGCCAATCAATCTGCAAACGAAACCCTAAACCAGATTCGGAAACCAATCTACACACAGAACTCATGTAAACCGAGGTTAGTGGAACCCATATACAATATGTAGACCTAACCCTAAAACAGATTCGAAAACCACAAGAAGAAGGAACCAGATCCGAAGAGAGGGGAGAGGGGTCTTGGGATGGGTTCGCCGGCAAAAACGGCTTATCCCACAGGTCGATGGGTTTTTTTTGCAGGGACGATGGGTTTTTTTTGCAGGGAAGACGAGCGACGGAAAAGAGGGGGAGACCGAAGGGGTAGGATGATGTGCGGTGGTAAACGATGATGTTGCGGTGGTCCAAATCGTCGGAAAACGAACAGAACCAGGGGATTCATCGCCGTAGAAGGAATCGCCGGCGGGCGTAGGGCTTGTGGGAAAATAAAAGACTCAAGGGTCGGGGAGGGTGATTTTTGCGGTGGGGTTATTATTTATAGATGAGTAACTTACAAATACGTCCCTAATGTTTCATCTCAATTACGAAAAAGGTCCCTCAACCCTAAAATTTGGTTTTCATGGTTTTAGTTTTGTTAGATAAGGGCTAGAGCTCTTCATTGGCGGAATGACCCGCTAGACTCGTTATGTCCGGCTCGTTAGAAAACCGGACTTGATTTGTCATTCTCGAAAAAATTGACGGGTATGGACTGATTTGTTAAAATTAATGGATAGACATGTGCAATGGAAAAAAAATATTTGGACAGGTCCGCTAGACCCATTAATATTTTTATAACTACAAGGGTACTCGTGCAATGAATCGAGACATATTTTGATTTCAGTGTTTCGTTTTATTCCTTTTTTATGTTGATATAATAAGGTTTTAGTTGGTTTTGAGAAATCGATAATGTTTTTATTTTTAAATAAAATATAAATTTGAAAGTGTCATAAAATTTTGAAAAAAAAATATATTGATATCAGTATCAAATTAATCTTTTTAAAAGTTCTTGTGTTTTGATATAATTTACTTAATTCAATTTTTTTAATTATAATTTAATTTAGGTTAGTAACAAAGAAATTTAATTTAGATTTACTAATATTTTTTATTAAGATAATAACTAAATATTATGTTAAAACTCAATGATTATTCTAATTATATTTTAGATTTTTTATATTTAACATGGGATGCTTATCCATTATTTGATTATATTTATCTGCATTTAGTTACACGAATTCAAATATGGAGCTYTAATAAGTTGTACTTATGCACAATTTACTTATAATCTTAAATTTTAAGTAATATGAATCAATAAACAGTACTTCGTGCATACAAAATTGTTTTTAAAAGTTTTTGTCAAATGTTTTATAATATAGTATAGATACAGATAATTAACTTTTATAATAAAAAATTTACAAATAAAATTGAAATTTCTTAACACTTATCAATTTCTACTTAATTATGACTCATGATAATAATATTATTTAAAAATCTTAAATTTGAAAATATAATTATCTCAGTTCCTTATTATCTGATTTATTTTCTTTATCGATACTTCATATATTGCAAAACAATTTCTTTCTAAAGTATATATATTGTTATGTATTTACGTCAAATTTTAAGTTGAAAAAATTGTTATGTGTTTTGAATTGTTTTACATAACTTGTGATTTTATATAAGTTTTGTTTTCGTAAAAGTATAACAAAACTGTTAAGCCCGTTAGCCCATGGGTAAACCCGGGTCGTTTATAGGGCGGGTATGAGTAAGTTTTCAAGCCCGTTAGTTTTACCATATTAGACTCGTTAGATAAAAAAATAGGTCAAGTCCGGCCCAAGTCTGGTCCAAACAATGATCAGCTCTAACCAGGAGGTTGTTGCCGGAGAAATGGGAAGGGGTTTGGTGGGAGAAAGAAGGATGTAGTCAATGGTGTTGTTCCGGTGAAACAGAGGGGCGGCGATGGTGGTTTGGAGGAGGTGAAAGGATTTGGAGGCGGGGTGGTCCCAATTTTGCAAGAAATATGTTTTTTTTAATATTATATCATTTTTAAAATGGTTAAATATTTTTTAATATATATTATATCAATTTATTTATTTATTTTACAGAAAATTTAAAAAAAAATAGGTAGAAAGACAAAAAGAATACATGGCAGCTCAAACAGCAGCACATTAGACGGAGTTAATGAGAACACATCTGATTTACGAAAATATAATAACATTTCTATGCCTCCAAATATTAACTAACACATAATAAAAATGAGAATAAATGAAAATTAATTCATATTTATCTACAACTTTTCGTTAACCTAGAAGAGAAAAATGATGTTATAAAAAGAGGGATATGAAAAGAATTTCTAATGTTGTTTTTTGGATGATGAAGTTTGAAGTTGATCCTTTTAGTTTTATAAAAAACTAAGAGAACACTTTAAGTTTTAAAATTTATAAGAGAAAGACTCTAAAATTTCAATGGATGAGCTTGTTTCGAGCTTAATTCGAGTTCAACTTCAAGCTTGATTTGAGTTATTGTTCGAGCTTGAAAAATAGTTATCGAGTTCGAGTTGAGCTTCAAATCCAAAGAGGAATAAAAATCCCCTTGTGGCCACGGAGGATCAAATGCTGTGACTCCGAGCTATCTGCGATGCAGGTGGTCGCCTTGGGATTAGTCGGCTCGCATAGCGGGTTAGATATTCAGGTTAATCAAATAGAAAAAAGATACATCACAACACCAACATAACAAACATAAGAAAAACTACATTCTTTCGACACCTTTTTTAAAAGACATACATAAATAAATAACCCTGTATCGACCTAGAGACCGCGTGTTTTTTGTGTTAAAAAGGAAAAGGAAGACAAAAAATGTTGAAAAAAGGACAGATACTGTTCCAAATGGCAAAAGGGAAAAAGGGTCTTACATTTAATATCAGAGTTTTCACTCGTCTGCAGAGGCGGAAGTGTGAGCTGGGTATTTTTTCAAGATATCGGTCCATGTGCTCCGCCCCTCGGAGACATCCTTCACCACGGCGGCTACCTCCTCTACACTCACACGGATTTGATCCTTGCTATCCCTTTCACGAATTGTCACTGATGATGTTGAATCCACGGTGACAGCAAATGGTACGCCTAGTTCATCTGTTCTTGCATATCGTTTCCCTATTGATGTACCTATAGATGGACGTGTAACCGATTAGATTTTCATTCTTCGGACAATTAAACTCGTTTTCACATTCTACCTTCTTCTATTTGATTAAAAAAGGAGTTCCTATTGATTCTTAAGGTGAAACGGGCCAAGTTTTTCAATAAGCTCAAAAAATAAGCTAGCTTATGCTTTCCTTGGTGTTAGAATTTCACAAAACATCATGCAAAATTTTGCATATAAACGGACTAGATGAGCATATTAATGGCGTACCTGTAATATCTTTCTTATTTGAAATTCCGGCTGCAGTCAGAGATCTGGAGATATGTTTAGCAACTTCCTCGTATTGCTGATTCTGAACCAACGGGAAAACGGTGCATTTGATGGGGGCCACAAGAGGGGGAAAACGGAAAACGTTCAGCTGTTCATCCCCAGCTTTGCTTGGCCTCATGTAGAAAGAATGCTCATAGAGACAATAGATGATCCGTCCAATACCAAATGAAGGTTCGATCACAGAGGGCGTAAAAACTCTCTGGTGTTCTTTCTTCTTTTCCTTTGATATTGAAACCATGTTTTTCTTTATAGTAACCGTCTTCTGAAGAGTGCAAACTTCAAACTCTACCTCCCCTTTCGACTCTAGAGTGGCCTTCATGTCCATCGCCTCTTTTTCATTCATTGCCTAAGAAACGCAAATGAAAATTAAATCCTAGCTTAGCTAATAAGATTCAAAATAAAATAAAAATCCTATATGTGATTAGGAGCATTCATATTTGATAGCTGCTATCCTACTTTATCCATGAAAACCACTTCTTTTTTATTTTAAGATGTTCCATAAAGAATGCTACGCTTTATCATTAGAGAGTTTCCAGATGGTATTGATCAACAATTCGACATTTGATGGAACGTCCTCAAAGCTAATCTAATATTAATCATCCAAATTTTCAAGCACTTAAAATATATTCTATTACAGATTGATACAGTTTACTTGTATATAATTATATAAATCTAGCATATGATAAGTAGGAAAGGTTAAGGTTAACCAAAAAATGGAACAATCTGAACTTTTAAGTAAGATACCTAGGATTTTAAAGAGATAAGGTGTCTAAAAGGGCATTCGAAGTGAACTAATTCAAACTTAAGAAGGATCAAAACAAAATCTGCACATTGCAGGCATTGCTGGAGAAGAAAGTGATGCTTACCAACTAAGAGGAATCAAGGGTTGAAAGTAGGGAGAAGCCTCATGCAAATAACAACTTATGCAAGTATCAGGAAAAATGTATTAAGGTATTAGTATGCTATGTCAGAAGTATACATATATATATATATATATATATATATATATATTGAAATGTACTCGCCTTCTAGGAAACTGATAATTTTGAAAAATGATGATTCAACAAGAAATGTTGTTTGCTTAAATACTAAACGAAGTTGTTTGATGGTTAGTAGACTTGCTAAACACTGGGGTGCTTCATTTTGACAAATAGTTAACCTTTTCATTCAACTACATAAGAAACAAAATTATGCAATTTTCATGGGATAACGAACATCATAAAAAACATTACAGCAGATAATGCAAGTGATACTGAAAATATCAACGACCGTGACTGCCACTAACAATCTGTGTGACTGATATTTCAGTTCCACATTAATTCTACAAAACATGATGTTAGAGAAATTGCTTTACCTCCAGCGCTTCAACCACCATCTTTTGGTTACCCTTGAATGCAAGGCCAAGCTCCTTCTTAACGGGTGTTATAACCAGTTTCTGGGAAGGAAACCAATAGTTAGCAGTACACATAAATTATAAACTTGAACATTAACTTCACAAATAGAACAGTACCTCCACTTCCTTGGGTTCCGCGAATTTCTCTTGAGCTACGAGAGCTACTCCACTTTTATCCTATAATCATATGGAGTAGGAACATCGTAAATAGCATGGTAAAATCTCAATTCTTCAGCAAGTGTAAAGTTGATAAATACTGTATCTCCTTCTAAAGATCTTCGTAATTGGTCAATGCATGTATAAATGGTTGTATAACGGCATGCCATTAACTAAATAAACTTAACATGCAAATAATCCACATCGGTGACAAAATTAGGAAGGCAACAACATGAAAATCACTCACTATGAATGTAGAAGTTCACTACGAATGTTAATAAAAACGTACCGTGTGTGCACGCAGATCATATGCAGATCTATCAGCAATCCCTACGCACTCAATCCAACCATAAGAAGACTCAATTTCAGCATCCCAACAGTCTGCGGCATAGTGAGCCATCTCATTTGGGAGATGCTGTCTGAAGCGCAATCGTTCTTCATCTATTCCCAGCCGTGTCAAAAACAGATATACTCTCCCAATGAAGTATGCAAGTGTTTGATTATTAACAATCCCCTAGAGAAAAATCGTGTTTAATAGCTACAAATAATGTGTTTTTAGTTGATATATGCATAGAAAATAATCTCTAATAAAAACTAACCCTAGAAACTGCATCTCCAAGACAAAGCCTTTTCGCAGACTGCCCTGACATCTGTTCATCCCTTGGAAACATGAGAAACTTTAAGTTTGCAACTTCAGAATACTTTGGATGTGATTTGTCATCAGGATCCACGAAGTGCTCTATCTCTGCAAGTGTGAATTCACGGACTCTTAGAAGACCTTGTCGAGGAGATATCTGAAAAAAAGAGAAACAGATGTCAATTCTAGACACCAACACCTATTGACAAATTGACAAGCTTGCTATGTACTGAATGAATGATGTAAAGTGAAAGCAAGATAGAGCAATCAAATAATATTGCAGATTTGCATAAGTGAGGAAAATGATGCAATCTAGAGAAGCATCAACTTCCAAATAAATAATTTATAAAACATACATAGAGCATGACTGAAACGCACTGGATTGCAATCTCAAATTTTCAAGAAAGCACATGACCTCATTTCTGAAAGCTTGACCAATTTGAGCAGCTGCAAATGGGAGCTTGTTCCCATTGTAATAATATAGGTCTTTGAAGTTGACAAATATGCCTTGTGCTGTTTCAGGGCGCATGTACCTGGAAGATGTTAAATGAAAAGAGTTGCAAACTGATGAAAAAATATAAAAAAATGTACGATCAATATCAATTAATTCTGATGAAGCAAAGGAAACATATCCGAGATTATACGGCGCGCCTTATTATATTAGATCTTCTCATAAAATATATAGTAGATCATTGTAAGAAATATTACCCAAAGCATCTAAGATTATATGGTGCACCTTATCATATTATATTTTCTCATAAGATATATGGTAGATCATTGTAAGACATGTTACTGACCCTGCGCTCAAGCCAGAGGGACCAATTGAAGTCTGAAACATAAGATTGAACGGGTAAGGATCTGAGAGAGGATTCTTAGTGTCTGGTGCTGTTATACCATATTCCTTAATCTTGGCACCAAGTTCTTCAGCTGAAAGATCATCCAGGACCGCAAGAATATGTTTCAGTTCAGCAGCTTTCTCAGTGCTTATACCCAGGTCCTTCTCAAGCTTATCCTTACAATGATCCTTAAGCAGGTGATCGGCTCGGTAGCAAGTTCCAGTCTTCTCATCTTTAACCATAAGGTCAGTAAACTTATCAACGTGACCAGAAGCTTTCAGAACAACCTCAGGGGTGACACAAGGACAATCAACTTCTAGCATATCCTCCTCCAAAACAAAATGCTGAAAAAAAATTAAGCCAAAATATTAGAATCCCATTCATGACGTATTTTTTAAACCCATAAGCATAAAAAGGTAAAGTGCAAATCTGAAAAATTTATCCAATCTATGAAGGGCTGACCATGTCTAATCTCTCCTATGCAATATTCCCAACTATTAGCTCAGAACATACCCGAGGCCCATGACGCAAGATGTGGATCCAATCTAGATCCAATAGAGTCAACCTGATCAAGGGGTGCAGGTCAGAGCTAGAAGCCAAGGAGAAAAAGCTGTACACCCTATCCTAAAGGGTCCATGCTCTATCAGCTGAGAGCCATGCCCTCATACCTCTGTCAAGATAAAAGGTCAATGAGTTCCTGTGCTCACCAACGCACATTTGCCTAGAAAGAGAGACGGCATGGATATCCTCATACGAACAGTCACAGTACTCATTCCTGGAACCCATTCACACAACCCATACAGAAAAGAGGTATTGCAAACCATCATAAATACGTCTCTTACATTCACACATCACACTCTGTCTCCCCTCTCAAAATCATAGACAAGACATTACAGCCTCCCACCAATGACTTATGCTGATGCCAGAGGTACATTGAAAAAGCACTGCACACTGGTACCTAGATCACATCTCCAAAAGCATTCTTCCATCGAAAGAACAAAGTATGCCCAAAAAGTTGCAGAACTAAAAGTTGACCATGTCTAATCTCTTTATCCTAGTTTGAAATCTCCAATTTTCAGGGTAGAATAACATAAAAGGCAGTACATAGTACGTACGCCAGCAATATGCACGTTAGACCTGACTGTGAATTCGAAGTCAAGAATAAACAGCCACACCATGTCCAGTCAGCTGGAAAAAAGGAGCACATCCTCATAGCACCTATCTTAAAACAAGGTCAATGGGGAAGTCCAAACTCGCCAACTCTCAATTACGAGACAAGAGAAAACAAGGGTGTCTCCCCATATGAATGGTCATATCAGCATACATTCTTGACACCCAATCACCCAGCCCGTTACCATTGCCTATATAAAGGTAGGGATGGTAATGGGGCGGGGATGGGGCGGGGACCCCAATACCCATCCCCGTCCCCGATCCTCGTATGTGTCCCCGTCCCCGTCCCCGCCGGGGATTATGATCACATCCCCATCCCCGTCCCCAACGGGGAAACGGGGATTTTTTTTAAAAACCAAAAATTATAAAACATCACTATTTATTGAAATACACTAATATTAAAATAAGACTTAAACAAGACCAAAAGTTTAAACTAATATTATCAAAGTTAACGTCAAACATACTAAAACTACATCGAGTAATATCCGAAAGAACCAAAACATATCAAGTAAATTTCCATACTATCTACCATTTGCCATTTGCCTAATAACATCAAGAAGAATATTGAATATTGAATCTGTAAGGTAAAAGCATCAAAGYCAAAAATATTGAATATTGAATCCGTAAGGTAAAAGCATCCGTAAGGTAAAAGCAGCAAAAAAACCATTAATTAGAATCTAGAATAAACTTATGAACTGGTCTACACTGACCTCATTAGTCATTAAAGCTCCTTTCATTTGATTTGGTTTCAATCATCATATAGTCAAAAATAACATTTTAAAGAATCAAGCATTTCTCGTAGCAGCCGACAAATAGCAATCATCTTCTCAGATTCAAAATAAAAAACAGCAGTTCCCATTAGGTCAAGAAGAATATTGAATATTGAATCTGTAAGGGAGTTATAGTCATCTAGATAAATGAGCAAAGTCTACATTCACAGCTTTAAAACTACATTCAAGCAATACGCAATCGCTCTCTCAAAAAGTAGGCATATCCTCCCACTAATAACTAATTTTCACGCAAGAGACAAATTGGACGAATACTGCATCTGCATCTGCATCATTAAGCCGTTTGTAGGTCTATCTTGGAAAACCAACAACCAGAAAAGAACCAAACACCTCAACAACAAATCATCCATCATCATCTCCAACATTCCAACTCTGCTGTGGTTTAGTATCAGGTTTCTTTACACCAGACTGAGTAAAATCTCCGATATTGTATTTTGATGGTATTGTATCTTTGCTTTAACTAAATGAATATGATCTTCGATACTTACAAACAAATACATTCTATAAGTCTACAGCTAATCTTTTGTCAAATAGACAATCTTCTTAAAGACTCTTGATAGCAAATGCATTTAAAAGATATGGAATCTATATATCCTTTCTTCATCCAAATACTCCATTCATGAAGTATCAATAATCAATAACAAAAAAATACATGTTTAAGGCTCTTCTTCAACAGTAAAAAGTGTGTGCTTCAAATGATTTATCGTTCATTTCAAAACTGATTCTGATTATCCTAGCTGTAAATATATTACACATCAGTAGAAGAAAACAATAGACTAATGTAACAGAAAAGTTTTTTGAACTAGAAAACAAAAACACCCGAGCTGTATAGATATTACAGATCAGTGGACTAAAACAAAAGACGAATGTGGCCAAAAAATTATACTAGAAAAAAGCACCAGTTTTTTTGAACTTGAAAACAAAAACACCCATGTTCAGATTGGATTCCGTCCAGATGTGAACCAGAGAGGAATACCTAAATAGCAACATTAGTGACAAATTAAGCTATGTTTGGAATCCAATCCGCTCCTTCCCCCAAAGTGCTACATTACGATTCATGGAGTCAAAACCAAAAACTCACATGAGAAATTAAGAGAATCCATTTCACATTTCGTGTGAAACTAAAGTTGAAATATATAATAGAAAGAAAAAAAAATCAAAGAAGTTCAAAATCCATATCCATTTTGAAGTTGAAAAGTAGCTGGTTGACATCAAAGTTAAATTATATTTTCAAAATGAATGGCATTTACACATCACAATTTGCATTCTATTAGAAACTTGGGTATAGAGTATAGATATTGATGCTAGTATATAGATCGTGAACAGAATCACTGTCCCTTAGTAAAATTTCGACCCTGTTTCAATCTACGGGTATCGCAAAATTTACTCAGATATCATCCAAATACACAATCAATATTTGATAGCAAATCGAGAGCAATAACACACAAATGTTGTTGGCTTTTTGTATGTTAAAATGAGATCAAAAACTACTTAAGTAGGTACTTGCTAGCCAGGTAATCTGGGTTGGTCAAGTAGTTATTTGAAGATTAGAACATATTGAAAAAGATCAATAAAGGATATTGCACCAGAAGGCTACACCCTTGCCTACTCAATCCAAGCCCCACATTTTGAAGTAAAGTTTAGAAGATTTCTTATGCATATAAGTTCAGAAGGCTACATGCATTTCTGAATAAAAGTTTAGAAAGCAGCTCAAGCCTTCTGACTTCAAACAATGCCTACCGCTGGCATGGCAACGCCACTAGAACCTCGCCTGGTGGCATGGACAGGATCACCGTAGCGGTAGCTTATGGCACACTCCTCACCTCCTAACTCACATTATAACTTAACCAATCTTATGTAAATCCCAGCTACAGAAAAATGCTTGATGACACTACAATCACCAAATCAAAGGCTATTTTAGCGGAGAAGGGGTGAAGTACGTAATGTAGCGTATAATTTTTGTCCGAAATTATTATAATTCATATAGAAATGGCCATACCTGACGCCAGAAAGCGAGGACGTTAGACTTGATGGCGCAACCAGGAGGACCGTAATCATACAAACCAGCAACACCTCTATAAATCTTAAACGACGGAATGAAAAACAACCGGCGTTCAAGAGTATTAACAACGGCCTGCCGAAACGCATCCCTGCTAACAACAGAGCCATTAGCATCACCAGAAATGGAAGCTCTGAGTTGATTCTCGATCGATGTCTTCTCAAGTTTCAAAGCATTGAGTGCTCTAACGGCATCATCTATCTCCGACTTCGATGCGCCCGAAGTCTTCAATTGACGTATGGCGTTGCCGCTAGCGTCGATGGTGGATTGTTTGTCGGCAAGAGCTTGTCGGAGTGAATCCTCAGTGGTGGCCATCGGTATGATGAAGCCGGCCGGTCGTTGAGAAGAAAGCGTGTGGCGGAATCGGAGGAGGATACGGTGGAGAGAGTAAGACGATAACACAGCGGGATTTGAACGCATGCGTTCCGATCAATGACCCCACCACCGGAGGTGTGGAGGCCATTAGGGTTTTAGACTTTTGGGCTTTAGTTGGGCTTTGGTGTAGTCCACTTAAAAAGATTCTATGAGTAAACTTTATCTTTGGAGTAAATTACATATATGCCCTTGTGGCTATATGAAAATTAGGGATTGGGTCTTCATTTTTTTCGTTGGTTATTTGAGGTCTCGTTATCGTTATGAATTCGGTCCTTAACATTCGTTAAGAAAGTTTAGTTAACTTTAGGGGTATTTTGGTCTTTTTCTTTATTTTCCTTGGAGGGGACGGTGATGGTCATGTAGTATATTTGTGGAAGGGGAAAGGGTTTCGTCAGCAGAGGACATCATTCTTTGAGGATGCGTTCCTTGATGATCGGGATGTATGTATATCTATATTATATATAATAAATAATAGATGATAGATAAATGTTATGTTAGTATATAAATATATAAGTTATAATATTTTATATCTTTTAAAGTGAAATTTTTTAAAAAATACCTCTGAGTTAACGAAACTTTTTAACAGTGTTAATGGTAGAGACGTAAGTCGTGGTTTTCATGCAACCTCTCTCTCTCTCTCAAGCGTGGTTTTTCTACCACCTCTCCTTTCTGTTCCACGAACAATCGAAAATCTGACAAAAGACGGTTTTTCTGCAACCTCATGAGACAGGGTTATAACCTGCAATTTCTCTCTATCATGACGATAATCGAAGGTTAGAATCTACATGACGATGATCGAAGGTTAGAATCTCCTGGAGCTCCTTATACCGAGTCTTTTAGGTTTTTGCCAAAGGCTACCAAAAGATTGTCTACAAGGCAACGTTCTTGGAGAACCTGGAAGACATTTTGATTTCCGTGTTTATTTTTTATTTTTTAGAACATTTCTCTATCTAAACTTGTATAAAACTTAAAACGATTTTTTCAACCAAGATCAAATATAGCTAGTTTTCCGCGAAATCTATTCTGATGAGCATAGAGGTTATAACCTGCAACCTCCGACCATGGAATGTGATTTGATCTCTCTCTCTCTCTCTCTCTCTCTCTATATATATATATATATATATCACTAAAAAACAGAGGGAGCAAATAATAAAAAAAAGTACTCAAGATTCTATCATGAAAAATGTTAGTCCGTGAGGAATAAAAATCTGTTGTCCCCTTCATGTCCTACCAATTATCTGAAAATACATCATTATTTTAATGATTATAAATTTATTTATTTTATATTTTTATCATCTCTCCGCAATAAATGGATGATGTATTTCACATAATTGGTGGAGAAGAGAATTTTGGAACAACATATTTTTATTTGTCATCGTATGCATTTGGTATGCAGGAAATAACAAAAACATAATAAAACAAGTATCCATTATCTCATGTTTGGTATGACATTATATTGGGGAATACGACGAGAATGAAAGAAACAAAAAATGCATCTGGGTTCTATGAAAGCTGTCATCCATGTATAAAAATCAGATGAACTTTTTTTCTAGGAGAACAATGTCTCGTTAATAAAGGGACGTTCATATTAAGTTACTCTAGGGATAACAGGTTGATCTTCTCCAAGGGTTCACATCGACGGGAAGGTTTGGCAGGGACTGGATCGGAAAAAGAGGGGTTGTAGTTGTAAGACATCTAATGAAACCGTCCCTAGAGGAAGAATGAAGAGAATATCTTCTCGAGGTAATCATATTAGTCTCCCGAGAGGCCACAATTGCCGCGAGAATTCATATTAATGACAAGAAACGCTGTCCGAAATGAATTTCTAGAATCGCGGATTTATCGACATCAAGTTCGTGATATGAATATACCACATCAATTTGTTACGTATGGATGATGAGATTTCATTTTCATCATTCTATACTTTATTTACATGTAATAAAATATCTCAAGGTCTGTGGTTCAAGTCCAGGATGACCCAACTGCGCCAAGCGGCCAAGGAATGGACAATGGTCGTGGATTAGAAAACGTTCCAATACCTCTGATGTTAGACACCAAGTTAGAAAGTTATTTCCTTCTGTTTGAAGTTCATTGATACTGAGTTGATGCATACTGAGAGGAACGCACAAACATATGTTTTCATAAATTCGATCATGGCTTGTAATTATAGCTTCTGTTATTTTTGCAAGGGTTCAAATCAAGATTTCTTCAGCACCCTGTAACAAATCATACTTAAATAGATTCGAAACACCAGAGAAATGTTGTATCAGACTGCTTGTCTTTTTAATTGGATCTCCAAGTTCTAGAAATGCACCAAATTCTTGGCCAATCAGCAAAAATATATCTAAACAAGGTTCAAACATCATGCAAAATGCATCCGGAAGAATCAAACGTGTACGAACAATCCATTTGAGTAACTACGATCAGTAGACTGAGTAACTAGAAATTGGTCATATGTTTTTAACAATCGTACTCCACTTTTCATTACAAACAAACCATTCATCATGAGGATTTAGAATAGGGGTGTTGACGATACGAGCTTTTAACGAACTACTTCTGTTCAAGCTTCTTTATCTCAAGCTCGAGTTTGATGATTCTTGAGTGTGAACACAAAATAAATATCATTTAACTTAAAGAGTCGAGCTCCATAACACCAATGCTCAACTCGGCTCGTTTGAAAAATCAATTAACTTAAAGAGTGGAGCTTCATAACACCAAGTTCAGACTTTTTTGGCTCGTTTGGCTCATTTAACACTCCTATCCTCGGGCACGGTGGGTGGGGCAGGAATTGAACCCGACACCTTTTTCTGGAAAGTACACCCCTTTCCACAAGGACAATTCAATGAGGAGTCGAGGACAAGGAACTAAAAAGGTAGACGCCACCCTCTGGAGCATCCCCACTGCACGGTCCTACGGTCATCATAGGGGCGGTAAATTAGCGCATGCATCCCATTGGCAGATAACGCTCTCCATGTTCATGTTTCTATGGTTTCCTCACTATTTGATCATATCCCATACAAACAAACATTTCATAAATTTAAAACAATTGTCAACCTATATATTTATAAAAATTGATTCATGTATGTTTAACAACATTACATTATCTGTATCATGTCAATACCAAATGTAATGAAACAAACCCAATTGGAACCCTAAAAACCCCGTTTGACGAATAGAACCACAAGAATGTCTTAAAATGACAGATTAACATATAAAATTCACTTAAATTGAATGATTCTTGTAACATTACAACAGGGCTAAAGGTTAAAACGTATGTAATTGGGTATGTGTATTCAGCTCCATAAATTTGGACCCTATGCTATATCTCACGTTGGAACACCCTCTTGTCACATCCTGATATACGAGGGTTTTTTTTGTTGTTGGAGGGGGAGGGGGTTGTTAACGTGGCCTATGGGTAAAAACCCGTTTGACAATCGGTCTTCTGTTGCCTAACATAACAATCTACAATCCGGTTGGGTTTCAAGAAGATTAATAGATGCAGCTACAGTCATTGGATGTCTAATAGATATCATTTGTGTAATCTTACCATATAAAGTAATGCAAATCGACTTACCGAGAAGAAAACATCCAGAAGCATCCGGTTACACTTTTCCTTCGTACTGGAAATTCAATTTGTAATCGTGTTGTAGATTTGCCAAAGTGTTTCTGCATGGACCCTCTGAAAAATGAAGATGACAAGTGAAGGGTTATGAACCGTGTTTATTGGAATGAGCATCATCACCAACTAAAATTCTCTATTCATGCCAAAAAAAGGTCCACTTTTGATTTTGAAACTTCAATTTCTTTTCATGTTTTAAATTGAAATGTTGTTGCTACATAGAACCCTCGAAAGAATTCCAATTTTGAGGATCGATGAGAAATCTTTTTAACCCTTTAATCAACAGGAATTATGCATGAATATGAAATTTAACATCTATAAACATCCAAAAATTCTGTGCAATTTCACAAGTAGGTTTGTTTTTGACTTTTAGGGAAGAAAAGAGTAGTATCTTGAGACATTGTCATTAGTTCAATACGGTGATCAAACATATTTGCTATAAGCAAACATTCTTTTCCTAATTAAAATGTTAGAAAGTACTCCACACTTTCCTTTAGTGAGTGTATTTTGACTTCAAAATATGAAACAAGCTGTTTCAATTCTTAAATTGGCATAAACATATTTAATTTTGGAAAAAAATATCAATAATTAGTTAATTACGTTAAAATTTACTAAAAACGGTGTTCACACTTAAATATATATATACACACACACACAAATAGCTATAGATTTTCGAAGTACAAGTTTGATGTCAAAAATCAAGGTTGAGAACTAATAGAGAATGAAGGAAGTAATCCATTTGACAGAGTTAGATGTGGATTTTTTGCGGCACATTGTATCATTAAAATAAGATGGTATATCGAGAGATTAATTACCTCCTAAAACGGTATGGATATACTGCAGATCATCTGGTGAGCAAGCATCTACCAAAGCATAAACACCTGGTCTCAAAGCTTCATCGACTTCCCTATAATAAAAAAATTCATCAAGGTTTAGTCAAAAAACTATTCTAGGGTGTGTGCATAATCAGTTCAAAAAAACGAACACAAACTGGTTCAGACTGAAGAAGGATGGCTTTAGCCAGTTTTCCTATCGACATATATATCAGGTCTTAGTGGGATCTGAGTGGCATTCTGAGTTGTGTAGAGGTTCCAGTAGGATGGCTTTAGCCGGTTTTGAAGAAGCAGATTTGATGTTGTAGTAACACCCGACCTATTCTAATTCTATTTGGGAACTAGATAGTCCAGTTTAGAACTCTGATACTTATCTAGTCCTTCTTTATATGTATACTCTATATATTTCTGTATTAAAGTGATTTTAAATTGAAGAAGTTTGGAAGTTTTAAATTTTCTGCTATTTTCATTTTTAGGGGTGTTATAGTTAATGATAGAGGCAAACCTTCTCCCTCTCCTTCCATCTCATCAACTCTTAAATATTTGCCCATCATAATCAAGGGTAGGGTTGGAAATTTAATACTTCCTCCATCCTAAAATAAATGTCCATGTTTCTATTTATGTTTGTCCCAAATAGGTGTCCACTTAAAAAAATGGATAACTAAATTTCCAAATCTACCTTTGATTAATGCACAAATATTTAAGAGTTGATAAGATAGATACACTAATTAAGGGTAAAGTTGTCATTTGGTTAACTAAAAAGTGTAGTAATGATATTAATATCTAAACCTGTGTGCCATTTCTATTGTGGACATTTATTTAGGGACTAGTGTTAGAAAGGAGGGCATACAAGACGGTATATTTGAATGTTGTGTGCATATGTATGTTTCTACCATCACGTTCTAGGAAGCACGTACACTTCTTAACTGACATTTTCCAGACAGGCTCTCGGTTCTAATATTTCCAATTTATGATTAGGTCCTGTTATGGACCAATAGAAGTAGAGACCACACAAATGCTAGTGATGCTGTAATAAGAAAATCTGAAACCAAGATTACAAAACTCACCTCTTGATGCCAACTTTCAGGGGACCACATCCTGAATACACCACTATGTAACTGGATAAAAACAGGCGACAATACTGACCAAGAACATCTTTTTGTTGTCGTATCTGCAATAAAACTTCAATCTTCAGAAAGATCTTTGAATTTACGAGGAATTCTAAAATTTGTAGATAACCACAGAGAAGCAATCATAACCTTAAGTGGTAAACTATTAGATTCTCCATTCAACATATTAAAAAAAAGAAGAGCAAATTGCATGAAAATGTCACGTACTTTGTCTTGATTCCTATTTTAGGTAACGTACTTTCAAAACCTTCATTTTGATATCTAAGATGTGAAGTTTCAACATTTACCTGGGTAATCGGTTTAAACATTAACCGGTTACCAATGATAATTTGACATCCAACTCAATATTATTTTCTGACATGGCTAGTGGCATGGACTTTTTTTCATCTAAAATTAGTTTTAAATTTGTTTATGTTATTAGAATTTACATATTATAACTATTTGTATATTATATAATATACAAATAGTTATAATATATAAATTCTAATAAAATAAATAAATTTTAAAACTGATTTTAAATTTATAAAAATCCATGTCACTAGCCATGTCAACAAATAATATTGAGTTGGATGTCACATCACTCGCCATGTCAGCATTGGTAACCGCCTAACCAGTTAATGCTTAAACCGGTCACCCAAGTACTTAAATGTTTGGAACTTCACATGTTAGGTACCAAAACATGAGTTATGAAAGTGCGTTACCGAAAATAGAATCAAGGCAAAGTACGTAACCTTTTCATACAATTTGCCCAAAAAAGAACTACGTTTTGAACTGCAAATGAGTATTTACCAAGGATTGGGAAAATATAAATGACTTTAAACCAATCTCATGAAATTTGCTAAATACTTGAAGATCTAGAAAAGTTCTTGGTGAATTGGGTAGTACCAACGAAAAACAAACCTCTTCATAAATTCTTCGAAGAAAAGCACCACATTTTGCTCCCTCTTGTACCCCCCATACAACACAGCTTTTTCGCCCATCTTGCTCATTGTTTACCATCTCCAAACAATGAAGAAGAACAGAAACAGAAGCTTGAAGTAGCGCAATGTGCTGTAAACTTTCCCTGCAAGTTGCATCCTTTATTAGTAGGGCAAATTGCTTGAAAATACAACGTACTTTAATATCATTCCTATTTTGGGCAACGTACTTTGAAACCTTCATTTTGGTATCTTAGATGCGACATCTCAAACATTCAGGTACCTAGTTTATATTTGAGAATGCATAAAAATGCAATGTACTTTGGTCCAATTCTTATTTTGAGTATCGTGCTTTGGTCTAAAACTACGTTTTGAACATACAATCAGACCAACGTACGTTGCATTTTAATGCAGTTTGCCCTTGTTAGTATGAGTTAGTATATATGCTCAAACAAAACCAAAATTTTCAACTATTCTCAGTGGGGTGGGCATGGATGGGCGTCAAACCTTTTGTGATGCCTAAGGAAAGTGTACAACATCCGGCAACAAGCTGCATATAGTTCAATTGAATATTGTCGATCGAAAAGCTTGGCGTTCATGCTCTCATTCTTAGTTTCTGTATCAGAGAACATCAGGAAAGCAGATTGAGCAGAAGCTTCAGATGTTCTATGGTGGAGAATATTCTGGAAAAGTGTAGCCGGAATACTCAGTGCTTGTGCTACATAGCATGCATCCATTTGATAAAGAGCATGTTTTCCTGACACTTTTGTGAGTACTTCAATACACATAAGAACAACAGATCCTGGATCCGGATCAGCACAATAATGTATATCCAAAACGGGATCCTTGTAAAAGATTCCTGGGCCCTGTAAATGCGTAATAATGTTGAAGAGGCAAGAAACTGAACCCAAGATATCCATTTTGACTGTGCTCAGGTTCTTCCGCCCTATTAAAAGAATGGTAATTGCCAGTATGGATTAAATTCTCCATTCCAATATCAAATCATCGAATGTTAAACAACAGTTGCAAACATGAAGCACGTATTAGCATCAAGTATATCAACTATTATGAAATTTATGACAACCACCTGTTTTTTTCATCAAATATATTCTCAACCACCAAACGATATGACATTGAACCCTCTTTGTGTTACTGCTTTAGAATTGCATTGGGCTTATGATGAGTAGATGGGTAGAACTGAACTAACATGCTCAAACAGAGAATGGCATGAACTTTGAAGTATCCTTTTCATGTAAAAAGTGCAAAAATTAAGTATACTAAAAGAAATCCTTTCTTAAGCTTCAAAACGATGTTATGAATAATAATGTTCCGTACTATAATGCATCTACTTTCCTTATTTTTATTAGTTTTGAAACAACCTTGGAAACCTTACCATCCAGGTTATATAGTGTACTAGAAAATGCTTCGTGATTTCACAGAGACAGGTTGATTATAATTTATGAACAACAAAGTTCAGGAGATTCTGATAATGTTATTGATAGCCATTGATAAATATAATTGCAAGATATCAAAGTACAAAGAGACATAAAAATCCAGCAAAAATCAATACAACAACAAAGCATAAACAATAGAAAATCGAGGTTCTAGAACATGAATATCCTTCCACACCCTCCTAGAAGTTAATTCCTTGGATATATTTCCATTCTCCATATCTCTCAACTATTTAACCCATGCTAGTTTTCGCCTTCTGCAGCCTTTTCTAACACCTGTGCTCAAAACAAGCCTCCCTTCTCATGCCACGTCTAAAGATCCATGCTGGATATGACCAAACTATGACAAGCAATGTTGCATGTTCCTTATCAGATTTACAGCCAACTTCTCCTGAATGTGCTCATTCATAACCTTAATAATCCTCTTTTGTCCACACTTTGACCTCAACATATGCATTTCTTCTGGGCCACCTTGTAGGTGAGTCTTCACTTGGTGGCTAACTTTCAGCCAATGAATAATATCAGACCTATGAAAGTATAGTTGTAATCGGATTTTGTGATCACATTGGACTCCTTATGCTTGTGACCATTCCATCCACCTTGTTTGTGTGCTATGACTAATCCTTCCACAATATTGACTTTAAATACCAGAAGGCATTGTACCAAGGCACCTCTTGTTCATACATGGTCACCACATATTCATCCTCAATCTCTCGGAACCACTAAAGTTGCAAAGCGTGCAAATGCTGCAGTTACATTTTTTTAAAACCCTCGACTTTTTCTCCAAAACTAGTTTTGCATCTCAAAATTGACCAGCACTACATCATGGGTAAAAGTATACACCATGAGATTTCCCTTTTGTGTCCTTCATGAGCTTATTCAGAACTAGCATCGGCTATATGTCAGCCCCGGTGTACTCTTTTTACAAGTAAGAACATTACTATCACTTACAAATGCTCTCACACCTACTCCAACATACAGGACATGAATCACATAGGCATACTGTGTAGAAACTTCTTCTCATGTCCCCCGACATAACTATGATTGACACCCTATTCTGGATCTATTAACAGCACATGCAAATCCATTTCTAGTCACATTTTTTCAGGAGTTGTCTAATCAGTAACACAGAAGCATGGACCAAATTCATTTCGTCGCACACTTGCCTCAGTTGTCAATCATCTGGGCATAAGCCAAATTAGCCAAATTGATTTTTGTGACACGCTTTATATCATCTTCGAGGAATGATCAATAACCAGTGTCCCTCAGTGTATGGCTGATAAGCTTAATACCTTTATAAGTAATACAAATTTGAATGTCATTTATTTTGTAGATCAGGGCCAGCATATTCCTCCACCCAGCAAACATATCTTCCAAAAGAAGCTATTAAACAGCCAAGTAGTTGTTACTATAGCTGCCTCCCCAAGGCCCAAAGCATCATCAAACTTTAATAGGAATGTTATTGGATCCTAAATACTTGCAATCTTTCATCTTTTTAGAGCTTCATTTACCTCACCGTTCTAACTTTAAATAAAAACCTGATGTCATCAAAAGAATCCAAGTTCTCCAATATTACCTTAAATCTCCATTAAATAACTTAACTAAGTAGCTTCTCAGTCCCTATTTAACCTTGTCCTCATATCTTAGTAGTTTTTAATTCTCATCCTTGATATATTTGATTTGGTTCTTCCCCTTGTTTTCTTAGTCTTTTATCCTATCCAACCTGCAGACATCGGCCTCTCCCTCCATTCCATGTTTTCCTATAAATCCTGATACATCTTTTATACCTTAAGCTTCTTTCACCATTAGCTTACCATCTTTTGGCCAGTTTATAATTCTTTGATGTTTCTCACTCTTTCAATCTTGTGGGCATCTATAGCATTCTTTCTTTTGCTTTAAACAAGCTTTTCTACTTTGTCATTCCACCACTCCTTTCTTGTTTTCTACCTTCTCCAAAAAGCTTTGCTTAAACACAATTTCTCCAAAAATTTTCTATCCTTGAACATATTGTGTGATCTCCTTCAAAGTTCTACTGCTTAGTCCTTTGGCTTTTGCTGTTGCCTATGCCTAGCACCTTGTAAAAAGCAAATTTTTGTCAGTTGTCACTGCCAAATTATGAGGCTTTTTGGCAGTTAGCACTACTGCTTAAACACAATTTCTCCAAAATCTTTGTACCCTTGAACATATTATGTGGTCTCCTTCCAAGTTCTACTGCTTAGTCCTTTGGTTTTTGCTGTTGACTATACCTAGCACCTTGGAAAAAGCAAAATTTTGTCAGTTGTCACCGCCTAATTATGCCTAGAGACTTTTTGGCACTACAAAATTGCTATTTCCTTGTCCCCTCCCCTCCACAAAGTTTCAGATCAGTGTCAACATTTTTTGACATGTTTGTATAGAATTGCTAGCATACCTAGTCAAAAATGATATGAACAGGTTAGATCCAAGCTTTGAATGCAAAAATCAAGGGAGTAAAGGGTAGTTTGGACTAATAATGGAGAGTGGAGAGGGCTTTCTGAAAGTGGCAGTGAGGGAGTTTAGCCTTCTCAATAGGGTATTTTGGAGAATAATTATCAAATCTCATGGGTGAATGTAAGAAAACTACCATACCTTGTTTAAATGGAACTATAAACATGGCCCATCAAAGTAGGTGTTTCTCAACAATTTCGGGAAGATAGAATATCAATACATGGTGCATTTTCAAGTGGTTTTAACCAACCTGTTGGAGGTGTGCGATATAATTTTACCTGTAATGGCTTCAAGAACTAAATCAAAACAATCAATGCCGGCTGCAACAACTGAAGAAACTTCTCCTCCGCCTGAACTCCCAGTATATATTTGATAATTTACCATGGAGCCTTTCTGCAGCCCAATCAGCGCCTTTTTAATAGACTGCACTGCAGAGGATATGTATGACACTGATGGTTTTCTGACAAAAACTTTGAATGACATCCTTAACCTGCTTTTGAGTTCATCTAAGCTAGAAGGACCACTAGAATATGCACATTCAGAGAACCCAAGTGGACCATTCATAGTCTTCATACTTGATTCAGTCTCGTGAGATTCTAGAGTCGCAACTTTTCCTTGTAATGAAATGCATTTCCCAATGGCCTTCAAGTGCAAATCAATAAATCTTGCATAGACATTTATTGGCAAGGTGGGATTAGTTAAAGAAAGATGGTTTGCGAATTCTTCAAGAAACTTTCCAATTCCATCCAAGAATACGAAAGTAAATTGTGATAATGTTCCCGTGTTGTTTGAGAACTCCAGTAACAAAATTTCTGAAATGCCTATAAACGTATTTACCAAGTTTAACGACAAGGAAGTCTTTATCTGTAAATTCAGCCTAAGCAAGGCTGAATAGGCAATAAATAGCTGTCTGAGGAAAAATGCGGCTTCAAGATTTTCTCCGTCTACAAGGCTGCGCAAAAAGGAGTTATTTAGATACATGCTGCCCATATCAACATTTTCTAAACTGAACCTCTTCTCCAAGACTTTAGAGGTCTTTGCCTCTCTATGATCCGATATGTCAAAACTGTCAGGAGAAACTACAGAAGAAGCCTTCGCCACCAACAAGTCTTCATTACATAGCCTCACTGGAGAAGCTTGAGAATCTGATAAAATTTTAAGTCCCTTATCATCTTGAAGAATCAACTCGCACAAAAAATTGTTTATAAAAGTTGTGTACGAATCTATGCAGAGTTTTAATTTGTCAACCGGTTCAAAATTTCTTCTAAGAAATATGGCTTTAAGATTACTATTCTGTGTGTCCATATGGCATAGTGTAGATGAGAGGCCCCACAAAAATCCCTGAAAGCAAGAAATAATAGATGAAAGCTTCTGAAGATTATAAACATCCGCAAAGCCTCTTGCTGTTCCACAATAAATGGTTTCCTTTTTAGAGGTAATCATAACTTGTGATTGATCTTTTAATGCCTCAGCTACATGGATCATAAAGTTGCATGCATCGATTCTTTCTGATTGATCCAAGCAAGAACTAGACCTAGAATGACCACTATCTTCTTGATCAAAACCAGATACAGCCTTCTGTGGAAAAGCTTCCCTAGCAGATATAAGATAATGACTTGCATGGGTAAGACTACCCTTGATGAGTGTCAAAAACACATATGATGTGTAATCCATCAGCGAGAACATCATATCCTTCACATGGGCGTCACCATCTTTAGAAAATGCATGCTGCACTGAGAGTAACGACTTTAAAAGCCACAAAGCAGGAAACTCGCCTCCAAAGTGTATGGCACCAAGTGACTTTTGACTGACTTCCATATTCTCTTCGCAAAATGTAACCATCAGATGTTTCAGGGTTTTGCGGCAGCAAAGGAGGAGCTGTAGGAGCTCATACTGGTCATTCAATGAAGGAGCGTCATTATTACCCAACAAAGTGCCAACTAAAAGCCTGAAACAAGAAAGAGCATTCACAGAAGCAGAATTATTAATCAATAGCCAAGAGAAAAGATCATTCCCTAAATGAAATGAACAGAGTAGAAAGAACAGAAAGGAATTATATCGATGAAGAGCATTAACGAAGTTCAAAACTATATAGTTCAGATTACTATTATCTGCCACAGCCATGCTTTCATCAATGACTTCTTGGATACAAATATTCCTCAACAGTCACTCATATTGGCATCTCAAAACAAATAAGAAACAAAGTTCATATCTCATATTCTCATGTTATTTTAGTTAATTAAGTGTTCACTCAATATCCGAAGCAAGACTTTGTACATTTGAAGATTCTTGCAACCCCAACTTATCTTGTAGCATAACAGTTGTTCTTACAATTGTTATGTTCAAACTTTTTAAAGAAACTGATCATCAATATTATAGCATATCTGTGCCTCTGGCATGATAATCCATTAATTACTTGCAAAGAACCTGGTTTAGAAACTATTTTGGTATATAACAATAGTAGATGCTTTCATAGTGATAGAATAAAATCATGTGTGTGATTAATTTAACAACTTCATGACAAAAAAACCTTAAATTTCATCTATCTCAGACTTCTTTATAATAAGTATGCTCAATAGATTTCAGAAGGCTATCTATAGCCATGAGATTTATGAAAACATTACATTGAACACCCAACCCAATACAAAAACTAAAAAATCAAATCACATAGTGTTTATTTTTTGTTTCTCTTTCTTTATCCGTCTAAAAGCTATAAGGCTCAAACTTGCAACATGAACATGAAAGAGAAAGCTTGCACTTCTGGGCATTCACCTTGATCTCAAACCAAAATCTTGAATTGGGATAGGAATGCTTGTTGTAACAGCTAGCATAATTTACGAGATTAAATTAATAAGAAAGAGAAGGGGTTACCTTTCAAGGTTTAAGATACAAGTTGCATAGAGAGAGAATGATTTAGAACTTATACATCGTCTCGGCATCCAACAGAGAAAATTGAGTGAACTTTGACAGATTGTATACATCATCCTACTTGATAGATCAACTTCTTGCTCACTGCAGCTTTTCCTGATGGAGAGGGAAAATGATGGTTCCCTTGAAGAACCATCATTCACCACATTGATAATGTTTGAAACAACTGATGGGATTGTAAGAGAACTTAAAACCTCAGGCCAATTAGGTTGTGATTGCAATTCAATATCTACTCCATTGCTAAATAATGGTGACACCAACTCGTCAAGGAACCGGCAAAACCTTGATGCCATATGCCTCCGCACAAACTAATTAAAAGAACAATATGAATATTATGAGATGCAATTATTCTTCAAACCTTAATACGAAACTCAAGCAGACAGAAAGAACAGAATAGTAATACACCAAAAGATATGTTAGAAGTTGATAATCCTGTGATAAAGAAGTTTGGTAGTGATGTCTTACTAGTGTAGGGGCCTGTTAGTTTCACTTATCTTCTGTTCGAGAAGCCTTAAATTGGCACTAGTTGTTAAACTAAAGTTTGCTATGTGTATTAAATGAAAAGGTAATTGTAAAAAACTGAAGGTGAAAAAAGCAAACAATGAGAAACCAAGGGTAGGAAGAGAAAAGATAGTGACAAACAGGCCACATCAACAGTCCTATAACTCTAGAAGGTGCCCAAATTGAACAAAAGAACAGGTTTGAGCAATCAAAACAGAAGGGAAAAAAAGATGAAAGTCTATGAAGGTATGGCATGTGTTGGATAACCAAACCTTTTAACTAATAGGCCAATGGAATCTTATAAATCAAAACTATCCACACCCTTGTTTTCTGAATCACATCTTTGTGGCAGTCACTTTAAGCAATTCTTTACGGCAAGTGGAGAATGTTCCACTCAGATCATAGGAAAGCCTGAAAGAGCTGCTTCTTAATTTTTACCCTTCTTTCACATGTTCAATTTCCTACTCTTTTCCTTTCTCATCATGAATCTGAGACTTTCAAAAGAAAGATCATTCCCCAAAACACATAAAACTTATTTACACTAATAGTTGAAGGATGGGGTTTACACATTATAATACCAACTTACTTTTTCCTCATATAACATTGTGTTGCTTAGAAGCTCCAATGAGATTTCACGTGGTGTGACTGTCTTCAAGCCTCCAGCTTTATTGGCATTGAGCTCTCCAAATTGCTTGAAATTGCTGCCTAGGTGTGGAAGAGAATTTTGAAGAAGAAGTGAGAGAAACATCTTCAATTTCTTCTTAGCTGCATGGGTACTCCAAATATCAATATTCTGGCAAATAATGTACCAAAATGCAGAAGGCAATGACTTCTTATCTATTGCAGCAACAGCAAAATTCCATTCATCTTCTGCTGATGGATAATTCGGCTGGCATTTACTCAATAAAGAGAGGTGTCCCATCATAAAACTTGTAAGACCTGTTGCCTCTTCTGCTAACTTTGTAAGGCACTTCCGCAACCGTTTATTTTGTTTACTGTAAGTACCATCCTCTTTGTTAGCCTTGGCAATTATCATCTCATTCCTCTTGAGCAAAAACTCGAATGAATTGATCAGCCTATTCAAGTCAACAAGCCTCTGAAGAGTCATAGCATTCATAACGTACGTTAGAGGGGAAAGATCTGACAAGCTTTCTTTAGAACAAATGCCTGAAATTGCTTCTATAGTGAGAAGAAGAGAAGCTGGACGCTTGACGATCCAAGAAAAATAGCCTTTGTCCTTTTCCGTCTTCTCCAACCAATCATTTCCAGAATAAGCTGTAGAGGAATCTCGCATCTCTTTTGACATCTTTTCAGATGTAGCTGGAGGTGCAAGACTGACTGCCTGACGGTATGAGCTTCTACAGGACATATACAAACGAAAAAAGAAAAGAAAAAGCCAATGAGCAGGCAATGTTTCATCTTTGCATCTGACTTGATTGGAGAACTTCCTTCCAAAAACTACAGACAGAAACTCATAAACTCCATCCCTTGGTTGTGTAATCAAAATGCTCATACTAGGACGGATTACCGTCATCAAAGCATTTAGAGAAACTCCAACAAGACTACTGTTACCAGTAGTGACCATTAGCGAATCCAGAACTAAAGCATACACTTCGGATAAACCGCTACCAAGAACTTCTGCTTTCAAATGGAAGCACGAAGAGCTAGAACCATCTTCACATGAATTTTCTAAACCACTTTCAGTAGACAATGGACTATTACCCTTCATCCATTCAAGGGATTTAGAGAGATCAGTAGCTAATTCTCGAATAGACAAACTTACTTGCCCTTCCGGTATGGACTTTACAGCATTATGAATAGAAAGCCTCAACTCTGGTGAGCATATTATCAATCGCAATGACTTTGTCCATGACTCGTGATAGGATCTCCAAGATTCGGAATGATCGGCTTCAATGTCTCTTACAGATGATACCATACATCTGATTGCTTTACAGAGTGCAAAAACAGAAGTACCCACCTATCAGATATGAACAGTTCATGTTAGAAAGTTTAACTTCACATGAAATGTTCTAGATAACTTATAAGCACTGATTGGCATACACATAACAAAGGATTAGTTTCTCTGGAAGTTGAACAGGCAAATAACAATTCACATAAACACGTAAAACCACACACTTTCCTATTGAAAGAAGATTGGCATAGAGAAGTGGAGGGTATACAAGCTAGCTGTAGCAGTACATCGTTTGTGGCAAAAATTTATACCTAAACCGAAAACGAAAGCATCTTATGATAGGCTTATCCAGTCTGTAGAGATGTCAAACAAAGTATTAACTCAAATCAAACTAACCTGACGAAGCTCGCTGTAAAGGTTGATCATGTGGCATCCAAGATGAAGTATTTCTGGAATTACCACCAACTTATCCTGCAAGTCAGTCGAAGGGTGTCCAAGGGTCCCATATGAGAACATCAAAAGCCACAAACTTTCTAGATCACTCCCAAGAACCTCATAATCAATTTCCAGTAAATAGTGTAAGCATAAAATAAGCTCTTTCGCTACCACCTCCACCAACTCCTTGCATGTTCCACTATTTACATCAAAAGTTGATGGCACTAACTGACCTACTTTGGCAGAAAGTAAGCTTATTTTATCACAGATTAGTTTCAAGAAATTAGCACAAGCCCCTTCAGATGTGTCATCTACCCTTACATATACTTTCTCTTGCATTAAGCTGACAAGAACTGAGTTGGTTGATTTGAGTGTGCAATGAACATCTTCCAACACGGATCCTACTTCCACTTCATCTTGAAGGTACGCATCAATGTCACCTAAGAAAGGCTCCATAATCTGTACAAAGAAATCAAATAGCGACTTCCGAATCTCCGCATTTAAAGCAGATACATGATGAAGTTCATTATGGCTACCAGAGGACCTTTTAAACATTTCACCTGAAAAATCATCAGTTAATTTGCTACAACCTTCAGTCACTTCTACACCTTCTTGTCTTTTGATACAGCGGACATACAAGCGAAAAAGCCCCCCTTCACCAAATAACGCCAAGGCTTTCTTCTCCACCGCTATCCTTCCCAGCCTATCAAACAAGTGTCTGTGATAACTTTTGATAACTGTTTTCGAGTCTTTTGGCTTCCCATCATCAGAGAGTTTATACTTAGCTAAGCTCTGTAAGGTCAAAAATCCATCAATGTGTGAGGGATGAAACAATCCCTGAGTCAAAACTTCTTCAATTAACTTCAATAATTTACTCATCCAAGCAGATTTACTGGCAAGAACAGAAGGGGGTAACACATGCAGCAGGCACAGCAAAGGTTCCAAAAGCCGATCCACAAAATCATGAAAACCGTTTTTCCGGTTAGGATGAAGCCTCAAAAACTTGGTGAATGGCTGAAGCACTAAGCATGTCCAATTCAAGATGATTGTGCCCGTTTTGCTACAGTCAAGTTTGCTGGTAATAATTTCCAAAACAAGCTCAAGTAAAGTGTCAACCAGCAAAATCCACAAATCCAAACTTTCATTGGAAACCCCACCATGTGATGTGAAAATGGCTGAAACGCAATCAAGCATTGTATCATATAATGTCACTTCATCATCATTCAAATCCTTGATTTCCATGTTCCTGGCGATGCATTGAAGAACTTTTAAGATGTCCCGAGCAAAGCTCATTGAAACATGTAGTTTCGTACCCTCCTCCAGGCAGAACTTTAAAATTTCCCAGCATCTATAATCTAAACAAGACCCACTTACACCATACTGAGGCTTAAGCACTTCAACCCTAATTTCTTTTTCTGAAGAGATTAATGTTGACTGGACCCAATTGTTGAGAAAAATAATTGCTCTTTCAAAGCTAACAGCTTCTGACGACTGGGTTGTGTCATCTGCTACTTGACTTGAACTCAATTTTACGAACTTATGTGCCAGCTCCACCTTTCTGCACAAATATTCAATCAAATGTCAGAAATGTACAACCAAAAATTACCGTCAAATATAATTTTGTATTATTGCAGTCCATTTGGCCTCGTATCCATATTACAAAACGAGCTTCGATATAAAAATTTTGATTCAAGCAACTACAAATGAAAACAAAAACCTGAAGAGAGTGACAAACGCTGCTGCAATAAGAAGAGAAGCTTACTTTTCAATATCGATAGTCTTCTTCTGTAATGATAAAACTAGCTGCAAATTTCTCCATGGAATGGAATCCTGGAGCAACTCCGTTGTTGTTTCCATATCTTCTTCTATTGATTCATTTACAAAACCGTCTGATTGACGTATACGAGATGATTTCGAAGCCATTTCCTCGTGCTTCTTCTCCAAATCCATAAGCTTTCTCTTCTTCTTTCTCTTCATTGCGCTGGAGCTGCTCTTTTCTGCTCGCGGCGACTGGTAATCCGCCATTATTGAAGTTCAAAGCTTCCAAGGGTTTTTGGGCTTTAGAGGGTTTAATTTTTTAGTCTTTAAACCAAAGTAATGTTACACAAACCATACCTTGAGATTACAGTAATTACATTTAAACCCTTTTAATAGAATATTACACAAATTCTTCTTCTAATTTAAACGAATTACACAACTGCCCCCCTAAAATGGAATATTACACAACCCAACCCTTATCTTAGTTAAATTACAAGGGAACCCCTAACAACCTATTAATTTGTTAACAAACCATTTCTTCAATGACGAAGTATAGCAGATGCAATCGCCCCCCTTCAAAATTTATAACTAATCAGTATTATGCATCGTGCATTGCATAATAATGATAATCTTTTTGTTATAAAATCAGTTAATTAGGCCAATTGCTCATGTATAAATATTATATGTCTGATTGATGGTCAATTTAAGTGAACGATTAGACATGTGTAATTGTGTATTACGTAGGTAACATTCACAAATGACCAACTAAACATGCCTTGACCAAATACTAGGCATGGCAACGGGGCGGGGATGGAACGGGTTTTGTAATCCCCGGCCCTGGTTTGTAGTAACGTCCCCCGTGCCCCGTCCCCAGCGGGTACGAGGATTATCATGCCATCCTCGGTCATATCTCTAGCAATCCCCGGTCAAAACCCGATAAAACCCCATAAATATTATCTTTTAATTTGATTCTATCTTGGATCCCCGACCCCGGTTTGAGTAACATCCCCCGTCTCCTGTTTGAGTCTACCGGGGATCCCCGGCCCCAGCCCTGGGACCCGTTTTAGCGGGGAATCCCCGTCCCCGTTCGGGTGGGGTGAACTGGGTTCCGCACTGGGTCGGGACAAATCACCATCCCTACCAAATATGAGTCGAATGTGATTTTCGAACCGTGACATGTGCATTATTACATTACTAAAATATTCAATATTTTTTGCCGAATGGTCTTTGGCTTATCCGTATCAGAGTCACGATAGCTCAGCCTTCAAGAAGATCAAGAGTTCACACCTCATAAAATGAGGGTGGTGTTTGACTTCATTTGTCGTATATAATAAATTATCTATTTAAAAAATATTCAGTATTTTCATGCATACTTTGTATTTCCAATTGCATGTTATGCATATGATATGTCTTTACAGTTTTCAAAGCATGCCAAATGTTTTACAACACGAGTACGGTTTGCATTATCTAAACAAGGTTTTCATCGGCATATACCTCGCTGACAATAACCCTCTGTCGGCCAACCCATACCCACCCATCTCCATCAATGAACCCCAAAGTGGCACCACCATTCTTCCACCCACATCAAATCTCCAAGGATCCTTGTCAACGTCCCTCTCCCTCTGGTCACAACAAAATCGAAAATAACCGACCAAAGCGATGCATCTAGTTATAGGACCTCCTCATCGGCGTACCTCTCTCCTGATTTCATTTGCCCCATCGAAGCACCTCGTTGTCGCCCCCTCTCCCTCTTAGGTTTACCAAACCATCAAGATCTATGGATTATGAAGCAAACTCATTGGGGATGCAAAAGGCATAAATATTATTCCTCTGTTTACTTCATCTACAACAGATATACATGTTAGTTAGGGTTTGATTTTAATTTTGAGATAAAGATACGTGGATATATCTCCTTCCATGAGATTTACTCTTTGAAGATATATACATGGGTTTGATTTAATTTAGATTTGGATTTGGTTTTATGTGTAATTTATATAGATTAGGGGGTGTTTGGGATTGCTTATTTGAAACAACTTAAGCTTTTATATAAAAGCACTTATCAACTTATTATAAGTCATAAGGGTTTAACTTATTCAAAAACTCCTTATTACCGGGTTGGCACCGGCATAAGTTGTTTATCCAAACACTCAAAAGTGCTTATTACCGGTGTCACACCGGAATAAGTCAATAAGTTATTTTTATAAACAATCCCAAACACCCTCTTAGTCACGGTTCTTCTCCATTAATTTGAAATTTGGATTTTGAAATTGATTTTGATTTTGAGATTGATCTTGATACATGTTTTTGTCTGTAGAAGATGAAGTTGGTCGGAGATGAGTATGTGAACTACAATTTTGGTCCCTGTGATTTTTGAAAGGGTTAAAAACAAAAAACCAGTAAAATGATGAGAATGTCCCTCGTTTAACAGGTTGTTCCAACGAATGTTTAAGAGAGGGATCAAATTCAGTCGTTTTTACACGTCATAATGGTCAATTTTAATTTTGAAAGTGTATGCGCCAAAAGTGTTATAACCACCAAACCACATGTACCAAATTGTAGTTTACTCTTAAAGTTTTATATGATATTAATTTTTTGGACAAAATGTGCGAAATAGTAACATACTTTTACAAAATTCCTTATCATAGCATTTTACTTTATGTTTTTCTTATTACATCAATATACTCTCAAAATACTTTTTATTAGATAATCGTACTTTAAAAAATTCACCCGTTATAGCATTGAGTAACATTTTAAATTAAATTTACCCTTTATATCAGGTTTATTTGTCACCACATCGTCCACGTAGGCTGTTCACATGTACGATAGTGCATACATGATATTTCTTATTATAACATTGTACATTCAAAATTACTTTTGTTAGTCCCGAAGGGTAAGACAATAAACAGAAAGTAATTGTAGAAGGGGGGTTGAATACAATTACACAGACTTTTTTCAACTTTTTAATTCTTATTGATTTATATCAAGAATTAATACACACAGAATTACAAAAGATTGTTGCGGAAGATAGGAAAGGAAAACCTAACCTAAACAATCTTACAAAGAGAAGAACTTTCAAGAACAACACAGAGAGTTCTTGAAAGGAAATGAAGAACACTAAGAATCTCTTCACACATAGGAGAGCAAGGGAGTAGAAGGAAATAGCCGATTGCTTTGAGAGTGCACAGAGTAATCTTTCAAAAGCCAAGTGTATGTATGGGAGATGCACACTGCCTTTATATACTGCCTTCAGCATTTAATGCATGGGGACACTTGTCACTTGAGGATAAGAAGGCAGGGGTTGACCTGACCAATGTTGATATCTCATTTTCATCGTACACTGCATGCATACAACACAATTCATGCAGAGACAARCTTGCACAGTTCATGCAGAGACAAACCTTGCAGAGATATGGTCAGTCTGTAGGAAGATCTCMTTTGGATGGATATGAAGCTTCAAGCAGCTACACACAAGTCTTCGATCCATGGAGATTTTCAATCTTCGGTCCATGATCTTCAATCTTGAGTCCATGAAGATTTTCAATCTTCGGTCTATGAAGATCTTCCTTCAATCRGCTTGTAGCTTCAAAATATTTTCAATATGCATTTCAGCTACTTCGGAGTCTTGGTGTGTATATTAGACAGTTGATCCACAACACCGCATCGGTGACCTTCTGTCTTCACATCGGCTAGTCTTCGATTTTGCCAATGGCTTTAAATATGTACCAAGACACCAACTTACAAAGAACCAATAACTACTAAGTGTTGCTAAGGTAGAAGAACAAATCAGTGGGTCATCACCAAATCAATAGGTGACCCAACAACTTTATTATAACATCACCAATTTCTACTACAATATTGTATTTAATTTTAATATTTTTTTTATCATTTTAAAATTATAAATTTAATCAAATATGTTTACTAAAAATTACAATAAATATTATTTGAGATTATAATATCGTATTTTTTTTACATATTATAGAAGACAAAAGACACCCAAATCGATAACTCTTTTTTTAAAATTAACATGTATGCAATATTATATATCAAACAATACATGAAATTTAAACTTTTTTTTACCATTGTGTAAGTTTTTTGTTAAATTAAATATTATATTTTTCAAATAAAGAAACAACCTCTCTTAAAACTCTGCAAACAAATCAAAATAGCTAACACATACAAGAATCACCAATGCAATTGAATATTATAATTTTTAGTAATATTTGATTAAATTTACAATGTTTAAATGATAAAAAATATTAAAATTAAAAGTACAACGCTGTAAGGTTTTGGTACCATCGGAGAAGACTACGGGGCCGTTTACCAAACGCTTACCCGGATAAGCGATTATCAAGTCACACTGCCTTACTGGATAAATATGAGATTTGATAAGTTGTCGTGAGACATGGAAAGAGAGATACATATGAGATTTGATAAGTTGTCACTTTAATCATCAAATTACAAAAATATCCTTTCATTATTAATTATAGAAATACAATAAGGGGTTATTTACCAAACACTTACCAGGTAAGAGCTTATTTTTAAGACTCATGACTCTTGTTTACCTTATGGAGTAACATTCTCGGCCATCACATTGAATTGATGGTAAACGTTTATAATTTGATACGTGTTTACCAGATAAGAGTCATCACCCTCACTTACTGGGTAAGATCATTATCTTCCCTCTTACTAGGTAAGATTCTCAGTTCTTGTTATGTTCATCCAGTAAGGTAATTGAACTTGTAAGCACTTACCAAAGCAAATGTTTAGTAAACGGCCCTTAAAATTGGAGTTCCCAAATGATTAAATGACCCCTATGTTTCTAGTTGTTGGATTGGTCGCGTGGCAAAAATCTAAACCAACCCACACTTAAATATCCCCAAAATTTGGGTTTCGAGTTTTTGAATTTCAGGACATTTAAATCACTAACAAAACTCTTAGGGGGCGTTTGGTTCGTATAATGAAATTCAATGGAATTGGAATTCATCAAATGAATTTGACTTTGAGGGAATGAAATGGAATTTGACCATGTTTTTTGATTGCGTTTGGTTGGATGAAATTGGAATGAAATTCTTAATCGAATTGGGATTTTTTTGTTTTGTTCACGGAATTCAACGAAAAAATTACAGGCAAAAAAAACTGAAACCGAAACTTTCGGGTTGGGTTCAGGGATATCTTATCGGGGACGGGACGGGGATCGGGGACAAATTCGGAGATTTTAACGGGGACGGGGACGGTGATCATCGGCCCGACCCGGCTTGATATGTGTATATATATTAATTTTAATATATATATATATAATATTAAATTCGGGGATTTTAACGAGGATTTTTAGATCTGTTTCGGTTTGGTTACAACCAACGGTGCAAGGGAAAAAGAGGATTTTTACCTTCACGAATTCCCCAACGGGGATCGGGGAAACCACTGGACCCGATAAGATCCCCGACAGGGATCAGGACGGTCATGGGGACGATTTTAGTTATCGGTTTCTTAAACAGGGATACCAATAACCGGCCTGAACCAGGTCTGTTGTCATTCTTAGTTTTAAGCAAGATCGAGCATAGCAGAACAGAGCAAATCGAGATACAGCGTCGATGAATGGATGAGGGCTAAGAAATTTGTCGGATTGGAATTTGAAATCCGTGGTATATGCGGTGGAATTGTGAAATCAATGAATTAAGGAATTGGATGGAATTGGAACGATTCCTTCACACCTATTATGTGAACCAAACATGAGATTTGGAATTTGGTCAAAGATTTGGACATTCCAATTCCTTCCAATTCCACCAAATTCCATAAACCAAACACCCCTTTATTTTCGGTTCGGTTTCGAATTTTACACATTCCTACTAGTTTTATTATAGGAATACTAGAAGAGTACTCATACAATGCATCGAGACACATCTTGATTTTAATGTTTCGTTTTATTATTTATTTATGTCGATATAATACGGTTTTATGTGGTTTTGAGAAAACGATAATGTTTTATTTTTTAATAGAATATAAATTTGAAAATATTATAAAAACTTGAAAAAACTATATCGATATTAGTATCAAATTAGATATTTAATTTTTTTTTGTGTTGTGTAATTTTCTTTAATTCAAAATTTTTATTAGGGAAAATTGCACCAAAATGGAACCAACTTTCACCTGATTCCTATTTTGGGGAACCAACTTTCAAAATTGTCATTTTGGGGAACCAACTTTCACTTGATTTTTATTTTGGGGAACCAACTTTCACCTGATTCCTATTTTGGGGAACCAACTTGGACCTGATTCCTATTTTAGGGAACCAACTTTCAAAATCGTCATTTTGGGGAACCAACTTGCATCTGATTCCTATTTTGGGAAACCAACTTGCAAAATAATTATAGAAAAATAACTAAAATTCATTTCTTTTCAAAAATTAATGCAATAAAATCTATTTTTCATTTCAAATCTCGTTTTTTAAATTCAAATATCAAATTGAAGATTTTTCGAAAAAAATCCAAATTACCACGATAAAAATTGTTTTTTACTAATGCAATAAAAAATCAATTTAATAGAAAAAAATTAATTGAAGCAATAAAAAATAAATATTAAATATCACATTCAAGATTTTCATATCTAACCAATCTGTGTCAATATTAAAGTTTAAATCAAATTTGGCAAATCCAACCAAAAGTTTGATAGAGACACTTAAATTATCTGTTACCTGTTTAACAGATCAATCAGACCCTTAAATAAACAAAAAGTTCGATAGAGACCCCTAAATGACGATTTTAAAAGTTGGTTCCCCAAAATAGGAATCAGGTGAAAGTTGGTTCCATTTTGGTGTAATTTTCCCATTTTTCTATAATTATTTTGCAAGTTGGTTCCCCAAAATAGGAATCAGGTGAAAGTTGGTTCCATTTTGGTGTAATTTTCCCATTTTTCTATAATTATTTTGCAAGTTAGTTCCCTAAAACAATAATTAGGTGCAAGTTGGTTCCCCAAAATCACGATTTTGAAAGTTGGTTCCCCAAAATATAAATCAGGTGAAAGTTGGTTCCCCAAAATGACGATTTTGAAAGTTCGTTCCCCAAAATAGGAATCATGTGAAAGTTGGTTCTATTTTGGTGCAATTTTCCCTTTTTATTATAATTTAATTTAACATAACGAAGTAATTTAATTTAGGTTTAATAATATAATTTTTTATAAAGATAATAATCAAGTATTTTGTTAGAAGTCAATAATTATCTTAATTATATTTTATATTTAAAATAAAATATTTATTATTTATTTGATTATGCTTATCTGCAGTTAGTTACACGAATTCAAACATGAAGCTTTAATAAGTTATACTTATATAAAATTTACTTATAATCTTGAATTGTAAGTAATATACATCAATAAATAGTACTTCATACATAAAAAAATGATTTTTAATTTTTACTTATAATCTTGAATTTTAAGTAATATATATCAATAAACAATACTTCATACATAATCAAATATTTTGTTAGAAGTCAATGATTATCCTAATTATATTTTATATTTAAAATGAAATATTTATCATTTATTTGATTATGCTTATCTGGAGTTAGTTCCACGAATTCAAACATGAAGCTTTAATAAGTTGTACTTACATATAAATTACTTATAATTTTGAATTTTAAGTAATATATATCAATAAACAGTACTTCATACATAAAAAATGGTTTTTAATTTACCCAGGTAAGCGCTTACCAAGTCACATTACCTTACCGGATGAATATGGTAAGGACCAAGAATCTTACCCGATAAGTAGGAGACAATGATCGGGAGTCTTACCCGGTAAGTGAGGATGATGACTCTTATCATAGTAAAAGCTTACTAGGTAAATTGTTGCATACAATGCCGTTTTAGTGGATAAAAGTTTTACCCGATAAGTAAATAATAATGTTAAATTTTACTGATAAACGATTATCGGATAAGTGTTTGATAAACGACCCTGAGTGTTTGGTAAAGGGATAGTGTTATGTGTATATATAAGTACAAATATCGTTTGGACAAATTTTGTTGGTCAATAATCGATCAAAATCGTTCAGACCTGATACCACCACTTACTTACGAAATTGCCCACCCTTCTCCCCCATTTCCTTTTTTTTTATATCTCCGACATACCTCAAGAACGTCTTGATTCTTCCGAGTCTTCTTCTCTTCACCGATCCTTCAGCCGAAAATTCTTCAATTCTACGTCTTCGAATCTTCAAGTAAGATTCTTTTCATTCTTTAACCTTTCATTCGATTTTAGGGTATTGTTTCTTTTCCAATTTTGCGTTACTTTCGCCAAGGGTTTTGCTTCTAGTAAGATTTTTCAACAAGGGTCTTGTTTCATGGATTTGATTTCATTCGATTTCCCCCTAATTTGTGCCTGCTCGAATGCTTGATCAAGGGTTTTCGTTTTGAAGATCTTAATTTTATATAGGGTTTTGAGTATTTGCATTTGGAGATCTGATACTTATATAATTTGTAGTTCAATTTGATGACTCTCTAGAAATGCACATGCTCGATCATCTGAATTATGCGAGAAAAGGTAGCTGTTACTGGCCCCATTTGACAGAATTCCCCCCTGATTAATTATGCGTATAAAATAGCGAAGTTATTTGCTTTAACATGATGCTGTGGCGAGCAGATTATATTTTCGTTGAATTCTACTAAATCTATCGTCAGGTATTCACACACACACATCTTTTCTTTTTCAGACATTGTAGGGAAACGAAAACATAATTGGTTCTATTGCTGCTTTTGTTTTCTGTAGTAACTGTATGATTCACCATTTATGAATCTTCTCTTACTTGCTTCCATCCAAATATTCGCAATAAATCAAATTTTTGTAGTTTTAGGTTGGTCATTGCACTTGGCACCCACGTTCTTAGCTTTTCAGATTTACCGTCAATTAAGTTCAGTAGACATCATTGAACTCAAAGTTAATGAAGGGGAGATAGAGATGTTTGTGTGTGTATCGGAAGTTGGACTTATGAAGGTTTGGTTTTCTAATGATCATTAGCGAATTCATTAAGACCAATTGGCCATTTTAGTAGTGATCAAGATACAAGGAGGTACTTTGAGCAGTGGGCTGATGTTTGATAAATAACTGTGCAACTATTGTACATGTGCGAGTGTGTGTCTGTTTTGATGAAGAGCTTTAACGTTCTTTGCACTAAAAACCTTTCTAAAGGATTTAGGATATATGGGGTGGCTTACTTATTTACCCTTGTAAACACTTGAAACCCATCAAATTTTATCACCTGGGTGGGGTATTGCCTTGGTTACTAATTTGATCATAACTTGTGTGACCAAGTAATGATAGTGTACAACCAACAATGGGGGGTATTAATTTAATGTTCTTTTCTGGACAAACTTCAGGCGCAAGCAATGGTTAGTATGAGTTGTGGTTGCAAGAAGAACTTTCCATGATATAAATTATAATTGGATTGAACTGCTAAAGCTTGACTTGCATGGAGCACATTTCTTTTCAAGAAATGTAATAACTGATTAGGAAAAGTTTGTTGGTTGTATTTTGGCTTTCAGTTGTGTAAATGTGGTGCAGAGAATTTTGGTTTTTTAGGATTGATACCTATGTTTATTACATCAAGATGGAATTATGTATCTTTGATTCAATTACTATTATTTGAGGAATAACCCAATTTGATTAAATTTAGTATTTATATAATTCAGCAGTTTGTATTCCTTCCATTAATTCTTCTGTTTCTATGTTGTGTTTATTTATAATTCTGGTTACCAAATTGCTAAGTAACTGCTAAAGAAATGCTTCAATTTGGGAATTATGCTGCGATAAAATCATTCAACATTTATCATTCTGTATTATCAAACAATTTCTTGTTCAAAATGTAACCAGAGTTACTTGATAATTTTGTGTCATATGATGGTTATTGAGAACATTTATGAAATAATTATTTTTCATTCAACACCAACTCCAAACAGATCCTAATTCATCCACACCTTTTATTTATGTATCACTTATTTATTTAGTTTCATCAAACAGGTCCTTAGTTTCAGCAATTCAAGAAATCTTGATCCTAAGGTCTAGGTTCACATATGAGCTGCAATGGCCGACCAGCCTAATTTTTCTGCTGGATACTCTGTTGGAATCACCCCCTCCACCCCTGAGGCACAATCACGTAGACCAGATACCAAATTGACTCCTCCTCCTTTCACCCCGCCCCCGGGTCCCAGATTTGCACCACCCAATGTGCAAACAAACCAACTACTTTCCCCTTCCATCAAGCCCTCACAACTGTCTTTATCTGCAAATGGAATTAGAACGGGGAGCTCTCCACATTTGAGCACTCCGCCAGGACCTCCTGTATTTTCTTCACCGGTACAACCTGCTGCAGTGCCATTTCGAACATCTCCAGCAACTCCTCAACCAGTTGCATTCTCTGCAGTTCCATCCTTATCTGCCTCGCCCCCTTCAAACTTTTCAGATGGGGCAAATGAGTTTCAGCGTCAGGTTTTGAGTGACACAGAGGACATGGTGTCACTTTCTGATGCACCAAATGTTCTACTCTCAGCACGTAAGGTATTCTTTAAACCCGTTCCTTTAATCGTATTTCCCCAAGAACATTTTACTTTATCTCCATGTTTTATCTTGAGATATTGAATCATCATTCTTCAGAATTGGCTATCCATGGCAAAATGAAAGATTTTACTTACGTACCACTTTTGTTTCCCACACTTGGTCTATGTAGGTACTGAAACAAAAGAAATTGATGAATGTACCCAGCTTGGGTTTTGGGGCTTTGGTTTCTCCTGGGAGGGAGGTTTTGCTTGGTCCTCAAATAATTCAACGGGATCCTCATCGTTGTCAAAATTGTGGAGCTTATGCAAATCTTTATTGCAACATCTTACTTGGATCAGGGCAGTGGCAATGTGTAATTTGCCGAAATCTGAATGGAAGTGAAGGTGAATACATAGCTTCCAGTAAGGAAGAGCTTCTTAATCTACCAGAGCTTGCATTTCCAATGGTTGATTTTGTTCAAACTGGGAACAGAAGACCTGGTTTTGTTCCCGTGTCTGACTCAAGAATGTCAGCACCTATTGTTCTTGTAGTAGATGATTGTTTGGACGAACCCCATCTCCAACATTTACAGAGCTCCTTACATGCATTTGTAGACTCACTTTCTCCCACAACAAGAATCGGGATTGTATCATATGGACGCACGGTTTCAGTGTATGATCTCTCTGAAGGATCAATTGCATCTGCTGACTTATTGCCTGGTAATGTTTCTCCAAATCAAGAATCTTTGAAACAACTGGTTTATGGAACCGGGGTTTATTTGTCTCCTATTCATGCTTCCTTACCTGTGGCACACTCGATATTTTCATCATTGAGGCCATATAAGCTAAATCTCCCTGAAGCATCTAGAGATCGTTGCATGGGGGCTGCAATAGAGGTTGCATTGGCCATTATTCAAGGACCATCCGCTGAAATGTCACAGGGAGTTGTAAAAAAGCCTGGAGGTAGTAGTAGAATCATAGTCTGTGCTGGAGGACCAAACACGTATGGTCCCGGTTCAGTCCCGCATTCTTTTAGTCATCCAAACTATCCCCATATGGAAAAAACCGCATTAAAGTGGATGGAACATTTGGGTCGTGAAGCTCATAGGCGTAATACACTAATTGATATCTTATGTGCTGGAACATGCCCAGTAAGAGTTCCTATTCTGCAACCCCTTGTGAAAGCATCTGGCGGCATTTTGATTCTTCATGACGACTTTGGTGAAGCTTTCGGTGTGAATTTGCAGAGAGCATCCACTCGGGCAGCGGGTTCTCATGGTTTGATGGAAATCCGTTGTTCTGATGATATAACGGTTTCTCAAGTTATAGGCCCAGGAGAGGAGGCGCATACAGATAACCATGAAGCTTTTAAGAACGATAATTCGGTCTCGATACAAATGCTAAGCGTGGAAGAAACACAGTGTTTTGCAGTGTCGATGGAGACACATGGAAATATCAAAAGCGATTATGTTTATTTTCAATTTGGGATTTTCTTCTCGAATTTATATCAAGCTGATATCATAAGGGTGATTACTGTTAGATTGCCCACAGTGGATAGTATTTCATCTTACCTTGATAGTGTTCAAGATGAAGTGGCTGCAGTCCTTATTGCCAAAAGGAGTCTTTTGCGAGCCAAAAACTTCTCCGATGCAATTGATGTGCGAAAGACGGTAGATGAAAGAATTAAAGACATTACTAATAGATTTGGATCCCAATTGCCCAAGTCGAAGCTTTATCAATTTCCGAAGGAGCTATCCTACTTACCTGAGTTACTATTCCATCTTAGGAGGGGTCCACTTTTAGGTAGCATTCTTGGTCATGAGGACGAAAGGTCTGTTTTGCGGGATATCTTTTTGAATGCATCCTTTGATTTATCTCTCCGAATGGTGGCTCCTAGATGTCTTATGCACCGTGAAGGGGGCACTTTTGAGGAGCTGCCGGCTCATGACCTTGCAATGCAATCTGATGCAGCTGTTGTTCTTGATCATGGGACTGATGTCTTTATTTGGTTGGTAAGCAACTTACCTTATTACTCTCTCTCTCTCTCTCTCTCTCTCTATATATATATATATATATATATATATATATATAGGTCAGGTTCAGGGGAAAACCGCAGAAAAATGAAAAATTGATGAACACCCTAGGCATCATTCATCTGGACGGTATGCACATGTGCATACAAGTAATTTGTAGGCAATTTGTCCGGTATGCATATGTGCATAACATGCACACGTGCATAAAAACCAAGAAATAACTTTAATTACTTGAAGGCGCATATGCATACTGTCCAGATGAATGATTACCAGGATGCTCCTTGTTTTTGGGGTTTTCCCATGAACCTCTCCCCCCCCCTCTCTCATATATATATATATATATATATATCCTTGGATCAAGCACTTGTATGTTGGATATCTTTTTTTTTGTCCTAGGTCTTCTCTTCCAACTCCTCCAATTGTTAAAAATATACATTTATTTGTAGCTTACCAGAAGTTACAATTCACCTACACTCATGCAAACTTGTTCATAGCTCCTTTGGAAGAAAATAGAGTGAAAACGATTCCATTCCTTGCTTTTGGATGGCAATATTATATCGAAAACTAGTTTGGATCTTAGGGAAACATAATTTGGAAATATTAGTAAAAGAAATAAGTTCTCGTCTTCAAATTTTCTGTTTATTGCCTTTTTTTTCCTTCTCCTTTTTCTTTTTTGCTTTGGTTTTTAAGTCTATCCCTCAACGCCTTTTAAACTGTCATAATAACCTTTGGTTTCTTTTTTGCCTGATTAATCTGGATATATCTGATCCATACTACTGGTTAACGTCAAACTAGTTACATTTCTTAGGAAAATAAAGACATTTAAGTTAGTATACAGTCTCTCTCTCTATATAATCACTAACGGTCTTAAAAAGATAAATGGTGACGAGTTTGATGGTTGTAAAACTTATGACCAAAAAACAATCAACCTCCTCCCCTCAACAAAGAAAAATGAAAAATAATCAAGAAACTATCCGAAGTTGGAATCAAGAAACTACAAATCTGTCTCTGTATACCTGTGTTCTTCATAACCCATTATCTTTTAGTAGGAAGATGTAAAATTATTCTAATCTTTTACTGTTGGTGAGTTCAACTTAGGGTGCTGAACTTGCGGCCCAGGAAGGAAGAAGTGCAGCAGCTCTAGCGGCCTGCAGAACGTTGGCAGAAGAACTGACAGAGATGAGATTCCCAGCTCCTAGAATTCTTGCATTCAAAGTAATATTTCAATCCGATAACTTGTATTCCTCAAACCATCATAACTAGTATTTTATAGAAGAAAGTAACTTTTTTATGGGAAAACTGGTTTGTAACAGGAGGGCAGCTCTCAAGCAAGGTATTTCGTGTCTCGGCTAATCCCTGCACACAAGGACCCTCCCTATGAGCAAGTGAGTGGATCATAATCGTGTTGGTTTTCCGTCATTCTTGTGCAGAAAAGTGGCAAATAAACTAAAGAGCTTCCACAATTTTTCATTAAAGCTTTTTCTGAAAAGTGGGTCCCACGAGCTTAGGTGGCACTTTGAGAGCTTGTGCCGTTACAAGCAAAAAGATGAAATTTGTTGTCATGAGCTTTTTCACAATATGATGTGGCCAATAAGCTCTTCAAAAACCGCTCCAAAAAGCTCTATTGTGGATGCTCTAATCTAATCACATTATAAGGGCTTGTTTGTTAGCAACTTAATAAGCTTAATAAGACTCATAGCTTATTCGATTAAAAATACGTTTCTTCCATCTATGAAAAAACCCTCCCAAACAAAAAACCTTCCTTATCTATACAAACAGATTAATTGAGACAGAGCTTTATTCATACAGAACTTGATGAAAAATCAACCAAACAACCTCTAAGTGTAGACTTTTATCTGCGTTTCTCCCTTTCACACACTTTAACGACTACTGACGTACATTTTACCCTCCCAGATGCCACCTCTTGGTGGGATGGTGGGATATACCGGCGTCGTTTGGTTTTTAACTTTTTTTACACTAAGTGGATACTTTTATCTGTATTTCTTCCTTTCACACACTTTTAACAACCTGTCTAGAGGTCAGGTCTTCACACATCTTACCCTCCGAGACACCACCTTTTGGTGGGATATACTGGAGTCATTCGGTTTTTAACCTTTTTTACACTAAGTGGATATTTTTATTTGTATTTCTTTCTTTCACACACTTTAACAAACACTCTACTCTTTAGGGATAGAGGTCAGATCTGCATACGTTTTACCTCCGGGCGGGATATACTGGGCTCATTTGGTTTGGTTTATTTACACTAAGTGGGAACTTTTGTTCACAGGAAGCAAGATTTCCGCAGCTTAGAACATTGAGTACAGAAGAAAGAACAAAGTTGAAAAGCAGTTTTATTCACTTTGATGAACCAAGCTTCTGTGAATGGATGCGGAGTCTGAAAGTATTGGCACCCGAACCAAGCTAAGCATTTCAAATTCAATCCCAAACAAACATCAAAATTTCTCTTTTTTTCTTTCTTTGTTTTTGTTGAGCAGCTGGACAGAGCGGTTAGGATTCGTTTTTTTCTAATTTTGTTTACATTTGATTTGGGTGCCGAAATGGGGCAATGGAAGAAATAAGTAGGAAGACAGGGAAACAGAAGAAAAGGAAGTTGACTTTTGATCTTCAAAATTATGACTTTTCTATGGATGATTGATTCCCTTTGTCTTCTGGGCTTAAATTTTTTGGCAGCTTTAGATTCCTGCTTGTGGAATGCCTTTGAAATGTTGGAAACAAGATGCAATACCCCCAAACCAAAGGTTTAACAGTATCTAGATCCCAATCCAGCCTTGTTAGAGAGAGAGTGTGTGTGTGTATATATATATATATATATATATATATATATGATTTGGTTCATGTGAGACTAATCTGTTTTTGTGAGATTACCTTTTACACTTGAAATTTCACAGCAAAACTCTGTGAAGGTAAAAAAAGCCAAACCTTCACAGCAAAAATAGTGAACGTTACTTTCACAACGTTCTGCTGTGAAGGTTCAAGTGTAAAAAAGTGGTCTCACGGGTCTCAGGAAAACAAACTGGTCTTTCGTGAACCCAACCCTATATATATATATAGACTTGGGATCATGTGAGACCAGCCTGTTTTCATGAGACCACCTTTTTACACTTGAAACTTCACAGCAAAATGTTGTGAAGGTGACTTTTTTTTAACCTTCACAGTGTTTTTGTTGTGAAGTTTCAAGTGTAAAAATGTGGTCTCACGAAAACAGGCTGGTCTCACGTCAATATATATAGGTATATATAATTATTCATTACTTCCCAAAGAAATTGTATTCTTCAATGCACAAAGGGAAGTAATAAGAACTTGTGATGCATTTGGGGTTTGTGTTTGGTCCTACATCATTTGCAAGCTTAAGAGCATGTGCAATGGGGTTTAAACTGCTTAATCGGCAGGAGCATTAACCGGTTGTAATTTGGTTTGGTCCTTGTTGGTCCCTTATAACCGGTCCTAGTCGTAACGGGTGCATTGTTGGTCCCTTATAATCAGTCCTAGTTGTAACGGGTGCATCTAAAAAAACGTAACTAGGGTTAAAGATGGTCAAAAATCAGTCTCTTTAACAAACATAATTTAAAATGAGATTTTGTTTACCATTTATTTATTACTCATTTTGTTACGTGTTATAATGTAATGGGTAGGATAGGATATGGATGAGAGTTTATAAAATGGATAATTACTCATTCCGTTACCCGCTATTTTGAGTTGATAGGGTAACAAAATTGTTTTTACCCTACCTGTTGCTAGCCCTAAACCGTGGGTAGGCTGACAAAGCGTACAAATTACTCCATTACCCCATCCACGTAAAATAACGAGTAAATAAATGAATTATCCATATCTATGTCCTGCTTATTTAAATTGCGGGTAATGGAACAGGTTACAGATAAATAGTAAAGAAAAATCATTTTAAACTACAAATAATATCGTCAGAAATCAAACTTATGAGTAAAACATTAATTTATAAATATAGTAATGATTTTATATCTAATTTTTTTTATAAAACATTTGAACACTGTAATGTTATTCTAAATATCTATACTATATTATAAAGTATTTGAGAAAAACACTTAAAAACTATTTTTTATGCATGAAGTACTGTTTATTAATGCATATTACTTAAAATTCAAGATTACAAGTAATTTTGCATAAATACAACTTATTAAAACTCAAATTTTAAATCCGTGTAACTAACTGGGGATAAAGATAATAAAATACATGATAAACATTCATTTTGAATATTGAAAATTTAAATTATAATTAAAATAATTATTGAGTTCTAATTTAATTATTATCTTTATAAAAAATTATATTATTAAATCAAAAATAAATTACTTTGTAATTAAATTTAAGAAGTTACACACAAAAAAAAAAACGAGAACTATATATAATTAATTTGATATTAATATCAATTTATTTATTTATTTTGTAAATTTTTATGTTATTTTCGAATTTATATTTTATTCAAAAATAAAAACATTATCGTCTTCTCAAAACCACATAAAATCGTATTATATCGATTGAGACAGAATAAAAACTAAACATTAAAATGAATATTTATCTCTCTGCATTGCGCGAATATCCTTCTAGTAATTATAAATATATTCTTTTAGAAACAACATTTCTTTTTGTTATCTTTATTTTTCCGATCCTTTTTTTCCCTAATTTAATCATCATGATCTCATTTACTCAATAAAAATAAAAATTATAATTGATAAATTTGATAACATTCTAAAGAAAGTATTAATATTACATGTATATATAGAGAGAGACTTGAGATCATGTGAGACCAAAGATTTTTCGTGAGACTCATAAGACCAATTCTTAACCCTTGGATTTTATCTACAATCTGAACATTCATAATCACAAAATTGCCACGAGACTTCTCAATAATCACAAAATTGCCACCGTGCAACTTTAGACCATTAGATCATTAACTTATAAAGTTGATCAATGAACATAAATTGGTCTTACGGGTCTCACGAAAACCATTTGTCTCACGTGAACCCAACCCTACCTACATACACACACATATAGGGGTCCAATCAAGGGAAAACTCGATTGTTTGTGATAACTGTGAGATTCAATCTCAACAACACATTATTAATAATCAATGATTATTATTAAACATATTAATTTTGGTAATTATTCATTAATTTTCAAATAATTTAAATTTACTGATAATATATAGGGGTAAATTAGTCTTTTTAAAATCTCTCTCATCTCTCCCCCTCTTTCTCTCTGACCAAGAATTTCTAACAGTAAAACACAAAACAAATATGATACACGTTGTGATACCCAAGAATTTATAACAGTAAGACACAAAACCAATTGTGTTACACAGTGTGATACAACTGTGATAACGTTTTGAACATGAGTTGATAATAGATGTGATCTGAGTTTTAGGCCACACACAACCACAATGTGGTACACGACTGTGATACAATTTTGTTGAGATAATTAAGAAAACCGAATTTGATAACTATTAAATAAGAAAAATATTTAAATTATAATTAATTATTTTACTAAAACGCCATTTACCTATTAATTAAGGTAATACAATTAATAACATAATGTAACACCCCCAAACCATACATTGCATGTAACACATATTTCATACAAAAGAAACACATAATATTATCCCATTCAGGTCCCTTAGTACAARAATCTAATATGACCAAATACAAGGTCCAAAAATTCTAATACATCACTTGTACTAATCAATCACAACTATACATCAAAGCAGATCTTCAAGTAAAAATGTGTATATGAAAATATTAAATTTTCCCCTTTCCCTTACTGTCCGTACCTCCTGCAACACATAGTTAAAATCACAAAACGAGGGTTAGACCGAAAGGTCTAGTGAGATACCCAATTTATGTCATTTCAGGGTGAAAATCACCAAAATCTTTATGGAAAACAACATTTCATATATATAACAAATATATGAATAAATAAGAATATAATACTAGATCTTTTCCACACTTCAAACAAAGTGTTTAGCTATATAAATCTCATACCTCAGAACCAATCAGGTTTCACATAATGCCACTTTTAAACCTTTTCAAATCAAAACAAGGTTTAAATAAAGTTTTAGGCTAAACCTGATGTTTTCTCCTCAATAACATCCAGACTATGATTTTCAATAAGAACCTTGATTCTAAATCTTTACATCACAAAGAAATAAAGATTCCAGACCACGGTAGTCTTAAGGGATATAATAGAAAGAGTTATATCATACAATACACATGCAAATGCCACCCTTATATCCAAATGTACACCTCTCCTTGATATGCCACCCTTATATCCAAATGTACACCTCTCCTTGATATGCCACCCATATCCCATGGTACACCTCTCCTTGATATGCCACCCTTATCACATGGTACACCTCTCCTTGATATGCCACCCTTATTTCCTCATCAAAACTTTTCATAAAACAATTCCAAACAGACCGCAGCCAATGGAATTATTATTTATTAATCCAAAAATCATTTATATCAAATCTTCATTTTATGATAAAATCACAATTTCACAAGGCACAACTCAAATCCGGTCAACTTAACTTAGCCGGATTTCATCTCCGGTCAACAATCCGGATAACACATCGCATAAGCTTTGTCCGGTTAACACTTATAATTAAATCAACCTTTATCCGGACAACACACCGCATAAAGCTTGATCGATTTATCACTTGAAATCAAAATCAACATCTTTGTCCGGATATCAAGTCCGGACAACGCTCAATACTTGACCGATTAAAAATAATCCGGCCACCATTTGGTCGTATTCCTACTTCTCAGTTCAAAAAGATAACTATTCTTACCAATCATAACCCGCTCAACGTTTGATCGGTTTAAAATAATCCGGACAATACATCGTTTAACCTTTGTCCGATTTAAAGCAATCCAGACAATACATCATTTAACCTTTGTCCGATTTAAAGCAATTCGAACAAACCTTGTCCGGTTTAATACCCGGATAAAACACTTGAGCAAAAGACTGATTTCTTTCCAAAAATAAACAAAATTCATATAAACCAGTAATAATTTTATGCAAAAGAGTTTAGAAATTACTCACTTTAACAAGCTTTTGAAATCAAACACTTGAAATCAACTTGAATTTCCAGACAAGATATCCGGTCAATTTCTCTTCTCTTTTAAATCGCACAACAAGAAACTTAAAAGCAAGAAGAGAAAATATGGAGGCTCAACCTCCCTTTTATACTTTCCAAAAATAGGAAAGGCGGCTAACACAACCCCTTTTTCTCACAAAAACCCTTATGCATGCATGCATACACCTTGCACACACACACACACATACATACATACATACATACATACATACATACATACATACATACATACATACATACATACATACATACATACATATATATATATATATATATAC